>NC_057862.1:101037501-101353929 GCF_019393635.1 Dromiciops gliroides | reverse complement strand
ATTTATTGGTGACCACTCATTAGATATTTTAGACAGACTAGCTAGAATTTTAGCCCTTAACATTCTCTTTTTACTGCACCACATTGCCTTTTTACATTGGCTAGACAGTGAAATTAAAGTGTGAATCCCCATTGATCTCTAGAAAGCTAAGTCTCCTTGAAGAAAAATAATTATTATTTAAATGGAAAAATAAGTGATATTTTGGGTTGTCTTTGCAACAACAACATTAAAATAATGGTGATAGTGGTATCATGCATAGCAAGCTGAATATGGTATAAAGAAAACCTGGATTTGGGTGCAGCTAGGTGGTACAGAGGATAAAGTACTGGCCCTGGATTCAGGAGGATCTGAGTTCAAATCTGGCCTGAGACACCCAACACTTACTAGCTGTGTGACCCTAGGCAAGTCACTTAACCCTCATTCCCTCCCCCCCCCCCCGCAAAAAAAAAGACCTGGATTTAACATTTTCATCTGAGTGGGTGAGGCACCAAACCTTTTGGCACAGGAAACAACTCTCTGAGATTTTAAGAGTACTCAACAGCATTGGTGGAGGGAGCTTCCATGTATGGAATTCCTTCTACAGAACAACAAAAAAGATAATAATGATAGCAGCTCAAAAACATTTTCTGCTAACTGGGGAAGTTCATGGAACATAGTCCATTTGAGACAGACATGTTTTTAGTTCTGTCTATTCAACTCCATCATTTTTTAGCACCTCCCTAACAATTCTATTTTTAATTTTTTTAAAAATAAAAGTATTTTATTATTTTCCAGTTACATGTAGAGATCGTTTTAAACATTTGTTTATATAAGATTTCGAATTTCAAATTTTTCTCCCTCCCTCCCCTAGACAGCAGGTAATCTGAGATATATATATATACAATAACATCAAACACATTTCTGCATTCACCATGTTATACGAGAAGAATAAGAGCAAAAAGGAAAAACCTCAAAAAAGAAAAACAACAGCACCAAAAACAAAAGAAATAGTATGATTCAATCAGCATCCATATTCCACAGTTCCTTTTTTTCTGGATTTGGAGAGCCTTTTCCATCATGAGTCCTTTGGAACTTTCTTGTACCATTGTATTGGTGAGAAGAATCTAGTCTATCACAGTTGATCAACACATAATTCAACTCCATTTTATAAGCAAGTTTGAGAAAAGATTTTAACAAGGTCCCATATTAATAAATTCCATGTCAACATTGGGGCTAGAATCCTGATTTCTAAGTCATACACTCTATCTCTCTCTTTCTCTCTGTCTTTCTGTCTCTGTCTCTGTCTCTCTGTGTATCTCTCTGTGTATCTCTCTCTCTCTCTCTCTCTCTCTCTCCCTCCCTCCCTCCCTCCCTCCTTCCCTCCCTCTCTCTCTCCTAAGAATGGAAGCTCAGATGAAGTCTGGTTTACATGTATTAAATGAAGTGCTCTGTTACAGCAGTTCCCCATGTTGCCTTACAGCAGAGTAGAGGGATATGTGACAACACTTTGGAAAAGTGGAAGAGACCTCAGAGACCATCTTGTTTAAACTCCTCATTTTCTAGATGAGGAAACTGAGGCTTAGGAAGTTTAAATGATTTGCCCAAGGTAACACAGACAGTGTTGAGGGCTTTTTAAAAATTCTGTGTTTGCAGAATCACATTTCTAGCATTTTCCCCCAATTTGACCTGAATTTCACCAGCATAGGGAACTTCTAGATCTTCTTAATTCTGAGACTAATTCTCTATTCATCCTGCTACTTCCTTTAATCATCAATAATAGCACCTTTAAAGTGATCAATTTAAACTGAATAAGCTTGGGTTTAATGTCTTCTTGTTTTTGTTGAAAGTTCTCTGAAATAAGAATTTGAGAATATCTTATTGTTGATATTTGAAGATCTTGTCTGCAGAGAGTCAAGAATGCCAGAATGGGAAGGTAGGAAAGTATTTCCTTCGATAGAAAATACTGCAGTAGAGTAGTGATATGGTCAAGAGAAAAGGATAGTGAACTTGTCATTTGTAAGACCTGGGTTCAAATTCTAGCTTGATATGTATTAGCTATATACCCACAGAGAAGTGAAGAAGTACCTTAGTTTCCTCATTTTAAAAATAGTATCGTCTTACCAAAGTCACAGGGTTATTGAAACAATTTCATTAAAGTGTTCTGCGAATTCAAAAATTCAAATAAAGAGCCGTTCTTATTACAAAGCAATTATTCCAATTTGCAGAGTCCCAAGCAGCAGCATTTAGAAGAAATTATGGGCGATGATATATTCTGGACCTGCCACATTTGGAGTGTGTCTGTGTGCGTGCGTGCGCATGTCCGCACTTACAAATGCATGTGTATGCACAAGATGGAGAACCAATGGTCAAATAATTTGCACTCAGGACTCATGTGTGTCACTGCCATACAATCCATCTCCTCTTTGATAGAATGCACTACCTGCATCTCATGAAATGTGTAAATCATTTATTTTTCCAGGAAAACAGAAAACACCTTTGTCTCATGGTTCAAGCATAGAATATCACAGACCCTCCCTGATAGCCTCAGTGCATAACACACAAGACCTTCCATCATCCCTTCAGTTAGTGTTCTCCCCCTCCTGAAATTAGTTTGTACTGGATTTGGAGCCAGAGAGATCTAAATTCAAAGTCTACCTCAGCCACTAACTGAATAATTCTGGGTAAAATCTCAGTTTGCTCAACTGTAAAATGGAGGTAGTAATAGTGTCCATAAGATACGGCATGGCAGAGCGGATATGGTGCTGGCTTTGGATCCAGAAAGGCCCAAGTTGGAGCTCTGACTAACACATCCTGGCTATGTCATCCTGAATAAGTTGCTTAGCTTTACAGTGCTATAGAAAACTCAGATGGAATGATATACACAGTGACAGCAATATTATTTGATGAAGAACTGTGAATAACAACTATTTTCAGCAATACAATGATCCAAAACAATCTCAAAGGACTAATGATGAAGCAAACTATCCACCTCCAGAGAAAGAACTAATATTGATGGAGCACAGACTGAAGTCTGCCATTTTTTACTTTCTTTCATCTTTTTCTTTTATTCAAGTTTTCTTATACAAAATGAATAATATGATAATGTTTTACATAACTGCAAAAAAAGAAGAAAACTCAGATGATAAGTTGCAGAGAAGGTGACAATCTGCATTGGTAGAGGGACTTTCCTCATACAGGAGTTCCCTGTATCAATTAAATCACAGGTCATGTCCCTTATTCCCTGTCTCTTACCTCACAGGGTTGTTGTAAAGATCAGATAAATATATAAAACACTTTACTTAAAGCACTTCATAAATATTAATTATTATATGAATTACACATCGTATCCCCTAATATAATATCTACTTAGAATTGTTTCATTTTAATCTATTTATCCCCATCGTCTAACCAACATTGTGCTTTACACATAGTAGGCATTTCATGAAAGGGTGCTGAATAAAATTGTGCATGTGGGTCTAGATTCATTCTCATTCTCTCTCTCTGTGTCTCTCTCATAAACACACAAAGGATTACAATAAGTCAGTCAACTTATTTATTAAGTGTTTCTTATGTTTTAAGTACTTGTATGCACTGAGCTAAGCACTGAAGATACATAGTAAGGCCATGCATAACTTGGTAGATGGCATAGAATTATAGAATGTTAGAATTAGAAGTAAGCCAAAGATCATTTTAAGTTTGACATCCTACCCAGGGTGGAAAATCCCCTCTACTACCAAATCACTGCTGTTTGATCTATTAGGATGAATCAGGAGCTCACCACCTCACCAGGCAGTCCATGACAATGGGAAATAATTCTAATTGTCAGGAAGTTCTGAGCCTGAACCTGTCTTCCTGCAGCTTCCTCCCATGGGTCTTTGTTCAAACAAATCTAATTCTTTTTTTTGTTTTGTTTTGTTTTTAGTTGTTCTCCACCTTCAAATATTTGAAAAGAACAATCATGTCCCCTGCATCAAAAATACCCAATTCTTGGGAATTGAGGGAATTCCCATCAATTGGGGAATGGCTATACAAGTTGTGGTATATGAATTTAATGAAATACTATTGTATTATAAGAAACGATGAGCAGGAGGATTTCAGAGAAACTTGAAAGGACTTACATGAACTTATGCTGAACAAGATGAGCAGAACCAGGAGAACATGGTGCACAGAAACAGCAACATTGTGTGATGATCGACCCTGATAGACTTGGCTCTTCTCAGCAGCGCAATGATCCAAAACAATTTCAAAGAACTCATGATAGAAAATGTTCTCCACATCCAGAAAAAAACCCTTTGGATTCTGAATGCAGATTGAACTATAATATTTCTACTTCTTGTTTGGTTTTTTTTGTTTTTTATGAGGTTTTTCCCTTGTGTTCTCCTTCTTCTTTCACAATATGACAAATGCAGAAATATGTTTAAGGTGATTGTACACATATAACCTGTATCAGATTGCTCTCCATCTTGGGGAGGGGGGAAGGAAGGGAGGGTGGGAGAAAAATCTGAAACCAATGAAATCTGAAACCTGTGCAAACAAAGGTTGAAAACTATCTTTACACATTGCTAGAAAAAATAATAAAATACTTTTGTAATTTAAAAAATATCCAATTATTTTATTTGATCCCACATTAAATGGTAGGACATTTCTCAATGCCTCTTCCTTCCCCAAGAACATTCCTTTGTTCTGTTTATTTAAAGTGAGTTCATGGGGTTACAAAGAAACTGAGAAATAGGGTCAAGAGGCTAGATATTCTGGGAGGAGGGGTGAGCAATATAATTCTATCTGATAAGCACCTAGATAGCTGGACCAGATGCTTTCTATGGTCCCTTACCCATCTAAATCCTATAGTCCTGAGAAACACTTGCTTATATACGTTGAGAGTATAAAATTGCTTGAGATTTGAATTTTTAAAAATACGCAAAAATGATTTCTAGGAAACAATCTCTGCCCTCTTCATTCCTCATTAGATTATATTTGTGAATATCCCTAGAAACATCTGCCTCACTTATCTATGCTTTATTCTTCCCCTAGTATATGAAGCCCCAGATATCTCACATGTACATGCTGTGAGATATGTGGGGCTACAGAAATTCTGCTAGGACTCTTTCCTAACTCCATTTTCACTTTCTTTCTGTGCTTCATAATTAACACTTTCTAATATAAGGTTCTATCTGTGAAATGTCTGGAGCATGCACTTTATTCCACTCTGTCTCATGGTCCAATTATTTCATGAGTCTAAGTTATCTTTTCTCAAGGGGATATAATCTTGTTATGGCTCCCTTTGCTTCTCTAGATGGGCCTGGAGGAGGTTTGTAATAAATATTCAAAGATTAATTATTGCTTATTGTAGCATTTTGCCCCATCTTCTTAAACGCCTACCTTTTTCAACACGTTTAATTGCTACCATTATGTTCTTGAACCCGAAAAATAATGACAGCTATAAAAACTCCTATGTATATGACATTTTATGATTATAGACAAAATGAAAATTTTCACGTGTGAATTACATGCACTTTCATGTGAATTGTCTCATTTGACCCTCCTAAGGACACTATGATATAGGTGAGACAGTGATATATAAAGGAACTGAGGCTTACAGAGATGTCAGGAGATTGTTAGTTCTTTGAGGAGAGAGGCTTGTTTGCTTTTGTCTTTATGTCTCTAGCACTAAATATAAAACACAATTGTTCAGTCATTTTTTAGTCATGTCCAACTCTTTATGGTCTAATTTGGGGTTTTCTTGCCAAAGATAATGGAGTGGTTTGCATTACTTTCTTCAGCTCATTTTTACGGATGAGGAAACTGAGGCAAACAGGAATAAGTGACTTGCCCAGGGTCACACACCTAGTCAGTGTCTGAAGCTACATTTGAACTCAGGAAGAGGAGGCTTCCTTTTTTCCAGGGCCTTCATTCTATCCATTGTGCCAACTAGCTGTCCTCTTATACATAATATCTACTTAAAAGAGGCTTATTAAATGATTTGACCAAGGTCCCCTTAGGAGTAAATATGAAGCCATGGCTCTAACTAAGTCTTTCAATTTCAAGGTCAGGGGATCTTATATTATGCCATTTAATTTTGGTTCTGTTATAGAGGAGAGGCAGGCATTCTTGTTCAGGTACAGGTTAGACTAGATTACCTATACTAATGGTTCCTTCCAGCTCTTAAGATGCTGTCAAGACCTGCATTCATAAACAAAAACAAATATGAAGAAGGGGAACCAGGAGTCCTAGGTGGCTTACAACTGTGTCAAATGAGGAATAGTTGAAAGTGTTGGTGACTTTAACCTGGAGAAGAGAAAATTCACCTAGGACATGATCATTCCCTTCATGTGGCTGATGTTCTGTTCTATGGAAGTTTATAGCATCATGGATTTCAAACTGAAATGGAGCTTTAGAGGCCCCCTAGTCCAACCTCCTAATTTTACAGATAAGGAAACTGAGGTTCATAGAGGGTCAGTGAATTGCCTAAAGTCACATAGGTATTAAGTGGCAAAGCCAGGATTCATACCTGGGGTACTCTGATTCCAAACCCAGAACTTTCAACCATATAATGAAGACTTTACATTCATGGCTTCAGAGGACAGGCCTAGGAGCAAGTTATAAGGAAACAGATTTAGGCTCAATGTAAGGAAGAACTTCCTAATATTTGGAGCTGTACTGTAATGGAATAGATTCTTTTTTTTTTTTTAATTTTTTTTTTTAGTGAGACAATTGGGGTTAAATGACTTGCCCAGGGTCACACAGCTAGTAAGTGTTAAGTGTCTGAGGCTGGATTTGAACTCAGGTACTCCTGACTCCAGGGCCGGTGCTCTATCCACTGTGCCACCTAGCTGCCCCGGAATAGATTCTTCTGGAAGGTAGTGACCACCACCACCACTGAAGATTTTTCAGTAGAGGTTAGATAATCATCTGTCAGGAATGCTAAAGAGGTTCACATATCAAGGAGTAGGAAACTGTTCACCATATATCCTTTAAATGGGACTGGGAATTTAAAAAAATAACTTTGGCATATTCATTACTTGCCTGATGTACAGTCTTCTGAAACAACACAGCAGGTTTTTTTCTTTCTTTTTCAACAGCTGCAGCTAATAGATTGAATTTCCTTTTCTTCAGAAAGACACCTTCCAGTAGCTAAAGACATTAATTTACCCAGGTAGTCATCATCCCAGAGGGGTCTATTCAAATCACAAAGTTTTCTGGATTTTCAATAAGTTCTGATAGATTGCTTCCTGAAACTGTAGCTATGGAGCTCAGAGGATTTTTCATTCAAAGCAGTTCAATATGTTTCTGGTGGCCAGGTGTGCAAGAACACTTTTCACCATGCCAAAAGTCTGTGGCTTACCCTACAGAAGGCCAAACAGCTGGAAAAAAGAGGAAAATTCAATTAATTAGCTGATTGTTTGGACCTTCAAATTCTAATGGCTTAATTGATTTATTTTTCCATCAAATTGACTGGTTCTTTGGGCATTGTATAAATATAATCTAAGATGCCTCACAACCAGTGCATTTTTGAAAGATGGTGGGTAATTTAAGTTTTGGTACAATGAGAACTATTTTAAAGATGCCAGGGAACACTTTTCAGAAGCAGAATGGTAAAGTCAAACGACCTATCTTCAGGTCTCTACTCCATCATTTACAAGTTTATGTCCTTCAACTTTATTTCTATGAATCAAAACAACTTAGTGCAACATTTATTAAACACTAACTATACTTAAAGTACCATGGTTGGTGCTGAAATCTGTTACCTCAACCTTAAAACAGGCATAATCATTCTTATAATATCTACCTCATAGAATTCTTGGGAAAAAGGTGTCTTATAACCTATAAAGCACTATATGTCAACTACTGTCATATGAATATGGTTAGAGTAACAGAGTATATGTCTTTAGGAGAGGCTCATCATCCATTAAGTTGCTGGGGAATTGAAATCTGAAATTATTAGAGTACCTAAATTGATATAATCAAAAATACATGAAGTATTAAAGAAAATGTAAAAATGATGATGATGATGATAAAAAATTAACTTACCCAACACCAGTCTTAATGTCACTTTAGTAAGAGTGAAATTGAAAAAAAGAGTAAAATTGATCATAATAGATTAAGAGAGTATCTTGGGGGGGGGCAGCTAGGTGGCGCAGTAGATAAAGCACCGGCCCTGGATTCAGGAGGACCTGAGTTCAAATCCGGCCTCAGACACTTGATACTTACTAGCTGTGTGACCCTGGGCAAGTCACTTAACCCCCATAGCCCTGCCCAAAAGAAAAAAAAAAAGAGAGTATCTTAGCTAGATAATAGAACAAATATCATGGGGAAGGGAATAGGATGGAAGGGAAACAGTTAACAATAGTAATCATGAAAATGAGAAAAGGGGGAAAAATTGTACAAAAAACATTTATAGCAACACTTGGTGGAGGCTAAGAATTGAGAATCAAGGGAATGTCCATCAACTGAGGAATGATGGAAAAAGTGTGTTATATGATTGTAATGGAATGGACTTGTGCTACAGGAAATAACAAACAGGATGATCCCCGAAAAACCTTGAAAGACTAATGAACATTGATGTATAATGAAGTGAGCAGAGCTGAGAGGACATTGTGCATAGTGACAGCAGTATTGTTCAATGAGTAATCGTGAATGACTTAACTACTCTCAGCAGTACAATGATCCAAGACAATCCCAAGGAACTAATGAGGAAGCTTACTATGCACCCCTATAGAAAGAACTGACAAAAAGAACACTTGTGGATTGTACATATATAACCTGATTGCGATCTTGTGGAGGGGGGAGGAAAGGGAGGGAGGGAGGGAGGGAGAAAAATTTGGAACTCTATATCTTATGAAAATGAATGTTGAAAACTACCCTTACATGTAAATAGAAAATAAAATAAATGTTTGTTGCTAAAAAAAGAGATAATCTTAGCAAAAATGTGTACAATATTAATGAAATACATCAGTCATCTTCCTAAGACAACTATAGAAAGAGCAACACTTCTTGCCAAAAAGAAGGAAGAGTTCTGAAAGATATTCTTAATGCATACAATTAAAAGTTGAAAAATCTACAGAAATACTTTTGCAAGCATGATACATCACTTCATAGCAATAGCAAAGACTGATAACACTACATGCCATTGGATTTGTCAAACAATTAAAAGTAGTTTACTTCAAGGTAAGGCCTATAAACTGACTCAGATCCAAAAATGGAATCCAAAGGCCTCCATGGGTAACATTTGCATGAACTCAGCACACAATATGTTAACAAAGATGTCTGTAAAAAGTAGCTCAATCATGGGGCCTATTATACTAAGAGATGAGAATGATTATTCCATTTCCTAAGAAGCCAGCTCTCCGCAACCCACAGAACTTTTAGAGAAGCACATCAGAATCCCTAACCAAGTGTATTCCAGCTCAAATATATTCACCTTTCATTGAGCTTGTCTCTGTTTCTGAAGCCTTATTGAGCAATTTCCCTGGCCACTGGCCTGAAAAAAGAGCTTTTTCAGGACTCATGAAATATCATCCATCATACCTCTATCCAGCCCTATACTACTAATACAATAGTATTATAATGTCAAGGTGAAGTACACTCTAACATTTCTTTTTTTTAATAATGAACATTTTTATTTAAAGATTTATGTTCCAAATTCTATCCCTCCCCCCTCCCTGACGCAGTAAACAATCAGATATAGGTTATACATGTGCAATTATGTAAAACATTACCATACTAATAATTTTGCATAAGAAAACTTGAATGAAAGAAAATGAAAAATAGCATTCTTCAGTTTGTGTTCAATCAATATTAGTTCTTTCTTTGGAGGTGGATAGTATGCTTCATCATTATTCCTTTGGGATTCTCTTGGATCATTATATTGCTGAGAATAGTTAAGTCATTCACAGTTCTTCATCAAACAATATTGTTGTCACTTTGCACAATATTGTCCTGGTTCTGCTCACTTCACTAAACATCACTTCATACAAGTCTTTTTAGGCCTTTCTGAAATCATCTTACATGTCATTTATTATAGCACAATGATATTCCATCACAATCATATACCATAACTTGTTTAGCCATTCCCCAATTGATGGAAATTTCTTTAAATTCCAATTCTTAGCCACCACAAAAAGTTCTGCTCTAAATATTTTTGCACAGTTAGGTCTTTTTCTCTTTTTTGAGATGTATTCTGACATTTCTACCTTTGTTCCTAAAGCATGTCTTTTCTGTCTTACCACACCAACATTGCCGAGATGCATCTATGGGAAGGCAAAAGACCAAAATACTTCCTGCTGCTTCCTTTGCCCTTTTCAGTAGGCTTCGCTTTATGGATTAAAAGGGTTTAGGAAGGGAAAGAATTTTGTGTTTGTTACTGCATGTGGATAGGTTGTGACTCACATCAATGGAGGGAATACCCACAATGATGAGATCTGAAATTCACATAAGCATGGGTTTCCATGTATAGGCAGTGTTAGGATTGGCCATACTTTCCTTTCCACAGTGCTATGAAAAATATCCTCATCTCAGGAATAAGTATCATTTTGTAAAATCTATTTAAAAGTATTATTTCACATGGGTTTCATGAACCCACAAATGAGCAGAGTTTCTTAGCTTCTAGATGGCAAGAATAAAAAAAAAAAACTTTCTTTTCCCCCAGTCTCAAAGTAAACATAAGGACCAATCAAATGAAAATCTCCTACTTGGGTGCCACTTTTACATCAGGGAAGGAAAAATAAAATAGAACAGAACTTGAAAGTATTTCAGAAATGACTTCCTCCTAATAATTTTGCAGGTAGTAATAGTCTTACCTTCTCTGCTTGAGATCTCCTGGTAATACTCGAATGGAAATTATTTATGCTCTCTACTCCTGCTCCTGTTGGGTTTCAGCCCCAGGAATTCCTTCCAACCACTATTTTATCTGGGCTCATAAAAGAAACAATCAATATAGTTAAAGTCCATCAAGAAGCAACAACAACAACAAAAAGAGACATACCATTTCTCCACCCCTGTGTCATCTGGGAGAAATAAAAGAAAAAACATTCTTAGTTAATAAAATACAAATGCCATATGCATACAGAGGCTCTTGGGGGAATTGGAAAACCAGTCTTGGCTCTTGTCCCAGTCCAGTTAAATGTGAGAAGTCAACAGAATGATGTGCTTTCATGCCAGACACATAATCACAATAATAAATAATACATCATATTTATTATCTTCCCCATCTTCCCTCCAACTTTCTCAAGGCCTTTGGCAAATTTCAGACTGATTATATATTCATCGCCTCCAAGCCAAAGTGTCCAATAAGAATGATCTTCTCCAACATCTCATGCCCAAACACAAACAAATCCTGGCAGATGTTTTGTCTCTTGTGTAACTTGGATCTTGAATCCACTTACAGTAATAATATATCCTGCTGAGACCAGTACAAGTTCCAGCTAACAAAGAAAGCTCTTACTAAAAATTATCTACATTTCAGTTAATTGGTTTACCTACAATATTGATTGAGCTTTCCCAATGTAGATGGAATGTCAGAATAGCTCAATGCTCTGTACATCGTTGGTGCTCAATAAATATTTTCTGTATTATTGAATTGAAGTTAAGGGGTAAAAAGAGGAATCAATATTTGGTTTATATGGAGGAAAAATGCAGCAAGGCCTGAAGTGTGACTCAATTTATAATACATAATTTCAATTTAGCTAAAACAGAAAAGAGGTACAAAATAAATACTTTATCTTTCTAATCCTAGCTCTCTCCAGATCTCAGCTTCCTCTTTTGTAAAACTAGGGGGTCAGATTAAATGATCTATAGGACCCTTTTCAAAATCACGGGTCCCAAAACAATTATTTGGGTTGATATAAACAATTGGCTGAGAGGATTGCAGGGGAAGGGGGAGAAATCAGTCAAACATTATTTGAATTGACTGGTGAACCCCATTAGAAGAGCAGACCTAAGAAACCTAAGAATTTCAAGGCCACCTTTCCTAAATTCTCTAAACTTGTAGCACTGAAAAGGGGACTCCAACAAACAACTGTGTGGAAGATACAAAGCATGCTTATACATGGTCACTGACCTCAAGGAGTTCAGGACAGATTGCTGTAGTGAATAAAGCTAGACAAAGTCAGGGGAGAACCGACTTCATAATCTATCACTGATATTTAATTAAATGAGTAACCTTTGGTGAGTCACATGACCTTGGTGAGCCTCAGTTTCCTTATCTATAAAATAGAAATAATAATATATGTAATATCTACCTCACTAGGATGTTATGAAGACCAAATAAGATAATGTAGGTGAAGGTTATAGGAGACATGAAGGAGAATATGGAAGATGATATAGCTTAGGGCTAGATTGTTTAGGGCCTTGAATTCTACACTGATGAGTTAAGACTTTATCTTGGAGGCAGTGGGATGCTGATAATATTCTTTTCTTTTCTTTTTTCTTTTCTTTTTTTTGGTGAGGCTATTGGGGTTAAGTGACTTGACCAAGGTCACCCAGCTAGTAACTTTCAAGGGTCTGAGTTCGGATTTGAATTCAGGTCCTCCTGAATCCAGGGCCAGTGCTTTATCTACAGTGCCACCTAGCTGCCCTGCTGATAATAGTCTTAAGTGAATAAATGAAAGTCGTATTTCAAGAAGACTACTATGACAGCAGTGTGCAGGATGGATTAGGAAGGGAAGACACTTTGAGTAGGAAGATAATTAAGAGATAGTTGTGCTAGTCCAGGAATAAGTTAACAAGGGTTTGAATTTAGTTGGTAGCAGTGCCAACAGAGAAGACAGCTGAACCTTAGAATTAATTACTTGCAAATCATTTTTTTCAAACAATATAGAATATATAGTGTAGCCTATAACTGGGTTTCACAATGCCTATTCATTAGTGCCCATGACTATATTAATATATTCAAAAAAATATTAAGCACCTATATGTTAAGTGCTAGGGGAATATAACATTTAGATAACATTACTAATTTCATAAGGCTTATCATCTACTAAGGAGATAACTATATATCTAGACAAATAACTATATTTCTCTAATTCAAGATTCATTGTACAGAGTGGAAATTCAGCTATAATCTGTTGCTTGGTAAGTGGGAGAAAGGTGTCCAGCCTTTTCAATCTTTTTAAACTAACCCACCTCTCATGATTCCTATGGGAACATAATGACAGGAGGATGAGAGCAACTTAACTTCTTCACCAGTTACATCCAACCCCTTTTCCACTTAAGGAAGTTGAGCTCTGGGAATATTTGTCCTGTCCAGGAGGTATAATAGATATCAAGGAGTAAGGTAGATTTCCAACCCCAAATCAGATGGGAATTGAATTGAAGGAATCAGAAAAGACAGCAGGTAAGCTCAAAGAAAAGTTGTGTTCTTACCAGGAGATCTCCTATGTTCTGGAAGCAAGTGAGCTGGGGAAAAGTGCCTCATAGTCACTGGTTGAAGGAATCATTGCCCTCCCCTGAGGAAAAAAAAATTGACTAACCATAGCACCTGGAAGTGGGTGATGAACAGAAGGTTAAATGGTCCTCAATATAGCTGGAGGAGTGAAGGTCAGCTGAAGGAGAGAGCAAGCTCCAGCAATGGAGAGAAGGCAGAATAGAAGACAAGGGTAGAAAGAATCAAGACAGAATACACAGGGATGAACAAGAAACACATGATGCCTGATGTCAAATTAGCCCAGAAAAAAAGCAGCCTGATAACACCCTAAGAAGAAGTTAGTTGCTCTGCTAATAAGTTGTCCCTCCTTGTGGGTCCCAGGTGAAAGATGATCCTCATGTACGTATGTGAATGTCACACCTTTGATCCCTATGTATATCGAGTCTTATCAATGAGCCTTAGGGTGTTTGTGGGGCACTAAGCTTCAGGTTTTCAGAGGTCATATTGTTATTATGCTATTCCACAAAAATGCCCTTACTTTATACTATGTGGTCCACTAGATAGCTGGTAAAAGTGGTGGAGGCTTGTGAGCTAAGATTTGGAGATGATTGTGACTGACAAAATACCTCTAACCTGGGATAACTTTCTGGAGCCTCATATTTAAGTGATCCCTGAGTATTGCACATTTACTAATTTTATATGTGTATATGTTTATGCATACATATATATATACATGTATAAATATATGTGCACACATGACTATACTTCAGTATTTAAGGAATTTTTTATTTCATCAGTAAGGGTACACTCTCTACCAACATAGACTGCTCCAGCTACAATTAAATAGATGGAATTCAAGATTTGCTGCTGCTGAAAATTGCATCACCTCATTGTGGCTAATTTCTTTGAAATTAGTTAGGGCGATTCCTGAACCCTAGACTTGTGTTCATTCACTCATACTTAAGACCTTATAAGTTTAGTGGGAGACTTGGGTTCTTTTGGCATATCCTTGAAGAACCTAGGGGCACACTGATATCATCATGTGGTACTGGAGTAGAACACAAATAATGGCAGTAAAAATAGTGCCAATAAACATGAAAGTATTACTATTATAATTCATGGCTAATATTTATTTAGTGTTTTAAGGTTTGCAAAGTTTTTATGTATAAATATATGACATGCATGTTTATATATGTTATATATAGTTATCTATACATAATTTGTGTGATATGTGTATACTTAAAGTATGCACACATACACATACATGCTTGTACATATATGTGTGTGTATATATATATACACACATCTATATAATTTGATCCTAGTAAGAGCCCTATGATGTAAGTGCTCTTATTTTCCTCATTTTACAGATGAAGAACATTTCAAAGCAGATAGAGGTTATATCCCTTGCCCAGGGAAACATTGTTAGTAAATATTTGAAGTAAGATTTAATCAGATTTTCTGACTCTAAATTCAGCACTCTGTATGAGATAGTGAAGATCATTACCAACTGGAGAGACAGGGCAAGGCTTCATAAAGAAAGTGAGAAACTGGATGGGCAAGATAGCCCTTTGAAATGATACCTTTTCATTTGATGATGGAAAAAGAAAAGAGGGCAATGGAGAAGTGGAAAAGAAAAAAGAAAGGAAGAAAAGACAAGCTAAAGTGAAGAAAACAATAGGGATGTCAACAGCCTTTTAGAAAGGGCAAGAATTGGAAGAAACTGCACCTTAAGGAGAAATGTCAGTGAGATCTTCTCAGTTCATGACCTCATTTCAATGCCTAGACTCTACAGGAGGGAACAGTAGTTTGGAAGTATCATGTACTGGAATCCCATTCCAATTACCCCTCTGAATTGTTGTCAGATCAGTCAAGGTCCTGTGCCCAAGTTTCCTGACTGATGAAACAGAGATAAAAATAGCTATCTCTATGTGTTCATTGGAAAATTTGAGGGAACTATTGTTTTTATAAAAAATCTGTGAAGATAAAAAATAGTATCCTAAGTCAAAAGCTGAAAGAGTCTTTAGTGTTCATCTCATATTATCCTCTAATTTTACAAGTGGGAAGACTGAGGACTAGAGAGATCACATGATTTGCCCAAAGTCACCAAGGTAGTAAGCATCACAGATGGGATTTGATTTCATGTCTCCTGTCTCAAGGTTCAACACTGTTAGTTCAGATCCCTTTTTTACTGCCTCAGTGGATAGAGTAATAGACTTGAAGTCAGGAAGAACTTGATTTGAATCCTGCCTTGGCATGGAGTCCTAGCCAGCTGAATGAAAAGAGGCAATTCCTAATCTCTCAGAACATGTTTCCTCATCTGTAAAAAAGAAAAAAACAAACACAAACAAACAAACAAAAACAAAATAACATCTCACAGGGTTGTCATGGGGGGAAAGAGAGAGAGAGAGAGAGATGCAGACCATAAGGTGCTATAGAAATGTCTGCTAGGAACACACAGTAGCTGTGGAGTCCGAAGTCCTGATATCAAATCCCATTCTGATGGTTACTACCTTGGTGACCTTGGACAAATCATAACATCTTTCCTTGGCCTCAGTTCCTCATCTCTACAATGAAGAGGTTGGACTAGATGACCTCTTATATTGTTTCATCTCTAACTTTATGATCCCATGATCCATGTCATCATGAAGGAGAGAAATGACCTGGCATGTGTGGGGGCCAATTTTTAATTGCGGAGTGCTAGCTAAGAGGCTCGCTGCAATATTGGGGCAAGGAAGGAGACCCGCAGCCTCCCTCAAAACAGAACAAGATTTATTTTAATAAGAACGAACTTAAAAAAACAAAACACAAACAGGATCAGTAGGATCAAGGGAAAGGAAATAAAATGGGGAAAGGGAAATTTATAATACCTGAAAAAATACCACCGCCCAGGAATCAGCTGAAAATACGCAGCAGAATGCCTATCGCTTTCCAGCTTCCACCTAGAATGCCCAATTCTCCTCCCCCAAACCTAGAAACACCCCACACAGCCCCAGCCAATGGGATGGCCGTTCTGACAGTCACATGACTGCCCTCACTAGGCTTCCAATCATTATAATTTTGCCAGGCCCATGTAGGCGTCGGGGAGTGGTGATGACGTGAGGTGCCAGAGCCCTGGCAAAGGCTACAACCAGTGGGTGGAGCACCGTGCGGTTTGTGGAGCCCCAGGACAGTCCGCTGAGGCATAAAAACTTCAAATAACAATTAATTCTTTACACATGTGTCAGATGAATCAAACCACCACCACTGCTGCCTTGATCATGATATCTCTTCTCTCCCTGATGTACACAGTCCATCTAGGACCCTGAAAACAAGAACCTTGGTAATAGCAGCTTGTCCCAAACTACTTGACCTGCATTGAACCAGTCCCTCAGTCATCTTTGAGAAGAGAATTGTTTTATTCTTTTGGAGAAGAAATCTATTTTCCTCATCTCTACCATCAAATACTGCTGACCAGCTACCCCAACAGTCAAATAGGCACAGGATTCTTGGGAGTGGAAGCAGCTCCCAGATCACCAGTCCTGCTTATATGACAATGTGCTGATAAATGTTTTAATATGTATAATCATTTCTAAAAATAGACCATGTTATGGAAATGCTTGTTTTATTCCATAAATTAAAAAATAAATTCTAACTTAAAATAGATAAAACTGGCTAAAAGTACATACAATGACTCTTTAAAGTTTAATCTGCATTATGAACATTTTCCCCATTACTTTATGAACTCTAAAGTCACTATACACACATGTATGCATATATATGTTTATAATATACAAGATATAACATACATACACATTATATAGAGAATTTTTAGTGTGAGCATTTGCACCACAGAAGTCTGCGTTGCTACAAATGAGCTATAATCAGCTCTTGAAAGCCAATATCATACACAAGACAGGCAAGCCAGCCTAGCTGAAGAAGCAAGACCCCCTGAGGGAACAACTGGGGCAGCATGTGAAAGGAAAGTTATATCACCATCATCATCTTCACCATCTCGACAATTATGTCCCCTCACACCCTGATGGAAACAGCCCAGGATTCTGAACCCAAGAGCCTTAGGAATAGCAATGCTTCCAGCCCAATGTCTTTAGGCATCATCCTGGCAAGCAGACCCTATGGACATATAGCCTAAGAACTGTTCTTGAAGAGCTACTGAATCCACCAAAAAGAAAGTTCTTTCTACCAAAGTCATTGGCACTATCAAATAATGCAATATTAGAAACTGAAGAGATTTTTATCACTGGAATTATGTGAAAGAAACAAGTTAATATTTGCTTTGTGGCTGAACCCTAAAAACCATGGAACTTTTCCACCTACCTGGCAGCTGAAATATTCCTGGTCTTTCCTCCTCCAGTGGAATGGGAACCCTTTAAAAACATACTGCTTTATTTTTATCTTTGTGTCTACAGGTCTTAGCACAATGATTTGTACATCATAAGTATTTAATAAAAGCTTTATTCATTCATGCCTGTAATTATTTTTGGAAATAATGGCGCTTTTAAAAAAATACACAGTAATATTACTCTTGCCCATGAAATTACTATCATACTCTGGGCTGTAAATTGAATCTGTTCCCTGATGGGACAGTGATGTGGAAAAGAATAAAAGAACTGCATCCTTTTTTTGTAGGAGTATGTGCTGCACATCTTGGCCCATAGCATCTCTGTCTTACAAATAACAATTTCAACTGTGCTCAGAAACATTGTTATGGTTAAATATGTGTGACATGTAGTCAGGGCTGTGCCATTTACAATAAGCCATTGCAATTTAGTCCCATTGTTTTCCATGCTGTAAACGAGATTATTAATTTACATGACCAGATTTGATTCATTAATCTAGAAAATTAGTTTTAGGGCAAAATATGGACCACATTTCCAAATATTAAAATCTACTCTTGCATCTTTACTTTTATTATTCTTTTGAAGAAACTCTGAGTTTGTAAGAATGGAGGGCAAATCTATTCAGTAGAATGATTATTCACATGCTTATGAAGAGACATGTTACTTTGTTCTGACAGAGGTGCTGAGGAAGGCTCAGGACAGTCATCCCAGTATGCAGCAAAAGCATTATAGAAATTCTTCAAATATTACTAGTTGGGTGACACTGAGCAAGTCATTTAACCCTCATTGCCCCACCAAAAAAAAACCCAAAACAACAACAACAGAACTCTTCAAAAGTTTTCATTAAAACTGAGACAGGAAAAAGAAGTCTTTGAGATAGGAAGGCACTGGACAAAATGACCATTAGTATACATATTCTCTCTTAGGTTAAGAGAAAAGAGATCCTTCCACTTTCCTTTCTTCTCCTCTTTCATTTTCTCCTTCCTTTCCTCCCTCCTCTTTTCCTTCCTTCCTTAGGAAAAATAATCAGAAACTTAAATGTTTTCATTTCTTCTCTGACACTTTTTATCGATATGGTCCTGATCAATTCATTTTAACACTCTGATCCTCAGTTTCTTCATCTGTAATATAAAAATAATAGCCTCTGCTCTGCTGCCCACACAAGGTTGTTTATAGGCATCAATAAATTAAAATCTGTGAAAGTGCTTCATACAGCACATAGCAACATCAGGGCCCATGTAAGTGTTCCCAAGAGCCACTTTGGAGGATAGAAGGTAACACATTGATCTCTACCATTCTTTCAACAAATTGTTTCTCCCTCTAAACCCTGAGCAGCAGCAAGTATGTGAGGGTACTGAATAAATGTTCTTTGATAGGCCCTTGTGGGAATAATAAGACAGTCCAGGAGAGGAATAAAGAGTCTGTGCATTAAAGATTATGACAGAAAACAAACAATGAAAAAGTCCAAAATAAGTTAGATAGTAACAGATATAGATATATATAGATAGAGATATATAAATATATATACATTATGTATCTATACACACATGTACAGAGACATAAGAAATGCTTTTATATGCATATATATTAATATAATTTTCTATACATATGTATGTATATGCACATATGTATACATGCATGCATGTTTTAATAGAATGTAAGTTTACAGAGGACAAACTATTTCATTCATCAGCATCTAGCAAAAAGTCCTACACATAATAAGCACTTAATTAATATTTGTTGAATTGAATCAAATTGAATTTACTACTGGTAAATGAATCTCATTTGACCGAGTCAACTAGATGGCTAAGTAGATAAATCACTGGACCTGGCATCAGGGAGAGCTGAGGACAAATCCAGCTTCCTATATTTCCTAGCTGTGTGAACCTAAGCAAGTGACTATGCTTCAGTTTCCTTATATGTAAAATGGGAATTATAAAAGTACTTATACCCAGGGGTGTTGTAAAGATCAAATGAGATCTTTTTTTTTCTTTTTTTTTTGGTGAGGCAATTGGGGTTAAGTGACTTGCCCAGGGTCACACAGTGAGTGTCAAGTCTCTGAGGCCGGATTTGAACTCAGGTCTTCCTGACTCTGGGACCAGTGCTCTATCCACTGTGCCACCTAGCTGCCCCAAATGAGATAATAATTGTAAAGTATTTGGTAAACCCTAAAGTATTATATAAATGCTAATTGATATTATTCTTTGACTTTCCCTATGTTTATCACAACAGTTGTGTACCTTACTGTATTTTTATTATTTCAAACAATTTGCCACAAACGATGCATTGGAGGTAGTGATTTAACAAATTTAGGATGATTGGCATTACTTTTATAAAAAACATATTTTAAAGAACTCATAATTTCATTGAGTTGCCCTTTTTCATGTCCACCTCTTCAATGCTTCTCTAATTTTAACATTAGAGAAATAAAATGCTTAAAATTATAATTCATTATTCATGCAAGTCAAACATTTAAATTGCACAAAGCTTCCAGATTCATAGGTTTTGTATTTCAGAATTCAGCATTTAGCTTGTTCTCTTTGAAGGGCATTATCAAGTTTATTAGGTCTTTTCATTGTCCATTTAAAGTTTTCCTTTCCAAATCCCTCTCTGAGCATTTGTTCAGTCATTTCAGTTGTGTGCAACTCCTCCTGACCCCATTTGGAGTTTTCTTGGCAGAGATACTAGAGTGATTTGCCATTTCCTTCTCTAGCACATTTTATAAATGAGGGAACTGAGGCAAACAGAATGTCTTGTAAAGGGTTATACAGATAATGAGTGTCTGAGGTAAAACCTGAACTAAGGTCTTCCTGATTGTCTCTGTCTCTGTCTGTCTCTGTGTCTGTCTCTCCCTCTTTCTCTTTCTGTCTCTGTCTCCCTTGCACTCTGTCCATTGTGCCACCTAGTTGGCCACTAAGCATGTTCTACCGGTGTTTAAATGTTTTACTTATTTTTTTTTACAAATTTGTACTTTTTTTAGTTAACTCCCATTCTATTCAAGTTCAAATGATCAAAGGATTCTTATCTTTTCAAGGATCTTTTGTCCCCTCTACTCTCAGTAAGTAGGTCTGTCATTGTATTATACTCAAACTCATTTTCTGGATATTCAAGGCTCTTCATTATTTAATACTACCTTATTTTGTAATCTTATCTCACATTACTCCCCTTCATAAATTCTCTTCAACCACCCTGGACTGCTTACCAGGACACAAATACCTGCACTTTCTAAGTCCCAACTTTGTTTCACACTATTCCCATCACCCGCAGTGCCCTTCCCCAGACCTCATCTCTGCTTATCAAAATGTGTGTCATCTTCTCAGATCCACCTTCAAAATCACCTCCTACATGGATCTTTCCCTGTTTGCACTAGTTGTAAAAAGTCCTCCATTCCACAGGAATGGACTTAAAATGAAGTACTCAGTCCATGCTCTATTGCTTCATTTCCCTCTCATATTGTATTGTATATTGTATGAAGACTGTATACCCCTGAGGTAACTCAAACTCATATGCAAACCTGAATTTACCCTTCCCCAAATGACTCTTCCAAACCTCCCTATTTCTATTGAAGATATTACCATTCTTATAGTTTCTCAGATTTGTAATCTCATTGTCTTCCTCAATTCTGCAGTGTCTCTCATTCCATATATCCAAGTAGTTCCCAAATTTTGTAGTTTTTACTTCCATTATATGTCTTATATTCTACCCCCTTTCTCTACTTATAAAACTACCACCTTAGTTCAGGCCTTCATCATGTCTCTCCCAGATTATTACGGTTCCTTCCTAATTTGTCTCCCTGCCTTATGTCTCTTTAGACTCCAGCCTGTCCTCCTCAGAACTGTCAAATTGATTTTCCTAAAATACAGGTCTGACCATGTGACTTGAAATCATGTTAAGTGAGGAAAAACTTAAGGAACCATTCCCCTAATGTAAACTCACTGATGGTGCAGACTCTTTCATTTCTGCCTTTCTATATCTCCACTACCCAGCCCAATGCCTCACATGGGGTAGTAGCTTGAGAGATCTTTGATGACTTGAACTAAATGGTATTTGGCCTGGAGAAGAGAACATTTCCATGGAGGAGGAAAGGGAGGATATGTTGATTATCTTCAATCAAGACTTGAGACCATAGGATCATACAATTTTGTACCAGAGGGGACCTTGAAGGTCACTTAGTCCAACCCCATCACTTTACACAAGAGCAAACTGAAGCTCAGAGAGATTACAGGTGGTTGGGACTCAAATTTGAGCCTTCTGACTGTCTCCTTAAATAGCACCATGCTGTGGAGCTCTAGAGGACAGAATTAGGACAATTTTGGTGTGACTACTGGGAAGTATTATTTGTATTGCATCCCTCCTCTCTCTCACACTCTGTCTCTGTCTCTCTATGTCTGTCTCTCCCTCTTTCTCTTTCTGTCTCTGTCTCAATCTCTACCTCTTTCTGTCTCTCTGCCTACCCTCCATTTCTATGCCTGCCTTTGTGTTTTAAAAACTTTCTAATAATCATTTAGACCCCTTCAGCCACAGAATGCATGGAATTACAAAACAATGAGTTCTTTTTATTTGAATTGTTCAAATAAATGCTGGCTGACAATCTCACCGGAATACAGTACAGAGGATTCCAGCATTAGGTGGAAGGTTGCACCTCTAGGGGCTGTCCCAACTTATACTTTACAGTACCATGGGAGAAAAACAATAGGGAAAAAGGGAAGAAAATAAGAGGGGCAGGTTCAGGGTTGGGAAGGAATTGAAGAAAAATCACTTTGACTGTGTCTATCTTATTGTTTGGGGGCAGAAAGGTCCTTATAGGTAGGGAAGCATCTTTTGTCTGTAAGTCAGTTGTGGACCCTAATAATAAACATGAATCCACTTGTAATGGCTGTGGTTGGGAAAGTATAAGTTTTCATGCTTACATCTGGGCACACTAAAGAAATATTTTCATTTCCTATCAAGATAACTTATTGTGGAAGATTGGGAGCCTTTGCTTAGAAAACACGTTTTCTCTCAACAGTAAAGATAGTGCAAGTAATAACACCCCACAGAAACTGATGATTTCAGCCACCAGATAAGAGTTCCATGGAGAGTGATGATTTTGACCCTAAGATAGGCTTTCCAAAGATAAAATAGTCTGGGTTTGTAGTTCAACTTTTTTCACTATGCAACAAAGGCCTATGTCATCCTTCACTATGCTTCTTGCAACTTTCTTATCCCAGAAATATAATAAAAGAGCAAACTTTGAATTAGGGTTCAGAGGTTTTAATTTTTCATACCCAAAGCCTGGATCTGCATGGCCAAAATACTGAGTCAAACTGATTCAATCATTCATTGAACAAGTATTTACTGAGTGTCTGACACCACATAGCACTATATTCTCTTGCCTGAGGGGAAAACAAAGAAACATAAGACTGGGTTCCTGGAATATTGGTATGTTTGGGAAGCAAAGACATGTACACAGTTATGTACACTGTACCTCATTATGTGATAGCCAACTGCTATATGAATAGTGCAGATAATCAAAGTCATTGTCAGAAAGTGGAAAGAAGTGGGAGAGGGAGAAGGAGAAGGAAAGGGCCAGGGAGAGGTAAAAAGAGAAAGAGAGGGAGAGAGGAAGAAGGAGAAGGAGAGGGAGAAGGAGAGGGAGAGGGAGGGAGAGGAGGAGGGGGATAGGAAGGGGGAAGAGAAAGGGAACAGGGAGAGTGAGAGCAAGAGTGAGAACAAGAGAGGGAGACAAGAGAAATTATCCTAGCTGCTGTAATCAAGAAAAGCTTGCGGGATCATTGATCCAAAGCTGGAAGAGGCCTCAGGGGTCATCTAGGCCGATTCTCTAATTTTATAGATGAACAAACTGAGGATCGAGAAAATCCAAAATCACTCATATAGAAAGAAGCACAGGTGGATTTGAGCCCAGGTCTTTTATCTCAAGGGTTGATGCTCATTCTACTGTACTATAGAGGAGGTTGGCAAAGCATAAAGAAAGGATCTTATGAATGAAAGAAATATCATGGAGGGAAATATATTCAGGGAGTGTCTTATGGACATTCCGTAGTTATAACCTGAGTTGAGGACTTTCCTTGTAAGAAGTGGGGAGCCATGGAAAGTTTTTGAGTAGTGAAGTGACTTGCAAAAAGGTGTACATTAGTAAGACTCCAAGCTCAGTGTACTATACATGTACTATACATCTATACATGTATATATGTGTATATATACATGTATGTACATATATTTATATATGTATATATGCTTAGTGTATTTGTATATAGACATATATACAGACATATATGTTCACACATATTATATGTGTATTTATTGAATGAATTATAATTTTATATAATAGTGTATTTATAGTATTAATTACAATTCTATATAATAGGTATTACAATGTAAGTTCCTTCAAATAGGACTTATTTCTATTGTTATACTTGTATACAGTGGCTAGCATATAGTAGGTGCTTACTAAAAGTACATTGGTTGATTATCTGAAGGATAATTGGGGTTTGGATTAGGCTATATAAAAAAATCACAAAAGTGACATCTATAATCCTGCCCCCCAACAAATTCCCAAGATCTACCTGCATTTTCTTCTCCAAGGATTTTGGATTTTTGATTATTCTAACTTTATCATCCTGGAGAGTATTTTTCTTTCTTTCTTTCCTTTTCCTTTTTTTTTAGTAATATATTCAGAATCAATATCAGATTATCCTTTTCTGTCATTTTTGAAGTTCTTATCTTATAAACAATTTAACTTCAGGCAGTCATACAGAAATCAAATAGTGGTGATGCAGAGCTGATTACCAGGCCCTTCATGTCCCTCCTCAGTTAGTACTTGAGCCATAACACTTTTCTGATCTAATATACTTTAGAAAACAGGTGGGCTTTGCTTAAGGAGGGACTTCCTCTAAGTCAGACTCCAAAGAGAGACATTAGCTAGATGTTGGGATTACTGTTCCACTGCACTAGAAAACTAATCTGAGGGTTAATGGGACAAAATACAGGGGCCAGAGTGTGATCAATTAACAGCTGCTCCCTTTACCTAGCTAGCTGCCAGGGACTGTGTTGTTTTTTAGTGTTGCACCTCTCACAGTTCCTTGCAAATGGTCAGAGATGTAAGTCATTCTGGGTAACCAGAGCTTTGCCCCAAAGTGTTGGCTTCACTATTACAGGCAACATTTGCAGAGTTCCAATGAGGTAGAAACACTGGTACTGAGCTCCTGGCTAGCATAAATGATTAATTAAAATAAGGGGCTACTCAATGGTACACTTAGCTCCCCCTCCCCCTTGCCTTAAACTGGGAAAAGCAACCTTCCACTACCCTGTCCTTCCACTCTTCCCATCATGGCAGCCTTCCCAATGGTGCTCATAGTGGTGCCCCTGAGTCTATATTTCCCCTGCATAGGTAAAGCACCACTGTGAATCCTAAAAGGCCTAAGATAACTCCTCATTTAGCGTCAAAGCACAGAATTCTCATGCTTCAGTTTCAGAAAATACCTTAAGGATCATGTAGTCTGATCCCTTCATGTTCTAGCTGAGGCAGTTGAGGCCCCAAGAAAAGTGACATAGCATGTCACTTCAACTGAGATCTTCTTTCATGCTCCTTGCCCCAGGGTGTGATTTGTGATAGTGACTCCTGGACAAACAAAGGCAACATCTTAGTCATTGGTCTGGACTTAATTGATATGTAATAAATGTTTCTTGAACTGAATTACTGAAAAAAATTAATACATTTTCCTAACAGAAGAGACAATCTTCCTCTTCATCATTATAAAACAGGTAGGTGAGAAAGTAGATAGAGCACTGGACCTGGAATCAAGAAAACCTGAGTTCAAATCCAGTCTCAGATACTCACTAGCTGTGTGACCTTGGGCAATGTCACTTAACCTCTATTTCTCTCCATTTCTTCATCTCTAAAATGGGGGTAACAATAGCACCTATCTCCCAGCATTGCTGTGACAATCAAATGCAATAATTTCAAAGTATTTAATACAGGGCCTGGTACATTGTAAATGCTATGTAAATGTTAATTATTATCATTATTATTAACTGTTATCATCAATTCAACACTAAAAATGAATGCCCTACCATCAGTGGGATGAACTCTTTGATCTTCTTGCCATTAAGTGACAGGAATGGACTTAAAATGAAGTACTCAGTCCATGCTCTATTGCTTCATTTCCCTCTCATTCCATGGTTCACGTTTGTCCGATGGCCAGACAGGATACAGGATGTGTTGTTTAAAAATTTATGGGGTGCCCTATCTATTTCTCAAGTTTTAGGGAACTTAGCTGGAGTTTCTGATATATTGTTACTTAGAAATTAGAGGATATAGCACCAGTTTGGGGCATTAAGCATTTATTAAAGCACATTAAATATTAGTAAAGAGATAGCATGTGGCTCAGAAAGTTCAGAAAGGAGCGAGAGCTCAGCATGGCCACCTCCTCCTCTGAGTTCCAGGCCAAGAGAGAGAGCTAAAGAGTGAGCGTAAGCTACCTGCCAGTCTGGAGGAGAGGCGGCCCTTCCACAGTACTCAAAGCTAATTGGCTAGCATCATTCAAATCTTGAGGGTGGTCCATGAGCAGTATGTTCATGTTCTGAGTTCAGAGTACAGAGGACAGATGCTCTGAGGAGAAGGATTTCAAGTAGGTGTGGTTTTAATCTCCAATTGTCTCTATTCACAGTCAAAGGTCCAACTACATTTCCTTTGAAATGCTCCTGATTCTGGGCTGGCCTTAAGAAAGATCAGGCAAGGCTCTCTGGGTCTCATAGAACCCCATTATTTTTTTACACAAGGATAAAGCCAACTTGGCTCATGTGTATAGCAAATCCATGATCTTGGCTTGGACTTTTTAGAGTCCCTTCCAGTCTCACATTCCTGAAGCCTTTGTTGAGTCACCTATGGCAGGGAACATAATTCATGGTTGAAAATTAAGACTGTAGGGACATCAAAAGAGTTACCTTGAGAGATCAGATACACAGTCTATCTAGTCAAAAGCAGCCCCAAATCACAGAATTTTAGAGTTGAAAGAGATCTTTGCAACCATCTAGTCCAACCCTTACATGAATAATAATCTCCACTATCATCCAACAAGTGAGCAGCTTGAAGACCTTAAATAAGGGGGAACCCCCTATTTATATAATATTTCATGTGGATAGATATATCACACAGTAGTAGTAGTAGGCTTCCACCAGTCGTGGACGACCATGGATCAGCGCCTTGAAGAGCCACAGGCCACCATGTGGTTGTGCAGTCCAATAAGGGAGCTGCAGCTCCTGCCACAATGAGGACATCAGAAAACTGCACTCTCTGTTGCCCGTCGGTTCCTGCATCTCATTTGTTTTTCTTCCTCCCGAGCTTGAAGGCCCATCTCAGCTGCGCGCAAACTGCTTCTGAGTACTGAACTCCATCGGGCATGGTCCTTGGCCATCTCCTCCTAGCTGCCAATGTCTATTCCCAGAGCTCTCAAGTCTCACTTGCATACATCTCTGTAGTGAAGCTGGGAGCATCCAGCAGGTCTTTGGCCTGAAGCTAACTCACCATAGAGTAGATATATCACATATGAGCTAAATATTTTATATGATATGTAGATATATCTATATATTATATGTATATTTAAATTACACATGTATATATCTCCCCTTCAAGCTAACAATTTCCTGTTCCTTCTTCTTTGAGAATGGATTGGAGGCCCTTCACTATGCTACTTTACCTCTTCTTAGTGTTCTGTAGCTTTAGCTTCAGCTTTCAAGGTCCCTCCCCAAATGTGGAGCCCACAACTGAACATAATAGCCCTGAGGAATAGGCATTGGACACTCTTGGTTGTATTTCCCCTGACATCATCCTGAAAGGCTGGGAATATTGCAGCTCCTCTCAGGAGTTATTCTTGGCCATCCATCTATTTGTCCAAACCCTTTTTGACTCCATTTATTTTTGCTGCCCAGACTAGCTCTTGAGGCCATGCATTTTCTACATTTATCACTCTGCTTTGGAAAGTCGAATTTCCTCTTATTTGGACAACTCATAGCAAGCTCAGCAATAATGATCACTCTTTGTGAAGGGTGAGTTAAAGAGATTCTCAGTAGTCATTATTCCTAATTGTAAAAGATGACAAGTCAAATTCTCTTATAGTTAACTAAACCCTTGGTATGTAAGCATATCATGTCAGTGTCACAGTGAAGGATTTTGTAATCTGAGCAGTTTATGGATAGAGGATTCCCTATAATGGCTGCATTCTCAGCTTTTGTTTCTGGTATAAGAAAAAGAAAAGAAATCATTTTGGAACTAAGTAGGTATTATGATGTCCAATGAGAAAGGCAGTTTTATGTAAAACAAAATGTCCTAGGTGGAAAACCAAAGAACCTGATTTCTAATCCTAATTTTGCCATTAAATTATTAGTCATTTCTGTCAGGAGCTCAGGTTCCTTAATGAGAAAATTAAGTGATTGTACTGCATGATCTCTAATGTCCTTTCTAGAACTGAAGGGTAAGGATTCAGTGCTTTGCTTCTGAGAAAGGAGTAATCTCAAGCATTTTAGGATTCATTTGTGAAGTTCTGCCCAGTTTAGGCCAAATTATCATGTCTGGAACCAAAATAACTCATTTTGACTTAGCAAATTGTCATTGTATTGGAATAATAATGAAATCTGGTAAAGTCTTCAAGGTAGGTAGGATAAAACATTACAAGCAAATTTACCTCAGTGAATATTTCTGCAATCCAGCAGCTGCAGCCTACCTAAAAAAGAATAGCTTGGAGTGTCTCTGAACATATACATATGTAACAGCGGGCACTCAAGTTCAATAAGGACATGTGTGCTATTCATTAAACTAGAAGGAGCCCATCCTTGAACTCTACCAACTTACATCCCCCTTTCCCATAGCCAGGGGATTATGCTGGAGACATCAAGGATTATAGCTAATTCTATTATAAGAGATTATGCTGAGAATTAATGTCTTTCACATAGGGGTAGATAAGGGCTGCACCTGTAATTTCATTAGTAGAAGGAACTCCCAGGGGAAGAAACTCCATATATCAATGCAAATTACTAATTTTGCTGCAATTTATAATGTTCAAGTGTTGCCCAGGGAATAGGGAAATTCAATTATTTATCCTGATAATGAGAACTACCCAGGATACAAAATATTTAAACTAACCCCTTGTGCTTCTTACTGGGATAGGTAACCTTTCAGGAAGTCTAGGAAGCTTCCACTACTCCTTTCCTCAGGGATTCTTATCTTTTATGTCCCAGTGTTCTAGCATAACTGACTTGTTTCCACTTTGCTCATTTGTAAAATGAAGGGGATAGAATGTTTTCCAATCCAAACTAGACCATGGACCACTAAAATATCAAAAAATCCTTATACCCTCCATTGTGTCAATGAGGCTTAAGAATGCAAAGACTGGGCAGGTAGGTGGTGCAGTAGATAGAGCACTGGCCCTGGATTCAGGAGAACCTGAGTTCGAATCCTGCCTCAGACACTTGACACTTACTAGCTGTGTGACTCTGGGCAAGTCACTTGACCCCAATGGCCTAACCAAAAAAAAAAAAATAGAATGCAAAGACTGGGAAGTAGGAGAGATAGGAACAGAAAACAAGGAAGAAGATTATAGAGGTCATTTAGGCCTACTCCTTTACTTTCTGATGAGAAAACTGAGAATGATATTAAGAAAATGATTCTCACAAGGTCACACAGATAGTAAATAACAGTAAACATTTTAACTCCTTCGCTTCTTCCTCTCCCTGTTCCACTACTGACTCTCTGGACTTCTTTCTCTGCCATGACCCAGCATCTTCTCTACACCTGAGAGTTTTTCTTCTGATTAGTCAGTTTCTTCTCAGGCCTCCATTTTTAGGAAAAGCCCAGGTCAACCATGTTTATTCCTTTATTACTTTCATGGTTCTGCTTCTGATTTGTCAGACTTCTTTTTCTACTATTTGTCAGAAGCCTTTTCACCCTGGTAGATTTCTGCACCACTCTTTCTTAGCAGACTTCCTACCCTGGAGGAGTCCTCTTTCATTACTCTAATATGCCCCCCAGGACTCCCCCCGCCACCTTCCCCACAACCCAACATACATTGTGGCCCCTTCCTCTGATTAGTCAGTTCCTCCCAGAACCCCAATTTTGAGGAAGTGCCCAGACCAGCTATTTATACTCCTTACCTATTCACTTGATGACTTCCAACATCCCAGACTTCTTTCTCCACCATACTTCATATGTAAAAGTTTCCCTTTAGCTGTTGTCTTTTTCCTCATTAGAATATAAGTGCCTTGAGGACAGGGACAGTCTTTTGCTTATATTTGTATTCCCAGTACTTAGGACAGTGCCTGGAACATGGTAAGTGCAAAAAAAGGTTTTGTTGACTTGATTTGCTTTTCTTGTTCCTCCAAATATGGCATAGAGAAAAAGATGATTTTTTAAACAATTGATAAAATTTAAGAAGTATGTGCCCTCTGGACAAAAGTTAAATAAACTGGTGCTGGACCTAAGTTTGAAAAGCATTAAGCTAAAGATTGCTCATATCTTTTCCAGTTCTAACAGTTTATCATTTTTATCAAGTACAAAGTATAAACATATAAGAATACCAACTATCTTTCCTTATCTCCACCATGGACAGCACCACTTGCACCCTCTCAATAAATAAAGGCAAAAGAGACTGAGGAGATGCTTTGAATGCTGAAATATAACCAGGGCATCACTGCATTGGCACAGATGATTAATCATGTCACATAGAGGTATACCCAAAAATATGAAGTACTTACTAAGTACTTGATGAATGAATAACTTTCATGAAATTGTAATTACAAATTGCTTTGATGTGGGTTATCCATCTATCAAAAATTTGTTAAGGAGGCACTACCTACAAACTATATGACCCTGGCTAGTTCATTTAATCACTCAGTGCCTCTAGCTACTCTCTGAGACTACATTTACAGACAAGTTGCTGATCTATATCACTGAAGGGAGCTTCCAACCCCCTGGAGTTACCCATACTGATGAAATCATTGGTACACACACACACGCACACACACACATGTTTGTTTCTGTGTATATACATATATATATATACATATATATATATATGTATGTGTGTGTGTGTGTGTGTGTATGGTACAGTGGAAAGAGAGCTAGTCTCAGAGTCAGGAAGACCTGGGTTCCTCTGACACATAGTTGATGTGTAATCTTGGATGGAGGACTTTAAATCTCAATGTCTCAGAGCAACTCTCCAAGACTATAAGTTGCAGAGACATTGCTTACTTGCATTAATTTATTGAAAGGTCAAATACTAAAGCTCAAGCTTAAATAATTTGGCCACCTAATGAGAAGATAGGACTCACTGAAAAATACACTGATGTTGGGAAAGATGGAAGGCAAAAGGAGATTTGGGATGGCAGAGGATGAGATGGATAGTTAGGAATATGAACTTGGACAGACTTCAGGAGATAGTGAAGGATGGAAGAACTTGGTGTGCTATGGTCCATGGGGTCACAAAGAGTCAGACATGACTGAATGACTGACAACAACAATTAATTGAGGAAAGCCCTTCAAGATGTCCCCTATGTCAGCAAAATCACTGAAGCAAAGATAAAATAAAATAAGAAAGAATAAGGTGCTGGGGTGTGGAGGTAGAGTATCAGCAGGGTGTTATGTTGGTCATGGAAGTTCATAAAATCACTAAATCTCAGAAATAAAAGAGAATGTAGAGGTCCAACCCACTACCTAGGAAACTTTTCCACAGCATTCTTGAAAAGTCTTTGTTCACATTCTGCTTTAAGTTCTTGAGCAACAGGGAATTCCTGTGCTATGTACTTATTTAGGTATGTCATCCTGCTTTGGGATAAAAGTGTTTCTTTATATTGAGCTAAAGTCTGCCCCCATGATGCTTCTACTTATTGGTCCTAATTTTGCTCTCCAGAGTGAAATAAATTCCTTAAATATTTTCCCCCCAAACCTCTGATTAGATAACAGTAATGAAGCTAAAGAAAAGTTTTTAAATGACTTTAATATTTGTGTTGAATATCTAATAAGAATGTCCAACATTCTCTCTATCATTTATGCTTTTAAAAAAGATTTATAGCACATATATATTGGTATCATCTAGTCAACTTCATTTGAATATCATTTTGACTTTCTGGTTTTCCTACATTTTTCAGAGCTGCCACTAAGCTGAAGTACAATGACTAACTATGTATTCCAGACCCATTAAAAATGTTTGTAGTGCCATATTTATTTTTAAATAGTATTTTTTTCCAGTTACATGTAAAACTTTTTAATATTAATTTTTTTTAAATTGTGTTTCAAATTCTTTCCAGCCCTTCCTCCCCTCCCCTCCCTTCCCCACCTCAAGATGGCAAGCAATTTGATATAGTTTATACATACCACATGTTGTACCGATTAAATTTTCAGCAGTAAGAATATTGTAAGCATTATTTTAAATAGATTTTTGAGTGTGTCCCATTAGTTTCCTCTGTGTATGTGTGTGTGTGTGTGTGTGTGTGTGTGTTGACAGCAAACATAAATTTTCCTTGAGCATATATTTCTCTTGTGAGACAGTGATCTTCAAAAGCACAAGACCTTAACAAAGAAAAGGAGTCAATGAAGAGGTATGTTAAAATGAGTTTAATGCACTGTAAAAAGCAGAATGTGCTTGGTGACAATTTTGTGAGGTATAAAGTAGTATTTTGAATGAATCATAAAGGAAATAATGGGGTGGGGTGAAGAACAATAGGCCTCAAGGTGACTTTTAAGAGTCACCTCATTGAGTCCAGGAGACAGGCTTGAAAAGTAACATGAAAGTCAAGAAATGGAAGCTATAAGAAGCCATGTGAACCAGAAAGAGAGGAAATACTAGTAATGGCAGCACCCCCAAAACAAAGAAACCAGGTAAGACTCTGGGAAGTTCAGCTGCTTAGGCCAACTGAGTTTGTCAGCATCGAATCTGTATTGCAGAAACCAGTGGTACCATAGCCACTGTGGTTATAATATTTTATCTCCTTCTTTCCTTTGCATTTATTCATGGGAACCTGAAGCTTTTTCTTTGGGCATGGGGTACAGGTCCACTATTTACCTTTTTGTAATATTGACTTTGTCTTTATAAATATTAATGATCACTGGCATTTGCTAGTCAGAATATACTTACTGTCAGTACAGTAGAGAGGAAGCAACTCTGGGTTGGGGGACATATCCCCAAAGAAAAGATAGAGATAGATATAAAACTTAGGTGTTTTGCCAGAAGCCCAGGCATCATAGAAAAAGAAAGAGGAGGAGGTGGAGGAAGAAGAAGGTGAAGAAGATAAGGAAGAAAAGAAGAAGAAAAAAGCCCATAAAATAATTACAGATCTTTTGATAATACCTACAGGACAAGATTTATATTGAGAAACCCATCTGAGCAATTGGTCAGCTAACAGCATGGAGGATAAATAGGAGTAATGCAGTTATTAAACAACCCTGATCACTGTCTCTGTTATACTCTTCTAATTAGAAAATCATTTTACATTTCAAAATGTATGTCTCTAAAGTATAATCTCTTCTATCATAGACATTTTAAAATCAATATGTCCAAAAGTAAAATTGCTTTCCCCACTAAATCCTCCATTCCTTATGACTTCCCTATTACTGACAAGAGCACTACCATCCTCCTAGTCACCTCAGCTCATAACTCTCACAACACAGGTGTCATCCTTGATTCCTCAATTCCTCTCATCCACACCGCCCCCCCCCATCCAGTCACTTGTCAAATCCTGTAACTTCTACCTTCATAACATTTCTCATACCCTCATTCTTTCCTTTTAGATAGCAAGCAGATTGATGCAGGATCCCATCACCTCACACCTGTACTATTGCAATAGCCTGTTGGTTGGTCTCCCTACTTCCAGGCTCTGTCCACTCCAGTCTATCCTCCACTCAACTATCTAATCAATATTCTTAAAGCACAGGTCTGACCATCTCTCTCTGTCTCTGTCTCTGCCTCTGTCTGTCTCCATATAGATACACACACATACATATATATTCATGTGTGTATGAATTTATGCGTATATGTGTGCATGATTTTATATTCTTGGCTATGGATGGCCTAGATCCAATTTTTAAAAGTTTTTAAAGTAGAAAGAGGATAAAGATTTTACCCTTTCCCATCCTCACTTACATCAAATGCCCAGTGTCTTCATGCTACAAAAGAAAATGAGATGTCATTGGGGAAAGCAAACTGAGAGATTAATATACACTAAGTTGTCAGTAACTATGCTCTTTTCTCTTCCCGATCCCCGCCCCCATCCTAAGAATTTATGATTTTCTCCAAGATGGTCTCCATTATGCCTGGGCTCTAGAAAGTTGAACTGAGTTGTTAGTCATTTCTCCAATAGTATACATAAGGATGTTGGATAATTAGGAAGGGACTCGATTATTTGGAATAAATTGGTTTATACTAGACTATGAGAAAGACCATGTAATGAAATAGAGATAGAGTAAGTGCACAGGAGGGAATAACTGAGACTGGGAGAACTACAGCTATGATACCCATGGTTTTTAGCTCTAGATCTTTTCCCCCTTGTATTGTCATTGTGTTGTGTGAGAATATTAACAGTCATTTGTGTCTGTCAGTCCATAGTCATGGTAATACTGCCAGCATAGTTGCATATAACTGAAGGATCAAATAGTAATAAAAGCCTCAGTCATATTCAGGCTAGAGCTGTCCATTGTAACTTTGGTGAAGATGCACAGTGTTGAGCATCATCTGTGACAAAGACAAATGATACATTGCTTATACTCTCAAGGAGTTATAGCCTAATGTCTCATGTGATTCTAGCAATGAACCTGTAAGATAGGTGGTCCAAGTTCAGTTTCCCATTTTACAGACAAAGAAACTGAGGGTCATATGATACAAGTGATTTGACTAAGGCTACCCAGCTAGTAACAAGGGTAAGACTTTATTGCCTTTAACCCTAATGTTATTTTCTTTTTTTTTTAACTATACCATATTGTCTCTGAAAATTTTAAAGTTTCTGACACTGTAAGTTAAGGAATATTCCAGAAAGGGAGAAGAAATGTTAGGTAGGGAATCAAACTTCCCAGTCTTTGTGCTAGATGTGGTTCTTCCCCTCATGGTTGTGGTCACTGAGGATGGCAATACAAGTATCTGGGAGTAGTAGTTGAATAATGAGATGTTTTAGTGAATCTGTTATCTCATCAATGGGGATTCTCTCTCCCAAGATGCAGATGGCAATCCATTAAATCCTGCCCATGAGAATCTTATCCATGTCTTTTTTTTTTTTTGGCAGGGCAATGGGGGTTAAGCTAGTAAGTGTCAAGTGTCTGAGGGCAGATTTGAACTCAGGTCCTCCTAAATCCAGGGCTGGTGATTTATCCACTGCACCAACTAGATGCCCCTAATTTATTTATTTATTTATTTAATTGCTTATTTGTTTGTTTGTTTGTTTATTTATTTATTCATTTATTTATCTATTTATTATCCATGTCATCTTATGAATTCTTCACAAAGGTTCATTTGACATGCCCTTCTCTAGATATCTTGACATGTGTGGATATTGGTGAAACAGGAGGACTGCCCATTTGTATTTCTTCATTATCACTATGTGTTTGGCCCTTCCTTTTTTATCTGGTCACACATGTTTCTGATGAAATCCTTTACATTACTGCCTTGCACAAGTCCTTATCTATAACATGTCACAGCCTACTTACATCCATCAAACTATTCACCATTACTATTCAAGCGGACTTCACTTTCAATTCCTTGGAGACTGTGGTATTTGATGAGTCATACTCATAAAATTTTATTGTTAGAATATTAGTGTTAGAAAATGGGTCTTTGATTCAGAGAGACAGTTGGAGTCATTAAAAGAACTGTAAAATTTCCCAAAGGAAATGAGCCTGCTATTCATTTCTACTTTTTTTTCCTTTTGTAGAATTTGTCCAGGGTGTATGAACTGATGGATGATCTCTATGGACTGTTCGCCCAACTACAAATCATATCATGGACAAAAGAAAGCCATCATCCACTAAGTTTTCCTCCGATAGATACTCAGGTCAAACTCTTGCCTAACATCTAGGAGGTGCTGCAGTTTTCAAGGGCAATATGCACAGTCATCTGCAAACAGAAATACTTGGAGAACTTAGAGAAACTGGAAGTAAAGAAATATTCCAGAAAGAGACTTCAATAGAGACTCACTCTTCAATTTGGATTCTATGCTGGTCATTCTCCATTATGGTGACAAATGCCTTTGACAAGCCCATATTACCTTGTTTTACATCTTGTATGGTATTAATAATCATAGGGTTGGTTAAATTATCTTTCCTGTTACATGTTTCAAGGAATCATATCATTTGACATGTACATGAGAGACATCTTAATGGAGGAAAGCCTTTAAGGCAGAGATGGCACTACCAAATCAAATACATTTTTATAGTTAACAAAAATGAGCACAGTAGGAGTAATGAGATATTATGCTCTGGTAAATAGAACATTACAAACAAGGCAGCCCTGTAATCCTTGCCTCTGCCCACCTTGGGTTTCACTGCATGACATCAGTGATTAGAAATAAGGTAGTTACACATTCTTCTCTCGGTTTCTTCCATTCACCTTCTCCAGCCCCTTTTACTAATGGCATCTGGAAACTGTCTTTCTTTACTTGTCTAAGAAAACACAGCAATTATAGAGGGGAAGTTTCTTTTTGCCCTGATGCCCTCAAAGAAAAGATTCAAACAAAATGTATTATGTATCAGTTCGTTTTTGGTTTTTTCTGCTGAGGTGGGAGTATCTATTGAGTAGAAAGGGAAACATTCTGAAATATTCATTAGCCTTTTCTGATCTTGACAGTATATTTTATTTTGGGTTTTTGTGAGGCAATCAGGGTTAAGTTACTTGCACATGGTTGCAAAGCTAATTGTCAATTGTCTGGGGCTGGATTTGAACTCAGATTCTCCTGACTCCAGGGATGGTGGTGCTCTATCCATTGTGCCACCTAGCTGCCCCTTTGACAGTATATTTCAAAAATGTAATCTTCTAGAAGCCTAAAAGGGTTAAACTCCCCAGAAGCACTTGATGTATGTTCTACTAGATAGTAAGCTCCATGAACGTAGGGCCAATATTTTATTTACCCATATTCTTCTTTAGCTTCTAGCACAGTGCCTTTTATAAAGCAGTACTTAACATACCTGTGATGAATGTTTCACCCCAAGTTTCAACCCTCCTTGATAGATATAGCTAATTATTAGATCATGTAGAAATCATACACTGCTGATTTTTGGAGGTGTTTTGATTGCTTTTTTTTTTTTTTTAGTGAGGCAATTGGGGTTAAGTGACTTGCCCAGGGTCACACAGCTAGTTAAGTCTCAAGTGTCTGAGGCCGGATTTGAACTCAGGTACTCCTGACTCCAGGGCCAGTGCTCTATCCACTGTGCCATCTAGCTGCCCCTTGATTGCATTTTAACAAAAGAGTAAACCAAAAGAATTCTCTGCAAGATAATATTTATTAGCTGAGGCATGCTACCTGTCAATAAATGGATCAGTTGATTGCCTCCATTAATGCAAAAGACCTGAAGGAAAAGGAGAGTTCCCCTTTCATATGGTTTGGAGAATACAGTACAAAGAAAAGAGCAGGGTAGAAGACATCATGGGATTAAGGGCAATATGAATGGTTAAAGAGTTGAAACACAGGGAACAGCATGATTGGTTGGAAGTTTGGTATTGGGGGCTAGCAACAGCCCTTCTTTTCTCATGAGGTTAAGAAGTGCTTTTTTTTTCTGAATACAGGTATGAGATAGAAGCCTATACTTTAAGACAGCTAACCAGACATCCTTGAAAGATAGCTCGGTGGAGCAAAGCTATCAGGCCCAGACTCCCTTGCTTTCCCATACATTCCCCAAGGTTAGCAAAAATCTGTTGAGGCAAAAAGAGCTGGATTTTTAAAAAACTTAACCCATTACAGGCCAGCTGACCTACAAACTAAGCTCAAAGACAAAGAATCATGACTTAAGCAGTTCTAGAAGAAAAGCATTTACAGGGCAAAAGCAAATACTTGGAAATAGGATCAATAAGAAAATGATACAGGATCAATCTTAATCTTCTCAGTGGGATAATGAACTCAGGGACCATTAACATTGTGCTCACCCCATCATTGCTCCCTTTCTATTCATTTCAAATGCAAATACATTAAAAAGAATGGATTGAAACCACATTACTCCCATAAAATTGTTTTTAAACCATTTGAATGACCATTGTTTTCCCCTGAAAGTATTCACAATATACAAGGTTTCTAATCTCAGCTCTGTGTCAGACTTGCTTTTTGACCTTTCACAAATCAGGCTTCTCCAGGCCTTATTTCCTTTGTGAAATTCAGTCTTGTTGGTCTCTGAAGTCCCATCTAGCTGTGACAATCTATGCTTCCTTGTTTCATCATGACTTCATAAAACTGAGGGCATTTTATTGGAGGTTGCAGTGTCTGGTAAGGAAAGAATAGCCAAATAAAAGATATGTTTCCTTTGCTATGTGACTGAAATTAAAAGAGAAGTTACTTAGACTGTAGTATTATTAGGTTTGAAGACCTGAAGGTTAAACAGATAGGAAGAGCTACAGGAACTTACATTTGGGTCCATTAATAGAGATGGCATGACAGCTTAACAGCACTTGGGAACTCTTTGAAATCAAGCCAAGGGTAGGGGTCAATTACATTGAGCATTCCTGGGGTACAGAGGAAACTGATGAGATTCAGAGCTTTGGAGTCTTGAAATTTTCCAGTTCTGTCTGATTCCTCAGCTAATTTCAAATGGGGATGACAAAGCCAACCCTCCTCATGAGACACCATACTGAGTCAGCTTCATGTGCTAGATGCCAAAGAGAAATGGACACAAATTGTCACATAGGCCTTAACACAAACAAGGTTTTCCTTCATAAAAGAGTATAGGATACACAAACATCGAATGGCACCCAAAGTGTAGACTACAGAAATAGAAATTATGTTATTTAAGAGAACATTTTTGCCCAGGCAAAACCTGTCAATGGTAGTAGGGATTTATGAAGCTATAGGAATTATTTGCACTGACTGGGCCACCCTGTTAGAAATATACTACAGAGTATATATCCTTGATTATGAAATACAACAAAGTATATACTCTCAGGGAGAATAATGTAATGCACAATCAGGTACAATTGATAGGCCTCCAAAATCTTATGTTTTATGCCCCTGTATGTTCTGAAAAGTTTGGGATTTTTATTAACACCATTATTTCTTGATGTGTTGATTGGTTTTGTTGATTGTTTTACTTTCTTCCTCCTTTTAAAAAAACTTCATTCATGAGGGATGTCCCTCTAGAAGAAATGAGGGAGAAGAATACAGGGTGGGGTGGAGGGGGGAGGAATTATGTGATATAAAACAAAAGATAGGGGCAGCTAGGTGGCACAGTGGATAAAGCACTGGCCCTGGATTCAGGAGGACCTGAGTTCAAATCCGGTCTCAGACACTTGACACTTACTAGCTGTGTGACCCTGGGCAAGTCACTTAACCCTTGTTGCCCTGCAAAAAAACAAAAAACAAAAAAACAAACAAAAAAAAAGAGAGCAATAAAAATTATTTAAAAATCTTTCCCCCTATTCTACCTATTATACTCCCCTCTTCTGTCCTTCTTGGACATGATTTGGAAGCGGGAAAGCTTTAATGTTTCTCAGTGCTACAGCTAGTTAGAATGGGAAATGGTGAGACAGCTAGGTGGTGCAGTGGATAAAGCACTGGCCCTGGATTCAGGAGCACCTGAGTTCAAATCTGGCCTCACACACTTAACACTTACTAGCTGTGTGACCCTGGGCAAGTCACTTAACCTTGATTGCTCCACAAAAAATAAAAAAGAAAGAATGAGAAATGGCACATGGGACAGACTTTTCAAACATTATTCTAACTCATTTTCTTCTAGATATAGCACATGAAAATAATATTGTCCCCAAATTCAAAAAAATCATAAAGGAAAAGGTAATCATGAGCTGAGTATTCTGGAAGGGGTAAAACTGGAAACCACAGTTATGTCAGGGCTCGTGGAAGCATAGATTTAGAGCTGGAACAGATCTCAGAGATCTTTCATTTTATATAGGAGTAAACAAGATCAGAGAGCTTAAGGAACTTGTCCAAGGTCACACAGCTATACAAAGGCAGAGGAAGGGTTTGAACTCGGGCCCTCTAACTGAAAATCCAGGACTCTTTCCACTGCACAACACTGTATCTCTTACCAAAAAATCTCCTTGTAGGCTTTCATTTCTCATATGTTGAGTTGCTCATGGTGTCTTCTGTCCTTGGGAGTCATCCTTTTGGCTGACACAATTTGTTATCTCCACCATATTCAAGGTAGTTGTTTGAATCATAAAATCACTGAATGTTAGAGCTCGACAGAACCTTAGAGATGGTACCATTTAATCTGCTTCTGACACTATGTTGTCCCTCCCTGGATGACTAGAATGGAAAGGAGCCAACCATATGGTCAGGGCAATGGTAATACATCAAGACTAGGATCATACTGGAAGAAGATGGTACTTTGAGTGTCTTTCAAATATGGCACAATAAATGGTAGAGTAGGAGAGCTCTAGATGTTTCAACAATCAACTGAAGCAGTGGAAGGCAAGCTTTGGGGAATGAAGACAATCCTCCAGACAGTCTTAGACTAAATGCTACCTTTTTGCTCTGCCTCACTTTTCTCAGGCTTAATCAGTAAAATACTATTTTTGAGTGTACGTTATGTGCAAGGTTCTATGCTACATACTATGAGAGAACAACAGTAATGTAACCCTTTAAGGTTAGTAAAACACTTTACATATGTCATTTCATTTCATCCTCACAAAAATCTGGTAAGGTGGGTGTTATCATTAACCCAATTTTACAAAATAGGGAACAGGATGAGATAAGTGAAGTGACTTGCCCAAGACCACATAGCCATTGTATATCAGAGGCTGGACTAGAACCCAAGTCTTCTTAGCATTGAAATTGACTCTTGATTATACAATTTTGATTTTCTGGTTTGTATTTACTCTATATTTCAAAAAGACCTCTGTGCATATATAATATGTACATGAATATATATGCTATATGTGTATATCTATGTATATACATATATAAATAATATATAGGTATATATAGTGTATAGGAAGATATATGTGTAATTATGTATATATGTATATCTATGTACATATTGCATATAGTATATAGGTGTATATAGTATATAGGAGTGCACATGTATGATATGTACACATAAGCAATATATGTATGTATTAATATGCCTATGTATATATACACATAAGTCTCCCCTAATAGAATGCAAGTTCCTTGACAACAGGGCTTTTTCATTTTTTTATAGTGCTTGAAACATAGTGCTCCTCCTTTCAGTAATTTTCAGTCATATCTGACTCTCTGTGATTCCATTTGGAGTTTTCTTGGCAAAGATACTGGAGTAGTTTTTCATTTCCTTTTCCAGCTTATTTTTACAGATAAGAAAACTAAAGTGAACACAGTTAAGTGATTTGCCCAGGGTCACACAGCTAGTAAGTATCTGAGGCTGGAATTGAACTAAGGTTCTACTAACTCCTGGGCAGGCATTCTATCCACTGTGCCACATAGCTGTTTTATAGTAGGCACTTAATAAAATATTTGCTGATTCATTGATTGAAATGACGGGAATGGGAGATGCTAAAGAGGTGAATTTCAAATAAGAGGTGGAGGGGAGAGCAAATGTACTGCTAATACAGCCTGGTATCACCCTCTTCAAAAACAAGGTCAGACTGCATTCCTAAGGCAGTTTACTCCTGGTAGAAGGAAATTCCCCTTCCTCCCCCAACCCTCCCCCCTCCCCATTCCATGCTTCTCATCTGAGAAATGAACAGACAAAATTGAAGCTATATGTCTGAGAGAGCTGGAAACCCTGCAGTGGGGCTCCCTCTGGATGGTGTCCTGCTTGAGCAGTCACCTATACTGCCTTAGGGAAAGCCCTGAGAAGGGCTCCAACTTCCTCAGTTGTTAGAGCAGATTGTATTCTGATCTACTGTGGATGTTTTGGCAAATATCCTTGCCAACTCCTCCCTGGGAGCAGGTGGGCAGAATTGAGCTGCCAGGATTTGGACCTACCTACATCTAAGGGCTTAATGCCTGGTCTGAGAAGGAATGTGTGGGTTATAAACACACAGCCAGGTGCATTGATGTTGATAGTTTTTATTCAGTTATGAGACTCTGATCAAAGAGCAGCATACAAATACATCTAGATACTAAATTTAACAGAAATATAGTACATAGAGGATAGAGAAATTACCCTGAAGTCATAGTATCAGGGTAAACCATGAATGACATTTTACTAAATAATTGACTCCAAACTATACCTATGAGAGAAAAGTGGGAGAACTAAGGGATAAAGGTCAGTTTGCTTGTCAACTTAGAAGATGCTCCACCCCCCCCCCATCTCTGTACATGTTCTTTCTACAATGTTGGGGATGTTTTCCTCCTTACCACCACTTCCAGGGTCCCCTAGCTTCCTTCAAGACTGTTAAAATTTGACCTTCTGCAAGAAACCTTCCCCAGTCTCTTTATTAGTGCCTTTTCTCTGAAATTATTTCTAATTTATCCTACATATATCTTGTTTTTACATAGTTATTTGCATATTATTTATCCCCTCTCCATTAGATTGTGAGCTCCTCGAGGCCAGGGATGGTCATTAGCCTCTTTTTGTATCCCCAGCACTTAGCACAGTGCCTGACATATAGTAAGTACTTGTTACATTTTTATAGACTAATTAACTTTGTATACTCAGAACTAAGCACAAAGTTGCTACACAGTAGGGGATAATAATTCTTGATGACTTGATTTATGGAGAACTTAAGAAAAGCATTGAGAGTTGAACTGATAACATTTCCTATTATGGGTGGGATGAAGGACATGCCCTAGGACTTAATATGGAATGAAACCAGATACTAGTGAAAACATCACCCTCCCTCCCTGTTTAGAAACAGCAGCAACAACAACAACAACAACCACATGGAGGTAGGAATGTACAGTCAGCCTAGAGTAGAGGCTAATGTAGAGAAACAGGAAGAGATACATTTGGATACCATAGCCACCTTGTGGAAGACCTTGAAATCTGGGCTAGGCCTTAGACTTTATCCCATATACACTGGGGATGAATCAAAGGTTTTTGAGTAAGAGAGTAACACAATTAAAAGCAGGGCTTGGGGAAAAATTGTCTCCGGGCAATCAGCTGAGTAGAATGGACAGGGAAAACTGGAGGGAAGGAAAGTAGTTAAGGCGCTTTTGTCATATCCCAGGCAAGAGTAGGTACAAGTGTCACAGAGGATAGAGAAGGAAAGGATATAATAAAGTAAAAAAGGACAGGATGTGGTAAAGTATTAGATATAGGGGATATCAAAGGATTTATGAGCATCTACAAGTGGCTTTAACTCAAAGAAGAAAAATTTGAAGGGGACCTCCCACATTAAATATGAGTAGGCTGTGATTTCCCAGAAGACACAAGTGAGCAGGATGAAACAGGAATGGGGGTCAGGTTGTCTCTTTCTTATTCCCAGGCACCATGTGCATTATTTTCCCTAACTACGATAACAAAGATGGAGCACAATGAATCTCGATTGTGTGCCATAAACAGCATTGCCGCAGAGCCTTCTACACAAAGGCATCATCGAAGTGATTATTACCGTGACTAGAGAGGTTGAGAAAAACATTCTTATTCAATTCAAAGACCCCCTTTTGTGGAAGAACTGCTTGGAGAGCCTCCTCTCCTCCCCTCTGCTGTCCCTTTTTTCTAAAATAGAGGTTCTTAAACTAGAGTCTATGAACTTTGTTTTCAGAATAACTGTATTTGATAGCTGTGTTTTGATATTTATTTCTTTTGTAACTATATATACTTCATCTTCTGTACTTAAAATTAATATTCTGAGAAGGGGTCCAAAAGCTTCATCAGACTGCCAAAGGGAATCCTTGACACAAGCAAGGTCCAAAGGCCCTGTTCTAATATTATCTTGCACTGAGATATCATTCTTTGCATGTTGTCTGAGCAGGGGCTATATGTTTTCTTCTCTGTGATCGCCAGTGTTTAGCACACTGCCTACCACATAGTAATCACTTAATAAATATTTAAGGGACTTACTAAGTACAACTCTGGAAGAGAGATCTGAATGATGGCAAGAAGGTAGCAGTACCACATGGGTCCCACATATTCCCTGGGCAGCAGTATATGCTCACTGAGCTGGAAGATTGGGGAAGGCAGCCCAGAGTAAGAGTGTAGAAAATAGCCCCAACTCCTGATGATACAGTTGTAAATTAGAACTGGGTTACATTATGTAAAGTTGAAAATACCTTCAGAAATTCGATCTGAATTAATACCATCCATGATGTTGTTGCCAGAATCTACCAAATCTCTCTACCCAGAAGGGACAGAATGAGCCAGTTTTTCTTCCTGTTTACCTGAAAGGAAGAAATGGTCTTATAGACAAATGATTTTTATTAGGTGAAGCAGGGGCTAGACACAAATGTGAAAATAGAAAATCATAATAGTCATTCCAATTAAAAATGAGATTCTTTGGAATTTTTGAACCAAAGATAATAATAACAACTTGCTTTTCTTTGGGGCAAGGAAAAGGGCTTGATTTCTAACATGGAAAGCCTTGGTAAAGTCTTAAGTCCTCCTTAATAATAATAATAATAATCTTTATGTCTTCTACCTCCTCTGGCTTATTTTGCTTCCCTAGAAAAGATCTTTAGTTTCCCTGTAAGCACCCAGGCTAGCAGAGGCTTTTAATATAGATAAGGTATTACTTAGTCAATAATGAATACATACACACACACACACAGAGACATGCACAGATACACATACATAGACAAACAGAAACAGACACACACGCACACACAACCATGTATCTGAACCATAATAAGGAAAGATTTTTTCAGCGAACACCATTTGCTTCCCCAGAGGTTCAGCATTGACCCCAACACTACCACCACACACACACACACACACACACACACATATGCAGCATAGTACTTAGAAAAGATGCTGGCATCATAGGCAAAGTTGAGGATCCCACTATAGGGATAGTCTTGTCATGTTTGGTGTGGGTACAAGTTCCAAAATAACACAGGGAAATCCAGATGAAGGGAATGTTATAAGCAAAAGAACCAAGTCAAGGAATTCTGGTTCTTATTGGCATCTCCTCTGAACTCCTAGAACAACCTCCACATTTCAGACCTTTATCATTTCTATTTTGGACTATTGCAGCAACCCTCCTAATGGACTCTAGCTTTTGATACTGTCCCTTTTCAAAACCATGTTCTTTAGAGTTACCAGGATTACTTCCTTAAGCACCATGACCATGTTATTCACTGCTCAAGAGCCCTGGGTAATTCTCTATTGTCTCTAGGACAAAACACCAACTTCTCAGTTTGACCTTCAAAGTCCTTCACATTATCCATTCAGGCTTATGCCTTCAGGCTCATTGCACATCATTTCCCCTGCTACACTTTATTTTCCAATCATATTGGCATATTTGTTGTTCCTCACATGTGTTGCTTTTTCTCCCACACCTGGTGCTTTTTCAGTGTCCATTTCTCTGCCTCCCATCCCTGGAATTCACTACTTCCTCATTTCTTCCTTTTAGAAACTGTAGCTTCCTTCACAGCTCACCTCATAAAACAGTTTCTATGGGATACCTTTTTCTGATCCCCATAGTGGTGAGTGCCCACCCTCTTTCCTTCCCTTCAGTAGAGAATAAGCTCATTGAGGACAGGGACTAGTATTTTTTAATTTTTTTTTTTAATTTTTACTTCAGCAATTAGCACAGTTCCTTGTACATAGTAACACTTATAATGAATGTTTGTTGGATTAGATTGGATTGGATTGGACTAGATTTCACTTTTGATTTGATTTTCAGGTCAAAATCCAATGCCCTTATAATCTAATAAAAAGAATAAAATCATGTGGAGTTCCTTAACTTATGTTCTAGATATCCTGTTCAGGTCTGCATCCCAAGTACAACAAATCCAAGGCCTGTAACCTTTGGAGAGTCATAGAAAACAAAGCTTCTGGCTTGTGGCTTTGGTGAACACCTGGGCTCTGGGCACTGAACCAGACTCACCTGAAGGAGGCACAGTTCAGAGGAAAAGCTCTTGCTATTGAGGCTTAGCCAGTTTCCCCCCAGGTATCTGTTCCTAAATAGACTGGATAAACACGGCCCTCTTTTATGTGTTTCTTTTAAAACAAATTTCTGTGGCTTGCCTTCCCTTCTTACAGAGCACAAAAGTCCAAGGATGATTACTGGATAAGAAGCTGACTTCTGGCACATGCATCAGGTCAACAGCATTAATTTTCTCCCTAAGAGATATTAACACTGCCACAATTGTCCCTGGCTTCAGACCTGCCCTATTGTACTAAGAGATCCAAATTCAGGGTGAGTAGAAAATGACTATTTGAGCTCTGAGTTCATTTTGCACAAAAATGCTTTGATTCAATTATTGTCCTAATGCTGGCATCTCAACCTGCTTAAGAAAATTTAGAGAACATTTGAATATGAAGAAAAAATCGGTAGCACACAAAAGAAAAGAAAAGCAGAGACACTATGAGAAACTTCACTGGCCATGGAGAACACATATATACATACATAAATATATAATAACATTAAACATATTTCTGCATTAGTCATGTTATAAGAGAAGAATCAGAGCAAAAAGGAAAAATCTCAAAAAAGAAAAACAACAGCACCAAAAACAAAAGAAATAGTATGGTTCAATCAGCATACATATTCCACAGTTCTTTTTCTGGATTTGGAGAGCCTTTTCTATCATGCATCTTTTGGAACTTTCTTGTACCATTGTATTGGTAAGAAGAATCTAGTCTATCACAGTTAATCAACAGATAATGTTGATGATACTGTGTACAATGTTCTTCTGGTTCTGCTCATTTCATTCATCATCAGTTCATGCAAGTCTTCCAGGTTTCTCTGAAATCCTCCTGCTCATTGTTTCTTACAGCACAATAGAATTGCATTACATTCATATACCACATCATGTTCAGCCATTCCCCAGTTGATGGACAGCCCCTCAATTTCCAATTCCTTGCCACCACAAAAAGAGCAGCTACAAATATTTTTGTACATGTGGGTCCTTTCCCCTTTTTTATGATCTCTTTGGGAAAAAGACATTTGGGGTTTTCTTGGCAGATACTGGAGTGGATTGTCATTTCCTTCCGTAGATTATTTTATGGATGAGGAAATGGAGCAAACCAAATTTAATTGACTTGGCCAGGTTCACATAGCAAGTAAATGTCTGAGGCCAGATTTGAACTAAGAAAGATGAGTTTTCTTGATTCCAGGTCAGGCATTTTATCCACGGACCACTTGGCTGCCTCAAAGGTTTTTTGTTGTTGTTGTTGTTGTTGTTGTTTTTGTTTTTAATTGATGCTTTTGTATTTATATTGTTGTTGAGTCATTTCAGTTCTGTCTGACCCTTTGTGATTCCATTTGGGATTTCCTTAGCAAAGATACTGGAGTGGTTTGTCATTTCCTTCTCCAGCATATTTCATACATGAGGAAACCAAGGTAAACAGGGTTATACAGCCATTAAGTGTCTGAGGCCTGATTTAAACTCAGGTTTTCCTGACTCCAGGCCTGGAGTTTTATCTGCTGCATCATCTAGCTGCTATCTTTTCAATACTTGGGATAACTCAAAGAAAATGAATGTGTTGGATTCATAGATCACTACAAAATAAAAGTTGTCCTGTTTGCCAGAGGCAGTATGGCATAATTGTAATAAATTGAGTATTCAGCCAAAGTGTAACATATTCAAATGAGCAATACACCTTACCAGTCTGAATTTCAACCTCCTTATTTAAAAAATAGGTCTGTGTCACAGAATTATTATAAGGAAAGTGTTTTTAAATCTTAAAGTGATATAGAAACATAATTTATTTTTATTTGAGAGGATAATTGGCCATCTTGAGTACAATGAACACCCACATACTTTGTCCTAAAGGACATCAGTACTAAAGTAAAGTATTTTAACTTTCTGGTGAATAAATAAGGAGGATTGAACATGCCAAGGTCTCTATGTATGTGCTGAACACTTTCCCAAGTCATCTGGATCCTGTACATAGTTTTGCCCATCCCTTTCTCAATGGGATTACCATCAGATATCAGTCAACCCATTAACAGGTGTATACTGATTGCCTATTAGGTGCTAAGGGAGACACTGCAAAGAACTAATCCTCAAATTGTTACAATCAATTTGAAGATATAAGATAGACACAGGAAAGGTTTAATTAACAAGGAAAGGATATATACAGGATCTTCACATAAATGAGACTATCTATCCACAGAAGAAATTCAAAATGCTAGATAAGCAGTAACATAATAAATGCTATAGTTTCAGAGAAAACAATGATCCCTCTCAGATGCAGCATTGCATGGTGGATAGAGTTCTGGTCTCAAAATCAGAAAGACCTGGACCCAAATGTTCACTCTAAAGGCCAATTATCACACAAAAGTCTCAGTTTCTTCGCTACACAATTATGATAATACCTGAAATACCTACCTGACAGAGTGATGAGATAATGTATATAAAGAATTTTGTAAACTTTAAAGTACATTAGAACTGATGGCTCCAAATATTTATACTGGGTCCTATGCTATTTGATTAGTAGATTTCATATGGAAAAACTCTTTGGAATCTTTAACATACATATTTAATTAAGGACAGGACAGACCTGAGACAAAAATATAAAATAGTTGAAGTCAAATGTCCTTTGCTTTTACATTTCCATATATGTTCCCATAAGATACCCACTCCAAGCCCCCGTTAATCTAGGCTTTGCCTAATTCTACTGCCCTCTTGCTCCCTTTGCCCATTTGGTGTATTTAGGGCACATCACTACTAAACTCCCATATCTCCACAGTGATGTCATTTTCCTATCACTAGGTTCTTCAGTGTTAGCCAACACCTCTGTTAGTCTGTCATCTCTGAAAAATCATAGAGAATGGAAGAGGTTCTGATAGGTGAATGTCCTGATTTTTTTAAAGGCAGATTTCAGTACCTAACAAGTGGTGAACTTGATGACAATTCTCAGCACAAAAGCTGATTACACACTTTTTTTTCCCCCAGGGGTGGGGAGGGATAATGGCTTCGAGAATGGGACTGTAATTTTCTTACTGTAGGGAACTACCAGTGATGAAAATCCCTCTAGTGATCTTTGCTGCCAAATGTTCTGAAATTTATAATCTCACAAAGGGGGCATTGAGATGTCAAATGACTTGCCAAAGGTCACCCAGCTAGTAAGTGTCCAAGGTTAAAAATTGAACCAAGGTTATCCTGATACCAAGACTGATTCTCTAAACAGTACATCTCATTCTGTGTCATTGGCAATGCAAACATGCAGGCTTGAAATATAGGGTTGATTACTTCACTCAACTCTATAGAGGTTCAACAATACTGGTAATATGAATGGCTCTTGGTGTCATGTTTTAAGTGATTCATTGACAAAATGGAACACAATCAGTGAGGATTGAAAAAAAAGTGACAAGACTCCAAACTAAATAAAATTAAATTAGGAATATTTGAAAGAGTAAGAAATGTCTAAATTGGAAAGGAGAAGACATAGGTAGGTGAAGGATAACATGGTGATCAATCTCTCCAGACATTTGAAGGGTTGCCATATCAAGGAGAGATTCAATTTATTTTGTATAGCTCCAAAGAGTAGAATTAGAACCAATGGTATAAAAGGGCATATAATAAAAAAGAAAATTATGGGGAAACATATTTTGGCTCATCATAAAAACTCAAACAATTAGAACTTACTAAAAATGAAACAGGCTACTTCATGAGGTCACAATCCAGAAATCATAGAGATGCTTCTATAGTTATTTTTAATTGAGTAATAGGTTGAATTAGATGAGCTTGAAAGACATTGCTAATGATAAGATACCAAAATTCTATACTGAACCCATCTGTGTCAAGAGCACTGAACTCAGGAAACCAGAGATTTTCAGTCCTGGCTTTGGTATTATGTAGCAGGGTATGCCATTTCAACTCTTTAGGCCTCAGAAGATGGGATTCAGCTTTGGTGATCTCTAAAGTCCCTTTCAGTTCTAACATTATTTTATTCTAAAATGTTCATAGGTGGATGTAGGACAATTCCAGGTATCCATGTTAATAGGAATCTTCAGAATATACCATCCTTCTTGTTTACCTAGAGGAGTGATCCTTGTGTGAAATTCACATAAAGGAGGCAGGTTAGTGCAACAGAAATTTAGGTTCAAGGTGGCTTTTCAGTCTACTTCTCTGCCTGCTATAGATAAATCGGACTGCTTTATCTTTCTCCCCTCCCCCCACTCCTTCCTCTCTCTCTCTCTCTCTCTCTCTCTCTCTCTCTCTCTCTCTCTCTCTCTCTTTTGCTCTCTCTCACTCACACACACACACACACGGTGTGCTCGTTTTCCTTTATGTGCTACTATAAGACTTCATATAGAGTAGACATTCAGTAAATATTTATTGATGAATTGATTGAGCTCAGTACCTCTAGGAGGTGAAGTCTCTAATTTTAAAGACTAAACTGTATATTGGAAAATGGACTTTCTGCAGCCAGGAAATTGATTAACTGCCAGCTGTCTCTCATTACCCCTAACATCTGAAGCCACCCAACACAGAAGATCAAGCAATGTATAGACAGAGAACCTGGATCACTCAAGCCAAGATATGGAGAGTGTTTACAAAAACCCAGTCCTTGGAGAGACGAGATTCAATTCAGCTTGGACCAGTTTGATATGATAGTAGCTAGTCTGATGACGAGATGGGATCAGTAAGACTCATGTGACTGGAAATAAAGATGTTTAGAACATCCAAGGCAAATATGGAAAAATGTACTGTGGGCACCAAGCGCCCCCTTGTGGGAGCAAAATAAGGAGGATTGGATAGTGCATGGACTGAATAAAAATCTCAGGAATCTTGTTGTAAGGGACTTGTGACCAGTTAGAACTGGTATAGAAATGAGTCTGGGTCCTGACAAAGAAAATAACATATACCAGAGAAAAAAAGAAGCTCCCTATTTACTGGCACCTAAATTCTACCCAATACAATCCAATAAACATTTATTAAGCACCTATTATGTGCAAGGCTATATACTAAGCACTGAAGGAAGATAATTGCTGCCATCAAGGAACTTGTAATATAAAGAGGGAGACAGTACACAAAAGGAAGCAGGAAAGAGAGGGCAGGGACAATACCCTGTATGACAAATACAAAATGGAGAGATCAGCTCTAGTCCTACCTCCAACACAAAGCCTTCTTTGATTGCCTCAGCCCACAGAGATCTTTCCATCTTCTTAACTTCTTTACTACTTATTTCATCACTTGTTTTGTGCTCAGCATAACTGCAGTAATTAATTAAACTTTCATGTATGTATGCATGCATGTGTATACATACACATGTAACTATACATTTTTGCATACATACATATGAAAAATCTCCTTAATTAGATTTTAAATTCCTTGAAATAAGAGTCTAAGTTGTAACCCTCAAAATGCCTAGCATAGGAACTTGCAAATGTGTAAGTTGCATAACTACTGCTTGATTGAGTAGCATTTCATCCAGGCACTAAGAATCTGTCCATGGGTCATGAGAAGATAAAGGGGGACCTTGAGAAACCTGCTATATTTTCCTTCTACACAATAAAAGGTAAAAATGTTGGGATTGAGGAATAAGAATGATACTCATGGGTACCACCTGACACCTATCAGATTGGCTAAAATGACAAAAAAAGAAGATAATAAATGTTGGAGAAGCTGTGGGAAAATTGGAACACTAATTCATTGTTGGTGGAGCTGTGAACTGGTCCAACCATTCTGGAGAGCAATTTGGAATTATGCCCAAAGGGCGATAAAGCTGTGCATGCCCTTTGACCCAGCAATTCCACTTTTAGGTCTTTTTCCCAAAGAAATCATGGAAAGGGGAAAGGGACCCACATGTACAAAAATATTTATAGCTGCTCTTTACGTGGTAGCAAGGAATTGGAAGTTGAGGGGGTGCCCATCAATTGGGGAATGGCTGGACAAGTTGTGGTATATGAATACAATGGAATACTATTGTGCTGTAAGAAATGATGAGCAGGAGGAGTTCAGAGAAACCTGGAGGGTCTTACGTGAGCTGATGATGAGTGAGATGAGCAGAACCAGAAGAACATTGTACACAGTATCATCAACATTGAGTGTTGACCTGCTGTGATGGACTATATTCTTCTCACCAATGCAATGGTACAGAAGAGTTCCAGGGAACTCATGATAGAGGAGGATCTCCAAATCCAAGAAAAAAAAAAAAAAGAAAAAAGAACTGTGGAGTATGGATGCTGATTGAACCATACTATTTCTTTTGTTTTGGGTGCTGTTGTTTTTTTTTCTTATATTTTGAGGTTTTGCATTACTGCCCTGATTTTTTCTCTTATAACAGGATTAATGCAGAAATAGGATTAATGTTATTATGGATATATATATATATGTATATGTATCTAGATATATAGATATAATGAATGTAATGGAATACTATTGTACAGTAAGAAATGATATGCAGGTGGATTTCAGAGAAACCTGGAAGGACTTACATGAATTGATGGTGAGTAAGATGAGCAGAACCAGGAGAACACTGTACACAGTATCAACAAAACTATGTGTTGATCAACCATGATAGACTTGATTCTTCTTAGCAATACAGTGGTCCAAGATAGTTCCAAAGGACTCATGATGGAAAATGCTCTCCAAATCCAGAAAGAAAAAAAAAAGAACTGTGGAATCTAGATGCAGATTGAACCATACTATTTCTATTGTTTTTCTTTTTTGAGGTTTTTCCTTTTTGTTCTGATTCTTTTTTCACAGCATGACTAATGCAGAAATATGTTTAATGTGATTGTACATATATAACCTATATCAGATTACTTGCTGTCTTGGGGAGGGGGAAGGGAGACGAGGGAGGGGAGGAAGGGAGAAAATTTGAAACTGGAAATCTTATAAAAATAAAAGTTGAAAACTATCTCTATATGTAACTGGAAAATAATAAAATACTTCTATGGAAAAATACCTTATTGAGCAAAAACACTGAGAGCATTTTTGGTTAAAGAATGAGAAGTGAGCAGGCGGTCTTTCACAAATAATATTTCTACAACAGACCACATCTTTACAATCACCTAGATGAGTGAAAGGTACAGAGAACAAATGATCCCATTGTGCATATTTGATTGATTTTGCTTATTTTTCATTTGTTTTTATCTATAGAAAAGCATTTGGTTCTGGTGAGCAAAATTGCACCTGCAAGGTTCTTTTCTCTAGCAAGGCATTTGTCTCCCATGCTAACATTGAAATGATTTTAAAAATTATTCCCTGGCCATGTCATGTCATTGACATTTCTCTCTATTACAGACATCCTGAGGTCCAATGGGTAGATTTTTGTATCTATATTTCTGTATTGGACAGATAACACAGAACTACTTAGATAGCATCTCAGAGATACAAATACCATAACTTCCTTCATGTCAGAATTAGAGAGAGAATAGGGTACTGTTGGATGCTAAGCTGGAAAAGGGCACAGGCATTCCCTATGTAGCCCACAGGAGATTCCTTTTGGATGTTAGGACTCTGGAGAATACCCCAATCAAGTGGAGGTTGATGGCACAGATGTGGTTAATTATACTTACTCTGGAGAATTTAAAGGAAGTATCATTATCATTATTATTATTATTTTTTGTTAGACAATTGGGGTTAAGTGACTTGCCCAGGGTCACACAGCTAGTAAGTGTCAAGTGTCTGAGGTTGGATTTGAACTCAGGTCGTCCTGAATCCAGGGCTAGTGCTTTATCCACTGAGCCACCTAGCTGCCCAGTATCATTAATTTTAAAATTGTGAACTATATAATTATTATTAGGAAGTATGATGCAGTAAAAAGAATATTGAATTTTAAATCAGAAGATCTGAGCTTAAATCTTGATGACTCCATTAAATTTTGGGGCACTTTCTTGCTTCCTCCTCCATAAAATAAAGGGAGTGGACTAGATGAAATCTAAGTTCCTTTCCATCTGATAAAACTGGGGCAGCTAGGTGGCGCAGTGGATAGAGCACCATCCCTGTAGTCAGGAGGACCTGAGTTCAAATCCAGCCTCAGACACTTGACACTTACTAGCTGTGTGACCTTGAGCAAGTCACTTAACCCTCATTGCCCAACCACCAAAATAAATTTGAAAAAAAAATTAAATTTGATAAAACTATGAACCCACCAATGAGCATCTGACCTATGTTCAAATTCCACCTATTATGTTTATTAGCTATGTGACCCTGATAATTTGACCTCCATGTTGCTGAGCCATCTTCTAGCACTTATCTACTAAGTCATAGATGGGTGAATATATGCATCAATGTAGGAAGATTCCACAATGGGAATCCCCAATGCTAACAAAATCACAGGTCTTTAGCATACGTATTTGTGTTTCACACCCTCATACCTTTCACTTACATTAGTTCCCATACTATTGGCTATTACTCTCTTCAGATTTCTAGGGGTAACTAATATTCTAAGTTTCTATTTCTGTTGTTCACTAGCCACCACCCCACAAAGTGCATTCTTTATTGATAACCAGGCAGATTGTTAATTAATTTTTAGAAAAAAATATATTTATTGAGAAGACATAGGAAATATAGTTGGTACAAAACATATTCCCCAAACTAGGGGGAATACTCTCCTCTTTCATACATAAAATGAGATCAAACTTGGTGTATAATAATACTGAAACACACATGTAGAATACATACACACATACAGAAACTCATATCATACACACACAAAGATTACACATCCATTACATATATATTACATATACATGTATGTGTGTATATATGTATGTGTGTATATATGTGTGTGTGTGTGTATATATGTATATGTATATATATATATATGGTAACTCATAACTCCTTGTTACTTGTTATTCCTTTTCTCCCCTTATGGAGTCCTCTTGAATTCCCCCTTTAGGTATAGATCCCTGCTAAACAGTAGCCTATGTAAACCCCAAGATTCCATGCCTCTGTTTGAGGCATAGGCAGTGCTTCCCTCTGCCAAAAGTGCTATCACCCCCTTAGGACACCTAGGTGGATAGAACACTGTTCCTGAAGTTGGGAGGACCCAATTTCAAATCTCATCTTAGACACTAACTGTGTGACTCTGGGCAAGTTACTAAACCTACATCGCCTTAATTATCTGGGGCCATCTCCAGGTGTCCTGATCTATGTCTTGCCACTTGACCCAGATGGCTCTGGAGGAGCGAGTGAGGTTGATGACTTTGCACAGCCCTCCCTCACTTAAATCCAATTCATTGCAAGTCATGACATCTGTCATGGTCCTCTTTGTGAACAAAAGATGACAACAACACTCCCTTACTTTGCGTCTTCTCTTAGGTGGCTATCTTTCTGCAGCATTAGTATTGTAACGATTGGAATAACGCCACCTGCTGGATACTAACTGTAGAAGAGTTCTGCCCATGAGGCGAAGGTCTTTGAGGGCAAGACCAGGAGTCTTGTCTTTGGTATCAGGAAGTGACGCGGACTAGTGGGAGGAGGAAGGAAGAGACTGGCGCGGAGTCTCGGGCCTCCTTTCCTCTGGACTCTGGCGGAAAAGGGAGCTAGAAATGTGCTCTCCCTTTAATAGATAGGAATCTAGGCCTTTTTCTCTCTCTTTACCAAATTCTTATTCTCCTTAATAAATGCTTAAAAGTCTAACTCTTGCTAAAGCTTATAATTTATTGGCGACCACTCATTAGATATTTTAGACAGTTTAGCTAGAATTTTAGCCCTTAACAGTATGTATCTCTGTTCCTGGCTAAATGTGCTCTCCTACTGGTTTTGTCTCTCTGATAACATCATCATGTGTATGGGGATGGGGGCACATAGTAAACAGAGAGGGGAAAAGCAAGAAGAGATCAGAAAGTGCAGAGGACATAAGGCAGAGTAGAGAACATGTGGGAGACAGGAGGGAGAAAAGGAAAGGCAGCCAAGAGCAGAGAGCAGAAAAAAGAGGGATTTTCTCTCTACTATCCCTTAAGGTTGATTCTTTCTCAAGGGTTTGACTCCAACTCTCTGGTTCATAGCCTGATTCTGAAACTCCAAATTGGATTGTCGTTTTATTCACAGGCCCAGAAATTAGTATGATTTTCTCAGCCAATCACAAGATATTTGCTGTGTTTCTTACCTAACTTTAGCCAATGACTGAAGCTTTATTATACTCTTAAATTCATTAAGAACTTATTCACATATAGTTTACACTTTTCATTGTGTTAACCCACTAATCTTAGGTTTCTGGCCTTACATTAACTGAAATTCCTACAATTACATAGAACTTTGAATATAAGAGAATGGGCATAGTGAGCTAGAGCTTTGCTTAGTGTTACTGAGACTTTACAAAAGAGGCCTTGGGGCTTTGTCGGAGACTCATCATCAGAGGAAATTTATTATAAGGCAATGCACAGATTTCTTCCTGGAGTTATTTATTCAGGATGTTGGGAAACACTTCAGAACAACATTACTAAAGCAACTTAGATTACAGATAAAAAAACCAGCATAATACTTCAGAACTCGATGTCTCAGAAATCATGTTGTGCCACACATTTTTTTTTCCACATATGGGGAAACTAAAGGACCAGAGAAAAGAAAAGACTTGTCTTCTAGGTTATTCATGAGTTTGTGACTGAGCTAGAATTCATATCCAGTTCTCTTGATACCTATGTCAGAGAAACACACACACACAAACATGCACACATGTACACACATGCACATGTGCACCCACATTAAATCATACCACTGTGTTGTTTAAAAATCTAAATGTGGGTTCTAATCTGTCCCCCCCAGTTTTGGGGGGAAACTGGCTAAAATTACTGATAAATTCACCAAGAGTTTTGGCTTTTAAGGGTTTATTAAAAGATATAAGATAGGGGGCAGCTAGATGTCCCAGTGGATTGAGCACCGGCCCTGGAGTCAGGAGTACCTGAGTTCAAATACGGTCTCAGACACTCAACACTTACTAGCTGTGTGACCCTGGGCAAGTCACTTAACCCCAATTGCCTCACTAAAAAAAAAAAAAAAAAGATATAAGATAGTGAAGAGAGAGAAAGATTGAGAACAGATTCCTTATAGCATGGAAATCCTAGCTTTCCTAACAGCCCACGAGAAGTCCCAGCACCAAACTAATGTCTCAAACCAAAGGAGAAAGAACCTGTCCACCAGCCTCAGCTTCCTACTTCCTGTCCTCATCCCAGAAATGGGAGGTTCTTCAAGTTGATTGGCTGAAAGCGGTCTCCTGTTGATGTCGCAGTCCATAGCTTCTGAGAACACACTCTCCTCAGGGTGGGCTAAATTTAAACTAGGTGGCTAACAGGGCAGGGCAGGTGTGGCTAAAATCCAATCACCTTTAAGTGGGTACTTAGTAGTTCCTCATTCACACCCAATTCAAACACTAAGTCAATCAAGTCGGATCCCTGGGCATCTGCCAAATTCCATTATTTTGCCACACCACCAGGACAGTAGATCTTAGGAAACAAGCATGGAAGGGAGAGACTTTTGCTTTAAGGAAAAAATTACTTCCTCAGGCACAGATTCCAATGGATAGGCTGTTGTTTTTTGGGTCATAATCATGACCAGTGGGGTACTAAGTATCCTGCTGCTTATGCAAACTCTGGAAGACATGATTATTTCAGGATTTACTTAATGATCTCATTTGTTGTTAGCCTCTTATTATCACAGTCACCATCATAACAGTGCCAATATTGAGGCTGTGTAACAGCTGGAATCCCTCAAAGAGGGCCATGGATCCTCTTGGCCAATGGGCCTTTGTGGGTGTCAGAAGGAGATAAATGGCATTTCCTGATGTTGTTTATTGAGACCAAGGGTGTCATTATGAAACACATTAGTGAGTGTTAATTAATTATCCCCTCCTTGTTATGAATCTGTGGGGCATATATGCCAGCTCTCTCTATCCCTTTCTTAAACCTCCAGCCATCACCCAAATAATGGCCATATTCATCAAAAATCAAAGTAAAGATTGACTGTCTCAAATGGAGGCAAATGATCCAAAGTGAACTTCTTCACAAACAGAGGTTGTTCCACAGGGCCCTCTGCGTGTATAGGTATAACAATTATATTATAGTGTGATTCCATGGGTGCCAACAAAAGCTTTCTCTCAAATTACTCCCCCATCATGAAGGGATTTTACATAAAGGTATTGTGGGTTCTTGTTGAAATATTCTACTTAAGCCAGCCAGGGTGAGTTGGTTGTCTCTGGCTCTTTCTGAACTAGCCGGGTCTGAGGCAGATCAATTACTGTGAGCCCTTGAGTAAGGATGAGGCCGTGGGCCTTTTCTTACTAGAGGTGAGAATGAAGTTGAAAGTACATAACCCTGATGTTGTTTCTGTCTCTGTTGTGTCTATTTTTTTTTCTTTTCCTAATATAACCTTATAAGCTTCAAAACATCAGAATGGCAAGTAACCAGAGGGGTGGACGCTGGAGTACATGCTGAAATTGTCTGAGAGCTAAATGGTGAGTTAACTTCTCCTTTCCTTAGGGCCAAACTATTCCCTTGCCCTAGCCCAGTGGTAGCTGAGATCTTGATTTATCTAGTCTCTATTCCACATTTGGAAGTAAACCTGATGAAAGAAATTCTATGTAGAAACTATGTTAAATCTGAGACAATCTCCCCAGTGACTAAAGAATTATAGGGGAGAGAATGTCCCCAGGACAATGTTGGTAATTTCAGTTCTTGCTATATCTTTTCTGGGTTTTTTGTTTTGTTTTGTTTTGTTAGTGAGGCAATTGGGGTTAAGGGTCACACAGCTAGTAAGTTTCAAGTGTCTAAGGTCAGATTTGAATTCAGGTCCTCCCGAATTCAGGGTCAGTGCTCTATCCACTGTACCACATAGCTGTCCCACTATATCTTTTCAGTAAATATTCTTTTGTATAAAAGGGATCTCCTGTCCTGGTAGACATATTTTTGAGAATTTGGTTATTGAAGTTTTTGTCTTTACATGTCCACCAACTAGCATATTGCCTACCAAATAGTATGCACTTAATTAATGTTTATAACTGATTGGATAAGAGACAGAAGAAAAAGAAAAGGAGGAGGAGGAGGAAATGTTTTAGGCCTTCAGAGTTTATAAAGTCCTTTGAACTCATTTTTCAAAACTACCGTCTGAGGGTAAGTTGTGAAAATAGTTACTATTTTTTACAGAAGAGGAAACTGAACCTCAGAAAAGAGAAGCAACTTGCCCAGTGTCACACAGCTAAAAGTCATAAAATAACATTTAAGTGTTTTGTGCATATGGACACTGAGGAGGTGGGAAGAGGGGAGAGAGAAGAGGAGGCAGGTATATAAAGCTCAGTTAAGACACATCCCCTGCCTTAATAGAAGGAGGATAAGGTACAAACAAAAATAATGATTCAATCTTACAATAACATATACCATGATAAGTGCATTAGAAAGTTTCAAAATTTAATAATCTATAAAATCAGAGGGTGGAGGAGTTGTTATTGATTGAGGCAAATCAAGAAAAAAAGTTATGTTAAAAGTTAAAAGAACAGGTGAAAGAGGGGAGGGAGGACAATTGAGGCACTGAGAATAGGATGGGCAAAAGCACAGAGGTGGGAGAGTGCAGTACATATTCTGGTCTCAGATATTAATCCAGTTTAATGACTACAGATTTGTAGAATGAGGTTTTATCAGAATGCCTGGAAAGCTGGTAGCAGTTTGTGGAGGATTTTGAATACTAAGCAAATTCAGTAGCCAATGAGGCATTTTGATTAGAGGAGTGGCTGGACCAAATTGAGGCAAAGAATGGTTATTTTACAAATGAGGAAATTGAGGGTCACAGCGGTTAAGTGACTTACCCAAGGTCACAAAGGTACTAAGTGTCATAGGTGGGATTTGAACCCAAGTGCCTCTTACTCTGAAATACATTGTTCCTTCTATTCTGGCTCCCAGGAAATACAATATTATTGCTTATAGGGAGACTCTAACTGAAAAAAATATTTGGGAATCTTCTTTACAGAGACCAGAGGATACAAGGAAGAGAATCTGAGAAAATTTATACAATTAGGGGTAAAAAGAGACCTAGGAACCAGAAAAGGAGATGGTGAAATACCAGCAAGAGTTGTAGGAGGAAAGAATTATAGCATATCTGACCTCCTGTTTTTCCTGGTCTTTTAGTATTATAATTATATAATATTACATAATTAAATAATGTAATATAATTATAATTCTATATTGCTATATAATTTTAATAACACTGATGTTACTTTAAAGTTTGAAAAATGCTTTACATACATTATCTCATTGGATCTTTTTTAAAAGTAATAAACATTTTTATTTATAGTTTTGAGTTCCAATTTTTCCCTCCTTCCCTCCCTACTCCCTGAGGAGGTAAACAATCAGAAATGGGTTATACATGTATGATTATGTAAAACATTACCATATTAGTTATTTTGTATAAGAAAACTAGAATAAAAGAAAAAAACAAAAGTAAAAAATAGCATGCTTCAGTCTATGTTCCATGAATATCAGTTCTTTCTTTGGAGGTGGATAGTGTGTTTCATCACTAGTCCTTTCAGATTGTCTTGGATCATTTTATTGTTGAGAATAGCTGTCATTCACAATTCTTCATCAAACAATATTTTTGTCTCTGTACAATGTTCTCTTGGTTCTTCTCACTTCACTATACATCAGTTTATTTCTTTGGTCCTAAATTCTTCCTCTGCCTATAAATCTGACAGATATATTATTCCACTCTCTCTTAATTTGCTTATATCTCATTGGATTGTAAGAATAACCCCTTCACAAAGTATGCTGAGCTTGCCATCAGGAAGACCCAGGTTCCAATCTTACCTGAGACACCTAACTGGCTGTGTGATCCTGGGCAATACATTTAACCCTTCTCAAATTGTTTCCTCATCTGTAAAATGAGATATTATGGTCTCCACCAGGATTGGCAATACCCAGCATTTTGAGAGTATAGGTCCACTGAAGGAATAGTAGTAAAGTCTGGACTACCTCCCTTATGAATATAGACAGATAAGCAGGGCCTTTTCATTTGATCCTCAAGAGATAGCACTCTCCCAGGGACAAAGATACGACAAACTCCAAAGCCAATGGTCTAAGCAGCAAGTTTTGGGCAGGGCATGCAAGCACATGCAGATGAGATAGCCTAGAGTAACAAACAACTGTGAGGACAAAATCCATTTAGATCTATAGTGAGAATGGGTTGCTTCCAAAGGTAGTCTAGGGTCCAAATAAACTCTGATAAATAACTCAAAAAATGAGGAAAGGGAATATAGTAGAAATGAAGAACAATAGGAAGATAAGAGTAGTTTCCTGCCAGCTTTCAGCAATGCCCACTGCCCAATAGGCAGGTGGGCTCTGCCTTGGATCAGCTTCCCTCATTTGGACCATTTGCTGAGACAAATAGAGCATTGGCCAATTTATTCCTAGGATAACAGCACTTTCAATTCTAATATGTATGACCTGACTTCTGCTCGCCCAACTAGCTTCTCATTCTCTGCTTTGTCCCAACTTTCAATTCCTATGTGCTTCTGGTGCCTATCCCAAAACCTTGGACTTTAGTATATTATTGCTTCTTTCTATTCTCTACTGGTATTTTTCTAATAATCTTAATTTTAATCTTCCATTCATCTGCGAAAGTGATTTTTCCAAAGCATCTTATCATGCCAGCACCCCCCCATTCAGTGAGTTACAGTGGCTCCCTATTACCTCTAGAACCAAATATAAACTCCTCTGTTTGGTATTCAATGACTTTTCTAACCTGTTCCCTTCTGACATTTGTTTTACACTTTGTTGTTCATTTGTGTGCAACTCTTCATGACCCTTTTGGGGTTTTCTTGACCAAGATACTGGAGTTGTTTGCCATTTCCTTCTCCAGTTCGTTTTTTACATGAGGAACCTGAGGCAAACAGGGTTAAGTGACTTGCCCAGGGTTACACCACTAATACTTGTCTGAGGCCATATTTGAGGGATATGAGTCTTCCTAATTCCAAGCCTAGCACTCTATGAATTGTACCCAAAGGACCACATGCAGATACTTGAACAAAATACTACATTTCCTATTTCTATACCTTTGTCCTGGCTGTTCTCCATGCCTGGAGTTCCATTACCTCTCACCTCTACCTCCTTGTTTTCCTGGTTTCCTTTAAGCTCAAACTCTACCTTCTTTAGGAGGCTTTTCTAAGCCCCCTTGCCCAGGAGCTAGCACCTTTCCTTTTCAAATTTCCTTCATCTAGTCTGTATTTTTCTTATATGTACAAAGTTATTTACATATTGATCACCCCACCTCCCATTAGAATTTATGGTTCCTGAAAGTAGGACTTTTTTTTTTTTTGTCCAGATGGTTGGGAAGTAATGGGGAGGGGATGGTAAATCTAACACAGCATAGTACCTACGACATAGTAAGCACTTAAATGTTTGTTGACTGACTAGGGAACTATTCACAGGACACCCCAACCCCCTCCAGTTTGCAATACAATGATCACTGAAATATAATCATACCGATGACCATTCAGCTTTCTTATCCAATAAGAAAAGGATCATTTCTTCCCCAGTCTCCTAGTTCACAAACTAGACCAGGTTTTTTCCCTTTTCTTCCTTCTCTGGGAGACACATGCAGAATAAATATGAATTTTTATACATGGCCAATGTGCTGATTTGTTTTTCTGAACTAAACATTTGTAAGGCAGTGTGTCTAAGAAATGGTTACTAGTGAGTTATGATATACATGCACACACATAACAGGTAACAATGATAAAAATGTGGTTTTTTTTAAAACTTAAAAAAAAAAATATATATATATATATACACACACACATATTCATATACAAATATGTCTATATATTCACTTGTTTCTACCTCATTAAATTATGCCTATATAGTATATAGTGTGTGTGTATATATATATATATATACACACACACATATTCATATACAAATATGTCTATATATTCACTTGTTTCTACCTCATTAAATTATGCCTATATAGTATATATATGCACATATCCATCTTAAAAACAAAATTCATAGATTCTTATTGAAGCCTCTTTCTTGTTATTCCATGTATACTGAAGTGCATATTTGTTTGTTGATGATTAAGTTCCCAATAAAATAGAAAACTTAATTAAAAGAAAGAACTCAGAGCGCTTGTCTGCCGCACTTAAGGCCAGTAATCTTATTGTTGTTTGAAAACAATAGCATAGCTGTGCCTGAAAGGAGATAAGAAAGACTAATTGGACATTTGGGGGTGGGGAGGGAAGGAAAAAATGGTAAGGACAGAATAGTAGGTAGGCTAGAGGGACACAGAATGTGACAAAAGAATTATAAGGCACCAGCACTCAGACAAGGACTTTTCCAAGATGATTAATACTTCTCACTATATCCATTTAATGTGATTCCCTGGGACTTTATCTCTACTGGCTGGGAAGATCTTTAGAGTTAGTCTCCTACTTATCAGAGACAGCACTTTCTCCTTTAATCAATCAGTAAACAGTTCCTAAGGACCTATTACATGCCAGACACTATAGTAGTTTCTGGGTATTAAAAAGATAAAAAATGAAATTATTTCTGTGTCCAAGGAGCTTCTCTTCTAGTACAGAAGAGCATATACAAATAAATACAAGGGAAATTGGTGAGGGTGCCCCTAACAGTTTGGGGGAAGGAAGAGATCAGAAAAGATTTTATATGGAAAGTTGTACTTGACCTGAGCTTTGAAGGAAAACAGGGATTGTAAAAGTGTGAGGTGGAGAGAGAGTACAGTTTTCCCTTCCACATCATGATTTTCCCCTATCGCGGTTTTAGTATACTGCAGGTAGACATAAGAAATTGAATGGCAATTTTGGGGGTTTTAAGGAAGCTGCAGATGAGACACAAAGGCCAGCAGATGATAGAAAAAGTTTAGAAGTTCAGAAATGCATAAAATATATTTTAGTATTGTATAATATCAATATATTTCATCTTTTAATACCATAATAATTCAGACTTCTTCTCCGGTATGAAGGAAGGGGCAAAAAATATTTTACAGGGATTTTCCAGATAGCAGGGGTGTCATGCCCTTAACTCCTGCAATGTGGAAGAGATAATTACACATCCTCCCATGGAGATCAGCATCTTCAAAGACACTGCGTTGGGAGACGATGAAGCATGTACAAGGAATAGCGAGATGGCCAGTTTGGCTAGACCACAGAATAAATGAAAGGGAGTAATTTATAAATTATTAGCCTGGAAAAGGAAGTTGGAACCAGCTTGTGAAGGGCTTTAGATGACAAACAGAGAAGTTTGCATTTGAACCTACAGGTAAAAGGGAACCACTGTAGTAGGGGAATGGTATGGCCAGACATGTTTTGGGAAAATCACTTTGACATCTGGGTGGAGGATAGACTGAAGAGGTGAAAAATGATACAAGGAGAAAAACTAGGAGGCTATCACAATATTCCATACAAGAGATGATAAGTTGCTGCATTAGTGAGGTGGCCATGTGACTAGAGAGAAGGGGGCAGATGCAAGAGAAATTCTGAAAGCAAGACTAACAACATTTGGCAACTGGACAAATATATGGGAAAGAGAATATGAGGCATCAAGGATGACTCAGAGCTTGAGAACCTGCATTATTATAAGGGTGCTTGTAGTCTGTTGGGGGGGGAGTCATTCAGAGTTAAGTGACTTGCCCAGGGTGACACAGCTAATAAGATGCTGGTAGTTTTGAAATAAATTGGGAAGTTAGAAATATGGGTGGATTTAGTGGGAGAGATTCTGTAGTTCTATTTTTGGTCTTATTTATTTAGCAATGCCTACAGTATATTCTATTCAAAATGTCCAAGAGTCAGGTTGTAAAATGAAACTGAAGATCAAGAGACAGCTTTAATTTTCTTCTATAGATCTGGGAATTTTCAGAAATAGATGATAATTAAATCTATGAAGTGGGGGGGGGAGTTATGATAATATATAGAAAGAAGAGGGGCCAAGACAGACTCTTGGGGTATACTCATAATATCCATAATATTGATATTGATAATGATCTAGCAAAAAGTAACAGAAGAAGCAATCAAACAAGTAGGAAAAGAATCCAGAAACAACAGTGTTCTGAAAACCCTAAGAGAATATCCAGGAAGCAAGGGAGAACTTCAATGACAAATGCTACAGAGAGGTCAAAGAAGAGGAAGGTTGAGAAAAGACCTTTAGAATTCACAATTAAAGGATCATTGGTACTCTTATAGAAAACACTTTCAGTTCAGAGTGATAAAGTCTGAAGCCAGATTACAATGGATAGAGAAGTAAGTGAAAGCAGAGAAAGTAGAGGACAGCAAGTGTAGAAAACTTTTTTAGTGAAATTTGATTGTAAATGGGAAGAGAGATATAGGTTGATAGCTAGATAGCTACATACATGCATGCATGCACACACACACACACAGAGTTCCTTCTGACTTGAAAGACAATGGATATTTGAAAATTACAAAGGAGTAAGTGTTCTTTGTTCAGTTTTTCTTCCAAAAATAGACTAAGAAGCATCTTTTGCCTCATGCTAGCCTAAAGTCACAGGGCTGACTTCCTGAAAGATGAGTTTCTCAGGACACTTCAGTAATAACAGCAAACATTAGGTACTGTTAGTTTTCAATTAGACTCAGTATATGTAACCTTTTTCCAACCATTTCTTTCATGGACATTGTTTCAAGTCATTGTAATTTTAATGGAAACTTAACTATCTGGATCATTTTATCTTCACCCAATTAGAAAACTTGGAACATCTGAAATTAATTCTGCTCTTAGTATTAAGTTGCTCACCATACTAACAGATCCAGGCAAGGAACATTAGAAAATAAAAATATTTAATTGGTAGGGAAACAAATAGTAAAATAACAACAACAACAAATCTTAGCCACATTTCTGAATGAGTAACTTCATTCTCCTTTTCCTTCAGTTTGGAGCTTATACTTCTTATAGTCAAAGTCTCATCAGGTTGGGTAGTCTCTGTTGTGGCTTGCCCTAAGAGAAGGGTCAAGTCTGTGATCCTAGTTTTATAGTTTCCATTATCCCTCATGCATCTTTTGTCTTCATATGTTTGAACTTCTCCCGGTTTTTTGTCATGCATAATTTGCCAGTTTTTCTACAGATATCATATCTTTTTTTCTTTGTGGGCTTTTAGAGAGGATTTGTGATTCCTGGGCTCCTCAATGGTACCATGGTCCCTTATGTTCAAAAACTTAGAAAAGACCTCTCTTATTTCTTTATCTTCCTTTGACACAGTCAATGTTTATCAAGGGTGCATATGACCTCATGGGAAATGGAATCTTTGTTTGCCTAATTTTCATTTGTGCCATGGGTCCATACATCCCTTAAAAGGCAGTCATTTGCTCTGCTTAAGCATCAAGGTATCATATGCTAGCTAGGCATTGGGACTACAAAAAGGAATAAGGCAGGATGGGGCAATGGATAGAGTACTTTTTTTGGAGACAGGTAATAAGAGTTCACATTTTATGGAACACTAAGATTTCCAGGGCATTAGCATCACAACAAGCTAATGATGGAGGGAGATGGGTATCCAATTTATATATTAGAAAACCGAAATTCAAAGAGATCAACTGACTCGCCCAGTCAGAGCTACTAAGTGTTAGAACCTTTGCTCTAAAGTGGGCATTATAATATTTGGAGCACCATATATGGTTGTTTTCAAAATCACCATGTAATAGGTAAGTTCTTATTATCCAAAAATATTATGGTCTTCAGGGAATGACCTACATATAGTACTAAGCTGTGCTTGCTTCATTGGGTCCCAATATCCACACAATAAGATTCAAGTTCTTAAGCCAGGCTTTTTGTAACCTTTCATTGATCCCCCTGGCTTATCATTACCTTTTTAGCCTACCCATTTTTTTCCTTCATTCGCACTACATTAGCGAAACTAGGCTTTTTGTTCATCTCAAATCATACACCATCTTTTCCTGTATCTATGCCTTTGTTTACATTGTCTGTTCAACCTAGAATTCCCACTTCACTGATTTTGTCTTGCTTAGCTCTTTACAATCCTTCAATGCCCAGCTTAACTAACCAACTAATCAATCAATCAGGCATTTATTAAGCACCTACCAGGCACTGTGCTAGGCACTAACAATAGAAGTGCAAACCTTACTTGCAAAGAGCTTATATTGGAACTTTTCCATGAATCTATCCTTAATTTCCCCAGCTGAGAGAGATCTCTGCTACCCTCCCAGATTTCCCCATTTCTGAAAAGTGCCTAAAGTACTTTGTCTATGTGTTATTACATCTTCAGGTTCTGTCTCAAAGTATGATTCTATTTGTGCATGCCTTCTCTCCTGCACTAGACTGTAAAATCCCTGAGGGCAGAGATTACATTGTGTATTTCTCTGTAGCTCCCAAACTATTCAGCCTGGGCATCAGTACATAATAAATATTCAATAAAGCTTCATACAATGAGTGAATGAATATTATGTTTACCGCAACTTTCTATGAATTTCCCTCCTTTCATTTCAGCAGATTTCTTTACATTCACACTTTGACATTCTTACAGCATGTGTGGAGCAAAGGCTGAATATGCAGAGCAGAAAAGTTTTTGGCTTTGAGCTTTCTTTGCAGAGCAAGTAGATTCTGAGATGTCCTTATCACCATCTACACTATCTCGCTTGGAACAACCCAGGCTTCCCAGTAGCCTCTTCCATCATATCACAGGCAACACAGCCCAGAAGTCTAATTCTGCTACACTTTTGGTCAACACCCTAAATACTGCGGGTATTTTGTCAGGGTCACTGACAATGGCATACTCTGGTTGGCTGAATTTCCCAAGGCTCCATCTCCCCACTCTTTTTTATAAAGGGCAGTGCAAGAGATCAAACTGTTTCTTCCAGGTCAAGCAAAAAACAAAATGTTCTAGCCAATACCACTGGCATGCAGAATACAAAGCATCTTGTCTGCAGCCAGATGCCCTGAGTCTCCCTGGTGTTTGTTCAGTCTCTGCAGAAACAGAAATTTACAGGGAAAAGCCACATCGAAAGGTCAGCTATTGAAACACAGCCATGTTCTTTGCTTGAGGTGCCTCCACTTGGGATTATCAGATAAACTCTGGAAAGTTGAGAACATCAACTGAATTATACAAACCTTGAGAATCTGTCAAAGTGGGGCCCAGACCTTTCCTTTCATCATGATTCCTCACAGTTGTGGTTACAGACAAAAAGGAACCAAAAATGGCCTCATTTTCATGTAAAGGGTAAGCTCTATTCTGGTGACTTCATTTCATCGTCTGAGATCCTATCCTTGTCCTTTCGTCTTTTTACTCTCACTTGTTGTCTATCAGGTAACTAACATACTAGGTTAGCACAATGACCACTGCACCAGGAGTCAAGGGATAAAAGTTCTAGACAGCTTTGCCACCTGTTAACTTGATGACCCTGGGTAAGTCATTTATCTCTCAGTAGTATATGGTTTCCCCTTCTGTAAAATGAAAGAGTTGGCCTAGATGCTTTCTAGGTTGTCTTCCAAATTTTAGATATATACATGCATACATACACACATACATATGTATGTGTTTATGTAGTATATTTCTGTCACTTGAGCCTGGGAGCCCAATGGGGAGCAGAAATAAAAGGTATTTAAGATACAAGAATCTCAATCTATAAGGTTGAGATGACAATTTCCTAGTTAGGGAACCTCAAAGAATATATTTGTGTATGCATGTATGTATGTGTGCATGTGTGTGTATATATGTACATATATATGAAGAGAGAGAGAGAGAGAGAGAGAGAGAGAGAGAGAGAGAGAGAGAGAGAGATACATGGATCACATTGTAAGGAAACAGTATTATGTGGAAAGAGCCGTAGAATTAGGCTTAGAAGATCTACGTTCAAATTCCCACTCTGTTTCTTACAACTTGGACATGTAAATCACTCTGAATCTCAATTTTCTTATGAAGGAACTAAACTAGATGATCTCTCTGATCACTTGTAAGTCCAATATCTTTTGATCCTATGAACTATTTACTACCATTAGGGTTTTCCTGGCTCAGGAATCCCTGAAGATATAAAGCAGATGATTATTATCATATTCTACCTTATTTGATCAATATGCATAAAAATAGGGTAATAACAATAATCAGTTGCATTGTATATTAATAAAGCAATTTCAAGTTACTACCCTCATGTTAGCTCAGAACCAGTCACTTTACCACTTCCTGGTCATTTCTACTCCAAGCTACCTAACAAGTACCATGTCTTCCCCTTTATGGGTGTCTACTCCCATTAGAATATAAGCTCTTTCAGGACAGTGGTTGTCTTCCTTGCTTGTATTTGTACCCCTAACAGTATTTGTATTTGTATCTTGCTCACTTGCATTTGTATCTTCAGCACCATACCTAATGCAAAGTAAGAACTTAATAAGTGCTTTTTCATTCATTAGTTCATTCACTAATGCTTATAATAATCCTTCTGAGGTAGGTAATGCCCATATCATTCCCATTTTACAATAAGGATACAGAGATTTTGAGATATTGAATAATTTACAGTGAGTGGTAGAGCTAAGACAAACCACATTCTTCTTCAAGTACTGAGCTTGAGAGTAGAACTGAAATCATGTTGGAGGTTAAAGCTCTGTCTGATTCAGGGTAAAAAATTGGTTTTGTTCTGATTGTCCCCTGAAGTTAGAGTAGGTTTCGTTTCAGACTCACCTCAGACTAGAATTCTTATAGACTAAGAGCACTGTGAGGTCAAGGATGTTCGATGAAGATGCCATGGGTATTCTTGGTAAAGAGATTTAGGTGATTCCAGTGTTTTTATTGAACAAGGGTTTATGAGTGCTCTGTGGAAACTCCCAGGGAAAGATACCACCTTAATTTAAAAAAAAATTACTTTCTTTGCACATATTCCATGTACGCAAAAAAAAAACCAAAACCAATTTTGAATAGGATTATTTGTATCCTCACTTGTTAAAGATATGAGAAGCTCCAGCTTTGAACTATTTACCCAGAGAGAAGAGCTTAGGAAAAAGTATCTCTTTACACTGAGAAAACATTAGAAATGCTTTTGGAGTTTGACTGCATAATACAGAGCCAATGTCTTGAAGTGGCTGACAGGCAAGAAACCATCTCTACACTTAGGCTTTACTGAGTCTGTCACAAGCAGAAGATGGAGCAATCATGAAATCCATTCCAGGTTTTGAGCTGTCCTCAAGCAGAAGAGTAAATAGTAGGTATACGCTTAAATCAGAAAATATGTTTGGGAATCCACAGTGGATGGAATGTATACCATGCCTATCATTATCCATGTTAATTAGCCTTCAAAATCTTAATTGGAATCAGGATAGCAGCTGTAGATATTATATGCATATGTATATGTGCACACACATGCATAAATATATATATATATAAAATTTGGGATATATAAGCTATTTTTCATTTAAAAGTTTGCCAAAATGTTTATAATAAAAAGCAGCAGATTAGAAAAATTTTAATAATTTAGTTTAAATTACATTAGAGGACAAGAAAGATGAGCAGGAAAAAATGCATTATTTATACAGTTCATATTGGTTAATTACTGGGTAAAATGTGAAGTTGCACTAAATGTCCAATGTGCAATGATGGCAAGGACTGTCATTTGTCTTTCTTTGTTAGCCTCCTGTGCTTAGCTCGATTACTGGCACATAGTTGACACTTAATAAATGCTAGTTGATTGACTAATAGCTCACATCCATCTATAACACTTTAAAATTCACACGGTTCTTTGATTAAAAGTCTTATGGGATAGAGTACAAGTCCCTATCCCTATGATACTCCAGTGCTCTAATGGATATGTTCTCTAATTAATGTAGATATAATTTATGAGGATACATGTAGGATCCATGGATGCCTACTTAGGCTGGGCAACTTTCATCCATGCTCTACTTTAAATTTACCAGAGATGGTTTATCTACCCAATGTCCTGGAGGCCTTTTCTCAATCTTGGCTACCAATAGACCACAAGAACTATCCATAAGATAACCCTACCTGTCAATATGTAACCAGCCCATCTCTTTTTTCCAGTCAGTTTGATTACAGTTAAACTGATTCCCCCACAAACAGTTCTCTCTTCCTAAATTCAATATTACCATCATCCTGCCAGTCCCCCAGGCTTAGAAGCTAGGTGCTATCCTTGAGTCCTCACCATTTCTTACTCTCCATATCCAATTTGTTTTCACCATCTGTCAATTATACCTTTGCACCATCTTTCCAATATGCATCCTTCTTTCCTCTGACACTACCACCATGCTGGTACAGGTCCTCATTACCTCATGTCTGGATTACTTCAATAGCTTATTGGTTAGTCTGCCTGCCATAAGCCACCTCACCCCCAACCCCAGTCTAATCTATTCTCTACTCATGTATTAAAGTGATTTTGCCAAAGAGGAGGTATGACCATGTCAACCCCCTAATCAATAAACTCTAATGGCTCCCAATCACTTCCAGGATCAAAAAGGAAATCTTCTGTTTAACATTCAAAGTCCTCTGCAACCTGCCTCACTCCTACCTTTCTATTCTTCTTAAACCTTACACTCTTCCCTCCATGTACTCTCAGTGCCAGTAACATTGCTCCTTGCAATTTCTCAAACACAACATTCTTTTTAAGGGGCTCTGAGTTTAGCTGTGAGCTGAACATAGGGACATGAAGTTTATGCCAAAGAGAGGCAATGTGGTATAGCAAAAAGAGGCCAGGACTTTAAGTAAGAACAAACTGACTCTTTCTAAGCCTGTGACCACTTACAATTCACTTACCCTCTCAGGTCCTCATTTTCTTAGTTTGTAAAATGAGAATGATGATGATGATGACAATCATGGTGGCGATAATGATAACAATAACAATAATATTTGTATTACTTGCTTCAAAGGGTTGTTGTGGGGAAAGCACTATATGAATTTGGGATATTCCTGCTACATGCAGATGGGCTTCAACAATCACAGCTCTACCTTTTTCTGAAGCTTTCTTGGCAACTTCTTTTGATTCCTATACTCTCTTCTCAGGTCAGCTTTGGTAACTTTTTATTTACTGCATGTGGAAAATAAAAGTAGTTTGTCCCTGCATTATCCCATGAAAGTCTCAGGCAGTACCTTCACAGTAATCTGAGGGTGAAAGGAGTTTGGTAATGGGCAGTGATAGCTTCCAGGAGACCAAGAGAAAGAAAAAAAAAGGTGGGGGAGAGGGGAGGTAGAAGGGGAGTCACTGCCAATGGCATTTAATAGGCTAGTATAACAATAAAAACAATAATAATAATAAATGTGATTAATATGGCACTTTCAAGTCTGTAAAGCACTTAATTTTTAATTTAATTTTTTCAATTAACTAACATTTATGTTCTCTCTCCACTATTAAAAACAAAACAAAACAAAAATTATGACAAATAGGCATAGTCAAGCAAAACAAATTCCTACATTAGCCCAAAACATTAAATACAGTTATGGCTCTGTTGTTCTCCTACTCATTTAACTCTAGTGATTCCTTATTATCTCTGGAATCAGATACATGTTTTTCTGCTTCACATTTTCAACCCTTTACAACCCAGCTTCAACCTATCTCATCAGCCTTATTGTACTTCCTGCCCTTCACACACTGCAGGTCAGCCAACTGGCTTTCTCATTATTCCTTATGAACAAAATTCTACGTCTAGTCTCTGCCTTTATACAGGTTGTCCCTTATGCCTGGAATTCATCCCCTCCTCTTCTTCACCTCTTAGTATCATTAATTTCCTTCCTATCTCAACAGCACTTCCTATAAGAGCCCTTTCCTGATTCATCCATCTATTAATTCCTCTCTCCTAAATTATCCTGTATTTAGTGTGCATGTTGTTGTATACAGAAGTATTAATGGTACTAGCTCTCATTTATATAGAGCTGTAAGATTTGCAAAGCACTCTCAAATTATCTCATTTTATCCTCACCCCAGGAAATTTAGGTGCTAATATTATCTCCATTTTATTCACAAGGAAACTGATTCAGACAACAGCTAAGTCACTTGCCCAAGATCTTACAACTGGTAAATGTCTGAGGCAGGATTTGAATTCAGATCTTCCTGAGTACAAGTCCAGCATTTCATCCATTGCCTAACAAGCATGCTTTTATTTGTACATTATTAAACATATGATGTTATATGTATTGTTTCTTCCTATAGATGATATGCTCCTTGAGGGCAGGAACTGTTGTATTTTTGTCTCTGCATCTACAGCACCTAGGACAGTACTTGGTATACAGTGGGCAATTAATAAATATCTTTTGATTATCCCATTAAAGCCTTACAACAATCCTGCGAGGTGAGTATTTAAAGGTATTATTATCCCGATCTAAAGGTATTATTATCCCCATTTTGTAGAGGAAGAAACTGAGACATTGGCTAAGTGAGACAAAGTGATTTCCCCATGGCCACATAACTGTAGTTGTCAGAGGTGAGATTTAAATCCAGGCCTTCCTTACTTGCTGTCCAATGCCTTACCCATCACATCTTCCCTTTTCAAAGAGAAAAAATGGCTGCCCCAAATGAGGACATCACTTGCAAATGCTACCCAGGACACTCAGCACAAGTCATGTCAAGGGTGTTAACATAGTTATTAAAATGTGGTAAATATACTTGATGTACTTTCTACATGAAAAAGTGCTGCTCCCCTGTGTCACAGGGGCACTGACTCAAGGCAGCATATCCTTTTATCTCTTGCATCTTACAAACTGACGCTAATAATCAGGTTGGGATGAAGCCATCCCAGATGCAATCAGCATCTGAGATTTAAGAAATGCCAAGCATTGGAGAAACAAGGATTTTATTTTAATTTTTTGAAATCCTTCTCAGAAACCCCAAAGGGCAAATATATAGCCTAAGGATTATGTGTCCTAAATTTCCACTTAAGGACAGAGAGTTATTCTGAAGAATCATACTGCTATTTGGGAGAAATTAACAGCTGCTTCTCCAGAAGGCATTTCCTTGAAGAAAGTGCTAGGATTAAACATTTTTAAATGGTCGTCTTTTTAAAGTAGTTCTCTTTCCTGTGGGATAGCCAGAGCCCTTCATTGAACTAATTGGAATTCAGTCTGGGATTAAGAATGTGATCTGAATTACCTCTTCCTCTGACCTCTCAGGAGACTGTAATGAGTTATGAAGTCACATTTCATAGTATGGAACTATAACGATTTTAAAAATATTCAGAATCTTAAAGTGTCAACCATTTGTAATAAGTTTGTACTCTTCTGACTACTCACATTATAATCTTTCCCCCTCCTTCCTGTGAGCATCTTTCCCCCAACTTGCTAATATCTTCCCTATCCTTCAAGGACCAGAGTAAATGACACCTTGCTCAGGGAACATCCCCCGATGCCCTTAGCTTGTAGTGATCTCTTCCTAATATGATTTTATAACATTTTCTATTTCCATGTATGCACTCCTCCTATATTCTCATTTTATTAGGTTAATCTGCATCTAGGTCCTTCCTGCTAGAATGTAAGCTTCTTCAGGGTAAGCTGAGAAGATTTAGAACTGGGAAAGCTACAGAGATCATCCAACACAAACTCCCTATTTTACAGAGAACCTAAGCCTCAGAGAGGTTAAGTAATTCATGCAAAGTCATTCAGGCAATAGGTAGAAGAGCCAGCATTGAAACCTAGAGCTTCTGACATCTAAATCAAGTAAGTTTTCTTTCGAGTTTTTCTATAAACATTTTCATCTAAATGGTATTTGCCTATATCCATATTCTGTATCTGATTTCATATAAAACTATATTCAGATATAGTAATCTTTAAATACTACTCAGCCCAAACCAACAAATATTCATCTCCACAGTTTTTAAGGTCTCCCAATTCCCAGATTCCTTGGCATTTACTTGATATGTGTTTTTATACTTAACTCTACTTACACACACATGGTGTTTCCTCCAGAAGCATGGAAGCCCCTTATGGCAGATTATTCATTTTTGTCATATCACAGTAGCTAGTACAGGGTCTGGCAAACAGTAGGTGACTAATAAAAAATACTGAACTGAATTATTTAATTTAATTACCTAAACCTGTCCTAGAGACAACCATGTTACAGTTTCAAAGTGCCTAGGAGAAGGCTCTATAATGAATGAGGAAAGGATGTAGGATTCCCAAATCGAGAAACAATCATCATGGCTGCTTGCAAGTGATATACACAGGGCCCAAATCTGTAGATACTGGAAGAGAAAATGTGCCGTGACCAGACCTTCTGAGTGCCATACTCATATTTGCCGTGTGAGAAAAGCAGAAACATAGAGGAATCTTACAGTGTCAGAACTGAAAGCACCCTGAGACTTTGTCTGGTTCAATTTTCCTTACTTGTCCACCAAAGGCAGACTTTTACCATGCGGATCTGAAAAACTTGCTGTCAAAAGCACTTCTTTAAAACATAGACATTAGACACAGCTAATGTGGGGATTTGTTTTGCTTGTCTACATCTATTTGTAACAGGTTTTATTTTTTTTTTCTTGCATCCTCAAAGGGTAGGGGAGAAGAGGAAAAGAAAGAAGTCAGAACTGAAAAGAAGACAAAACTGAATCTATAAAAAAAAAAATTAAAAGCATCTGAATTAAAAACAATGTCATGTCCCCTGAATTCTACTTCTTTAGGAAGGGGCACAGTGCAAGAATTGGGGACCTTTTCCTCCTTTCTAGTGTCTGCCCCTCCCCCAGAACAATCTAATAGTGGCTAAGCCAAGATTGAAAGCAGTCTGCCCTAGAGAATTTAGACATTTCCCTCATTCACAGGATCAATTATGTTAGGAATAGTGATTTTAGGGGCAGCTAGGTTGTACAGAAGATAAAGCACCAGCCCTGGATTCAGGAGGACCTGAGTTCAAATCTGGCCTCAGACACTTGACACTTACGACCTATGTGACCCTGGGCAAGTCATTTAACCCTCATTGCCCTGCGAAAGAAAGAAAGAAAGAAAGAAAGAAAGAAAGAAAGAAAGAAAGAAAGAAAGAAAGAAAGAAAGAAAGAAAGAAAGAAAGAAAGAAAGAAAGAAAGAAAGAAAGGAAGGAAGGAAGGAAGGAAGGAAGAAAGAAAGAAAGAAAGAAAGGAAGGAAGAAAACAAAGGAACATTGATTTAACTCCAACCCTTGCAATTTGCCTGGTGAGGAAACTGAGACCAAGTGAGGTACAGCGACTTACTCAAGACCCATGCAGAAAGTTAGGGAACAAAGTAAAGTCTAAAGACCAGCTTTATGTAAGTCATATAGAATCTCAATAGATTAATCAAGCTATAGATACTTAGTTCAAATCATGTTCATTTCCACGAAGCCAGGATGCACATTCACAGCCTGGAACTAAGTACAGGCATTAAGATAGGGGTTCTGCAGTGGAACTCAGTAACACAGTCAGTATCCAATGAACTAGAAAACAAATTATTTACAAAAGAACTCTCTATTTGACTAAAAAAACAACTAAACAATATATTTGAAAAGTCTGATTTTGCTTTTCTTTTCCTTTTTTTTTTTTTTGATACCAGGCCTCCTTATCTCATCTTTACTGCAAGTACTTGGGCCACTTATCATCTCAACTCATCTGCTAAATGGTGTGTAAGCTTTGAACAGCTTCATTTCTGACTTGGAATGGTTCTCTTCTCCTTAAGCAGCCTGGTGACTGCCCGCTTTGGAAGAGCTTACCATATTGGTTCTAGACTTAGTCTAGATGCCTGAAGCTCAAAACTTCTGTAGTAGACTAATCTATCAATGTTAGCGTCACTGGTATTGGGAATTATAGATGTGCCCCACCCCACTCCCCACATGGAATAGCTTTTTACACTTATCATCATCTACTTCTGGAAAAACAATCCAATATCCTTTCTCACATATTACTTTGACTCCTATAGTGCCTCTTGTGAGGTGGGCCTGGAAGGTATTATTATGCTTGTTTTACAGATAAAAAAGTAAGCCTCTCACAGGTCACAAACTGGTTTGTGGCCAAGCCATGACTAGGACCTTGTTGTTTTGACTCAGTCCAATGTCTTTCCTCTCTGCCATCAAGAAGAGAAAACGAAAACAACCCCAGGGAAACAAAAATGTCCAGGGATGAGTTTGCAACCTTAATAAAAGGAAAATCACCAATTCTCTTTGTCAGCATTCTCTCTGGGATAGTCACTGGGCCTAGTTCACCAGTTCCACATGGTGTCCTCAGGGCTGGCTGCACAACAACTCACTCATGGCCATTCAGTAATTTCAGAGCCATCTGCAAACTCACAGAAATAGCTCTTCCTTCATTGCACCCAATTGTGCTTGTGTCCTTGACATCTTCTGGTAGAAAAATAATTAGAGAAGTCATCATCCCCAAATTACTCTTTCAAGTCATCCCAGAGAGTAGAGTAAGGAGCCCTCTGCAATTGTCTATGCCCCATCATAGGAGATGAAAGCAAAGGGTGAAGCTCCAAATGCATATAGGTGCCAGTGGACAGGGTGCGCATGGAAAAAAAATGCAAAACAAGATTAATCCTTTTTCCATGACTGCTGGTCAAATACTTGAAACCAAATCTCTAGATCAAGCATTTATTAAACTCTTAGTGTGTGTCAGGCACTGTGCTAAGTGCTGAGGATAAAAAAAAAAAAGCAAACAATACAGTCCCCTCTCATGGTGCTTGCATTATAATAGAGGAAGATATCCTATAAAGAGAAGCTGGAAGGGAGAAAGGAGTATGTAATATGGTCTGAAACTTTCCAGCAAGAGACATGGAGGCGACCTGGTTTGGGGAAAGATGAGGCAAAAACTCACTTCTCGGACGGCTACATGACGCAGTGGATAAAGCACCGGCCCTGGATTCAGGAGAACCTGAGTTCAAATCCGGCCTCAGACACTTGACACTTACCAGCTGTGTGACCCTGGGCAAGTCACTTAACCCCCATTGCCCTGCAAAAAAACCAACCAAACAAACAAACAGACAAAACAACTCAATTCTCAAAACCTGGCATCCCATCTTGCTCCCCACCTAATGTTTCCCATCTCCAAGCTAACCCATTGACATTTCCTTCATAGGGGAGTCTTTTTTTTTGCAGGGCAATGAAGGTTAAATGACTTGCCCAGGGTCACACAGCTAGTAAGTGTCAAGTGTCTGAGGCTAGATTTGAACTCAGGTCCTCCTGAATCCAGGGCCAGTACTTTATCCACTGTGCCACCTAGCTGACCCCAGAGGGCAAAGTCTTGAAGCTCTCCACCATGGTAATCACCCTCCTCTGTATACCTTTCCATCTTTTCATTGTCCTTCCAAAATTGAGGTATCTAGAATTGAATAAACACTGTCCTCCCAATGAGGGCTGACTAGTACTGAGTGCAATGGAATTCTCACCTCTCTTTTACTTGAAGCTAAATCTTTCTTAATGCAGCATATGATAACTTTGAATTTTTATTGCCACCTTTAATTTTTCAAAGTATTTTCCCATATCATTTCATGTCACACAAGGGAATCAGTGTAATACAGTGGAAATAGCACTGGGTATGTAGTCAGAGAACCTGTGCTTGCATCCTGGCTTGGCTACTTACTACTTGCCATAGGATGTATGGGGACTCTCTTCATCTGTAAAAGCAAAAAACAAACAAAAAAAAAAAACGACAACTACATAGGCAGGGGTAGGTAGGGGTGGTGTTCACTAAGGATTCTTTCAGTTTTAAATATGTAAAAATCTATTATCATCATAGCCTCTCAACATTCTATAGTTGGAAGAGGCATTAGACAAACTAGAACCATAGGATTCTCAAATGTTAGAGATAGAAGGGATCTTAGAAATCTAGTCCAATTCTTTCATATTACAAAAGTGAAACCTGAAATCCAGAGGGGTGGGTGACTTGCCCAGGGTCACACAGTTAGGAAGTGACAGAATGCAAACTTCAATCTTTTGACTTCAGGTCCAGTGCTATTTCACTATACCAACCTTCTTCTCCAGGAATAGGTAGGACATCTTGTTCAAATCATACCTGAACAGGAATGCCCTCCACAACCTTATCTACAATATCTCCAATGATGGAGATTATCCCCCCCAGTTATCTCATTCCACTTTGGACATCTTTCCTTGCTAGGAAATTCACCCTCCACTACCTTCTCTACAATATCTTCAGTGAGGAAGATTATCTCCCCCAGTTATCTCATTCCACTTTGGACAGTTCTCCTTGATAGGAAATTCTTATTTATATTGAGCTGAAATATGCCTTCCTTCAATGTCCATTCAGTACATTTAATTTTGTTCTTTGGGGCTCAGTAAAATAGAGTTAAGTTTTCTTAGATATGACATCTCTTCATACAACTGAAGGCAGTTACCATAGCCTCCCTAAAAATTCTCTCCTCTAGGTTAAACATCTTCATTTCTTTCAATGAATCATTATAAAATATTGTTTCCAGGCCCTCATAATAACCTTGTCATGTAGGACAGGTATTGTAATTCCCATGTTATAGAGAAGGAAACATATATAAAAAGGCTAAATAGACTATCTAAAATCATACAGCTAGGTGGGGGACAAGAATTCATGGTTACTGCATCTTGATCCAAGGATATTTGACACTATCTTGGGGTCCTAAGACTTTTTATAAAATCATTCTTTTTTTTAGTTATTCCAAATATTTTAATAAGAGTTCTTTGCCAGACATTTAAAACACCAGTGTGTGAAGATAGAGTGTGTTGGAGAGAGAGAATCCAGAACATAGGTAGCCACACAGCTGAGGAATCTTCTTGATTTGGTGCAGGATCTTAGAGTCCACTGCTTTCTGGTCAGCCTTCTGCTGCTCTGTAATCTCATATTTCTCTTTTTCTGTGTCAAAAATCTCTCCTTCTTGGTGTATAAGTTTACAGAGCCTCTTCTTGAAGTAAGCATCATCAGTAAGATGATTTGGAATTTTCACACCTGAAAGGTTAACCTTGGTAGAGGTGGCAATGTCAAATTTCTGATGGGTTCTTCGCAGAGGAACACGGTTGATGGTCAGAGGTCCAGTCACCAGTAACAAGCCACTAGCCAGGTGCCTCAGGAAAAACAATCACTTGGCCCTGTGGCCGCCAGTGAGCATAATCAGAACCATATCTGGGGTAATGCTAGATCAGTCTCTTCATGATGCTGGCTGAAAGGCTTTTTGCTGTGACTTAGCAGCTTTCTAGGCACATCCTCAGTAGGATAATACCTAGGCATTTTGCAAATCTTTACCACACGGGTTCCTCCATTCTTTTCACCATCAAATGGCTTTGAGATGGTAGCAGGCACCTTCTCTTTCTTTTTCCTTTCAATCCAGGTTTTTGGTGCAGTATACTTCTGCTTGTACATGGCCCTCTGGGAATACATGGCAGACCTTGAGTATATGCTGATCCCTCTGGCCAGGAACAGGTTGTGGCTGTAATTCTTTTGAGGTTTTTTCACTACCTTCTTGGCCACATCTTCTTTTTTGGCCTTCTTTTCCTTTTTTACCTTTTTTTCCTTTCGTCCCTTTTTTTTTCTTTTTTGTTGTTTGTTGTTTGGGTTTTTTTGTCCACCATCTTGAGAGAAGGGAAAGAGGATAAAATCATTCTTCTTGTCATTTCACTGGAGACTTCCAATCATTAGGGTAGTTGTGCATATGGGAAAGGGAGAAGAGCTTCTGCCAGCAAAGTCCTTGTTAAGAGAAGGAAAGGGGCTATTGGTGGGAAGGAATTGTAAATGTTTCATGTAAGCATGGAAAGGCACTCTGTTCAGAAACAGAGCAAAGAAGCATATATTATGGCTGGTTCCTACTGCTAATCCTCCCAAATAGTGGAGGGGCTTATGTAGAAGAAAAATATTCATGGTAGGTAATCACTGTCTTAGAGATCTACCAAGAAAGGCTTTTGAGGCCTACTGGAACATCTGGATTAAAGAGGCCTGCAATATCCTCTGCCTATGTTTTGGCCACAATCACCTTTGTGGCAAAAAGAGGATACTCATTATATTATGTTTTAAAAAGGTTTTACAGAAATAAAACTAATCCAACCAAGATTAGAAGGAAAGCAGGAAGCTGGGAAACAATTTTTCAAGTTAGTGTCTCTGATAAAGGCCTCACTTCTCAAATATAGAGAGAGCTGAGTCAAATTTATAAAAATAAAAATTATTCCCCCAATTGGAGGACAGTCAAAGTATATGAACAAGCAGTTTTCAAATGAAGAAATCAAAGCTATTTATAGTCAGATAAAAAAAATGCTCTGTCACTATTGATTAGAGAAATGCAAATTAAAACAACTCTGAGGTACCACCTTACACCCACTAGATTGGCTAATATTACAGAAAAAGAAATTTTAAAATGTTGGAGGGGATGTGGAAAAATTGGAACACTAATGCACCATTGTTGGAGTTGTGAATTGATCTAACCATTCTGGAGAACAATTTTGAACTATGTCCAAGGGGCTATCAAGTTGTGCATACCCTTTGACTCAGCAATACCATTACTAGGTCTGTATCCCAAAGACATTTTTTTAAAGAGGGGGGAAAGAACCTATTTGTACAAAAATATTTGTAGTAACTCTTTTTTGTGGTGGCAAAGAATTGGAAAATGAGGGATGTCCATCAATTGGGGAATGGCTGAACAAGTTGTATTATATGATTTTAATGGAATACTATTGTGCTATAAGAAATGATGGACAGAAAAAAAAAAGAAATGATGGACAGGATGATTTCAGGAAAATGTGGAAAGGCTTACAGGAACTGATACAAAGTAAAGTGAGCAGAACCAGGAGAACATTGTACAGAGCAACAATAATGTTCTATGATGATAAACTGTGAATGACTTAGCTGTTCTCGGCAATAACACAATCCAAGACAATTCCAAAGGACTCATGATGAAAAATGCTAGCCACCTCCAGAGAAAGAACTTGCATCTGAATGCAGATCGAAGCATACTATTTTTCACTTTTTTTGTGGGTTTCAGGTGTTGGTTTGGGGTTTCGGTTTTCTCTTTTTGGTCTATATTTTATTTGACAACATGACTAATATGGAAATATGTTTTGCATGACTGCACATGTATAATCTATATAAAATTTCTTACCATTGCTGGGAGAGGACAGGAAAGGGAAGGAGGGAGAGAATTAGGAACTCAATTTTTTTTAAGTGAATGTTAAAAATTGGCTTTAAAAAAAGAGGAAACTCAAGAACATTTGGTTAGTCTGGTATCCAGCGTATCAACCCAGACCATGGATGCTCTAGAACAGTGGTGTCAAACTCAAATAGAAACAGGGGCCACTATATATAAGAAACCCTACAGGCCACATATTGACTTAGTTTTAAAATGTAATATTATCTGTTTTATTGTATTTTTAATTATTTTGTTAAATCTTTCCTACTTACAATTTAATCTGGTTCAGGTACCACAGGCGACATGTACCTCTCAGGTACCTCTGCTCTAGAAGACAGAGTATTCAACTGAGTATACAGATAGGGTCCTGTCGTTTGCTGCAGTCATTCATGTCTCCCTCTTTGAGAAGGGATGGAGTATGGGGAGGGGAGGGAATTTTCTTGGGGGTATAGGTTTCATCTTTCTCCTTTTCTTTAGAATCTGTACCCTAGATAACATTTTCTGTCCAGGTAGAGAGTAAGTACCCTGAGGTCAGGAACTTTGGAATATATGCATGCATCAGAAATGGAGAATTCAAATTGTATCCAGATCAAAAAATTTTCAGATTCTCCAAGGAAGACCTAATATCAGTGAAATGTGGATATAGGAAATGACATGACATGGTGCTTGTATAAGAATAGACTTTAGAAAGGGACAAAAAAAACTACCAAAAATATTTTGGCACCTGGTGAAAGAATCCTCTTCTTCCATGTCATTTCCCATGACCACTAACTAATTGTACACATTTAGCTGCTTTCCAGGAATGAAAAGATATTTATAATGTTTTCTTAATTGGCTTTGTGAATATACTTTGCCTCTTTGATCCTTAATAATATCCCAGATACAGGTACCTGCTAAGACCTAACTCTAAAGGCAATGAGTCATTTCTGGATTTCTCTCTGTGTTGCCCTGTTCCTAGGGAGAAGCATCTAATCTAGCTGGTATTAGCTCAAAGACTTCAAAGAAGACTTTAACATCAAAGTCCTAAAGATCTGAGGTCCAGAACTAGTTTTCGCCATTATTACCCATACTTACCTTCATGCATATGGTACTATAACTGAGAAGAGAAAGTGAAGCCTGCTTTTCATTCCTAGGATCAATAAGGGAAGATGTGATTTATTAGTAGACGCAACATAACATGGGAGAAAGTCAATGAACTTGAAGCCAGCAAAATTGAGTTCTAATCTTAGCCTTATTTCTTATATTCTTATTTCTTATATTCTTCATGTTAGCCTATACAATACATAGCACAGTCAGAACTGGTAGGGACCTTAGAGCTCATATAGTCTAACTTCTTTATTTTAAAGATGAAGAACCTGAGACACACAAAGAAGTAACTTGCCCAAAGTCACATCATTAGTTAGGCTTCACTTTCTCTTCTCAGTGATAACACCATATACTCTTTCTTTCCTTCTTATTCTGGATCCTTTAAGTTTTGTTATGGGGGGAGGGGGGTAGAGAAGAAACTATTTCAGGACAAAAAAAAAACCACATCTATTTTGTGTCCTGTGATTTTTAAAATGATGCACGGGTCTCTTTTTTTTTCCCCTTTCCTTTGCCATAATTCTCCTTGATAGTTTTCTCAGCTTGTTCACTCACAGAAATTGTATTTCCATTTTACAGATATATCTATTTTGTCTATCTACCTACATAGAAATCTTTTGTTATTGAATTAAATCTATAAATTAATTTGAATATTATAGAGACTTTTATTAATTCAAATACTATTGAGATTTTATAGTATTTACAATAGTGTCATAGCTTTAGAACTGGGGGAAAAAAAAAACCTTGGGGTAAAGCCCTAGCTTCAGTATCAGAGGCTTTAATCCTAGATGTTTTATACCTAAGCTTTAATCCTGACTTTACTATTGACTTTCTGTGACCTTGAATATGTGACTTGACATACTGGCTTCAATTTCCTCTTGTATGAAATGAAGGAGTTGGACTACGTGGCCAAAATCCCTTCCTCTTTTCTTTGGGGTTACCATAATCTTCGCAGTCATTCTTTTGCCTGAACTCTCTTCACCTTTTATTTTCAGTCTCACCATCTTTTTTTTTAAAACATTAACTTTAACATGTTGACTTTAACAAACAATAACCTCAAGGTCCAAAATTTTTCCTTTAATGTCCTGATATTTTCTTTTTTTTTTTTTAAAGATTTTGATGCCTTTTAAAATGTATAACTGTTGTCATTGTTTAACTTATTGTTTTTATTTATTCTTTGCCATCTCATATTCTTTAATGATTATGATAACATAATCACATTTATGAGACAGAACTTATTTGGACACATATTAATTAGTGCACACATGCAATATTCCAAGCCTTTTGCTATTACAATGATGGTGTAATTGATAGTTTGGTAGAGAGAAGTATTTGTTTCATTTCAAGATTGTCCTTAGAATACATTCTTGACAGTGACTCACTTAGAGTTAAGAAGCATTCATCATTCTTACTCACATACTACTAAACACTGCTCTAGGAAGTCATACAGCTATGCTTAAAAGGTCAGCTACACATTTATATCATCTAATTTCTTTTTTTTTTCTTTTTTCTTTTCTTTTCTTTTCTTTTTTTTTTTGGTGAGGCAATTGGGGTTGAGTAACTTGCCCAGGGTCACGCAGCCAGTAAGTGTCATGGGTCTGAGGCTAGATTTGAATTCAGGTCCTCCTGAATCCAGGGCTTTATCCACTGTGCCACCTAGATGCCCCCTATATCATCTAATTTCAATTGGGCTCTCTCTGTTGCACAACAATCCCTTTACTCTTCCTTGTTTGACTCTTTTTTGCACTCCCTGCAACTTTTCCTCAAAATCTTCTATTCTCTATTCAAATCACCTATACTGCTCTCTCTTTCAACCCTCATCTTTCTCAGCAGAGAACCTTGTTCAGTTCTCAAATCCCCTCAACAACATCCCTCATTCTCTCTTTTACTTCTTTGTTAGAATAAAGGTTATCCTAAACCTAACAAGGCCAATTTCTCTATTGCGTTCCAGATCCCCTAACTCTCCTATTTTGTAGTTTGTCCCTTTAATTCCCACCTCCTCATGTAGTCTTCAATTTTGCTTTATTCACTGGTTCCTTCTATAATGATTACAATCATGCCATCTCTTTCTTCCAAAACAAAACAACAAACTCACTTAAACCTATGAGCCTTTTAACTTAATATCTTTTATCCTTTCTCATTTTGATAAGCCACATTCCTAGAAAAAGGCATCTATACTCCTATTCTCTTACCCACTCTTGCAATCTGGCTTCCAGCTCTATCCATCAACTGAAATAAACATTTAATTGCTGAATCTTCTTTTAAGTCCCAACTAAAATCCCACCTTGTATAGGAAGTCTTTCCCAATTCCTTTTAATTCTAGTGACTTACCTCTTTTAATTATTTCATATTTATCCTACATAGAGTGTTTGTACATATTTGTTTGCTCATTATCTCCTTGTTAGATTGTGACCTCCTTGAAAACAGAGACTGTCTTCTTCCTCTTTTTGTATCCCATGCTTAGCACAGTGCCTGGAACATAGTAGGTACTTAAATACTTATTGTTTGACTGACTAAATCTAATTGCTATGTTTTAGTCCTTATCTTTCTTGACCTCTCTATAATCCCTGAAAGCACCTCTTCTCTAGTATTGGGTTTTTAATGATGTTGCCTTGTCCTGGATCTTCCTCTACCTCCTGGTTAGGTCCTTTTCCTTCTTTGCAAGATTATGATCCATGCACAACCTCCTATGAATGGGTGTGCCTAAAGACTTTATCCTGGGACTTCCATTCTTTTTCCACACTCAGGATGTTGATGTGCTAAACATCCATGGTTTTAATTATCACCTCCATGTAGATGATTTCCAAATGCACATAACCATCTCTTTTCTCTCTCCAGACCTATGTTACTAACCTGCCTGTTGGGTATTTCTATCTGTATGTCCTATTGTCACATCAAATTTAGTATTCCTAAAATAGATGCTGAAGTGCTGCTCATGCCATTTGATGATATCATTGCACTGTGTTTTCCATCTCTCTATGGGGTGTTGTCTCCTCTCTTTCCCAATGATCTCTGACTGACTTTCTCTTTGCTACCATATACTGGGTTTCACTTCTCCAGAGCTATCTTCGACTCTGCTCCTATTTGCTAAAGTGTAATGAGTAGAAAATTTCTCCTTCAATATGGGGAGACTAAATCTCTTTTAGTTAACAGTTTGAGATTATGAAATACCACACCTAGTCATGGAGATAACAATAGTTGCAAGAATTCCTTGACTGCCCTTTTCTCATGATACAAAGTATTTATCTTGGGGGGAAGGGAGAACCAAATTGCTTTCAACACCTGTCATTTCCCTGCATGACATCTTTTGTTTTCAAAACCCATTTCATGGCCCAAAAGATCTGGATGGATGTTAGGCCAAGGAGATAAGCTTCTATCTCAAGATCTTTTTTTGGATTGGCATATAAATAAAGTGAGACAGGGCAGGTAGGGCCCTTATCCCTGCCTTTATTATGCAAATCTACCAACAATGAAGTACTGGACAATACAAGGATTGTTTGCCCAAATGAAATCTTTCTGGTGAGATGTGAGGGAAAAAGAAAAAAAAAAAACTTCCTAATTATAGTTGCCAAAATGTAGAATGGGCTGTCTCAAGAGATAATGGTTTGGAGATCTTCAGGCTCTGTGTTAGAGTTAGAGAATCCTTGGGCAGTGAGTTGTATGAAATAGCCACTCAGGTTCTTTCTGACTCTGAAATTCTAGCATTCCTTACATATGGAAATGTTGTGGGGTGATGAGTGGATGGGGGAGAAACTAAGAATTCTTTAGGGGGCTTATTGGAGGGATTATATTCTAGGAATAAGGAAGTTAGTGTTTGCACAGTAGTACTGGGAGTGTCCCATGAGATTCACTATATTCCTTAGGCAAGGTTTACTCATTTACATTCACTGATTAATTTCAGTATTGTAGGACAACTGCTTTTCATCCTGGTAAATTCAAGGATTATGTATGTGTGTGTGTATGCATATGTGTATATATGCATGTGTGTGTGTATAATCAGTGTGGTCAATGGAAAGAACAAAATGTTCTTTTTATTATTATTATTATTATTATTTAATTGGCATTTTCCAATGCTTGATCATCCTTCAGGAAAAGAGATCATTGAGGGAATAATGTACCTCTGATGTGGAAAATATTTCTTAACTCAGAGCTCTTCTGTGAGCCCCTTGAGAGGGGAATGTGGAAAAGATGACCAATCCTGAAGGAGAGTACAGGACATTCCTATTTAAACTATAAAGGAGCCTAGCCAGTGTGAGAAGTAGCAGTGGGAAAGGGAACTCTGGGAGACATGATTCACCTTTCCTTCTGTGTGTGTGTGTGTGTGTGTGTGTGTGTGTGTGTGTGTGTTTTCATTGGGGGAAATGGAAAAGACACTGGGAGTAAAGGGAGGGAGAGATAGAATGTATAGGAAACTATCACAAATATCTGAACAGAAAATCTTTCCCAGGTAGTTTCAGTGCCAATAGCTATTCAGGCCTTATGTTCCCAGATATTCTCTCCAAAGAGTCAAATGTAGGCTTAGCTCCTCTCTGCATGCCTATTGAAACAACAACAACAACAACAACATTAAGAGGTCTTATTATATTTACTGGGTGCTTAGTAGGCACTATACTTAGCACTTACCAATTATTATCTCATTTGAGCCTAACATCAACTCTGGGAGGTAGATGCTATTATTATTCCCATTTTTCAGATGAGAAAACTGAGGCAAACAAAGGTTCAATACCTTGCTCAGAGTCACACAGCTAACAAATATCTGAGGATAGACTTGCACTCAGGTCTTCCTAACTCCGGACTATCTGTTCTGTCCACTGTGCTACCTAGATTGAGAGCTGAAAGTTACCTTCAACATGATCTTGTCTATCCTATCATTTTACAAATGAGGAACAGGAGATAGAGAAAGCTCAGTTTCTTGTCCCAGGTCACACAGATGGTAAGTGACAGATGCAGTATTTGAATCCAGGTCCTCCAACTCTAAATCCAATGCTTTTTCCACTGTACCATCATACATGTTTCTTTTTGTTCTTTACATGAAGAAAAATCATTCCCAGACATTCAAAATGAAAGGGGGTGTGTGTGTGTGTGTTTGGTGGGGCAAAGAGAGTTAAGTGACTTGCCCAGGGTCACACAGCTAGTAAGTGTCAAGTGTCTGAGGTTGGATTTGTACCCAGGTCCTCCTAACTCCAGGGCTGGTGCTTTATCCACTCTGCCACCTAGCTGCCCCCATGTTTTTGTTTTTGTTTTTTTTTTTAACCTAAAGCTCAAAGGAGGGAAGTCTAAACACAAAGACCAAGGATTGAAAGGTTGTTCTTGGCTTAAAAGCCAGGCATTATGGCTGTGAATTGAAATCAATATGGGGGTGGTAGAAGGAAGAGAGAGGAAAAAATAAATTATTAATTAGAAACTTTGAAACAGAGAGAAAACACAGACAGACAATTCAACAGCCTTTTAAGGTAGTGAGTCCCCCATCACTAGATACTTTTAAAAAATTGGATGTTCCCTTTTCAAAGATATCTGAGGATTCATGTTTAGATAGATTTTTGGATGATATGGTCACTGAGGATTCGTCTAACTCTATGAGTCTGATTCAATCAAAGTAAGTGCTCCAGAGGCCCCTTAAGCCAGGAACAATTGGCACCCTGTTAAAATGTTCTAAGATAACGACATATTGGAGAAGGTCTAGGACCAATGGTTAGGGAACCATTGTGGTTCTTTTACATTCCTCCACCCTGTGCAGCTGTACCATGCCTATCCCTGCAGTCTAGCTCACCTACCATGGAGTCAGATATACTCCTCCCCATACTTGCAAATCTCAGCACATTTGCCATTTGGTTTTTCAGGGAAATTTAAACAACATCTAAAAGATGCTTATCCTTTCCTCAAGATTTTTAGGAGCTAATGTAGATTCAGTATATGTGCCCAAGGAGTCATTTGGACTTCTAATGAGAACTTAAGGGCTATTTAATATATGGATTATTTACTCACTAGACCATAGGGGCCCCTTCAGCATATGTGCTAAAGAGCATCTTCCATTCCGATTTAGGGCATGAAGCTTTAATCATGAGACTCCCATTACTGCTAATAGGATTTGCAGAGGCAAAGGCCTGGAATTGCTAGAACTAAAAAAGATCTCTTAATGCTGTTTTTTTTTTTCATTTAAAAATAATGATCCATAATTTATGCAGAGTTCCACACTAGAGCCACGAATTAGGGGCAGTAGTCCTTGCTTTGCTAAGTTTTACACTTTAGGCACTGGTCACTCTGGAACATGAGAAATCCCCATGGATTGGTGTCAGGGAGACCATGAGCTAGGGACACTCAACTGGATGACTTAGAATTAAAACTAACACAATTTCTTTTAAAAATTAAGTTCCAGGCTTAATCGCTCATTTGCTTCACAAGGAGAGGGAGGGAACTCAAGCATATCTGTGGGGAAATTAAAGGCAAGTGAGGTGGGGGGAGGAGGGGGCCAAGGACAACTGCACTGCAGATACTTTTATTAAAATAATCATTCACATTTTTCTGGCAACACTTTTTAATAAGTGTCAGATCTTTATTACTTCCTTTGGCGTTTGCAGCAACATTAATCACAGCGAATTCATATGGTCTTCATTTCATGAGGTTGTAAAAATCATCACAGAGGCTCAAGTACTCTCATTAATTAATTCAAGTCTACTCTTGCATTTCTGTTTCAGTGGAATCTCTCCTTCTCTGGGAGGCAATGGACAACAGAAGCTCTATTATAGCTCTTAATGAGGCTATCTGAGTCCTGATCCCAATTACTTCCCCTTTATTCCCCAGCATGCTCTGCCAGTACCCCACTCCTTTCTCCTCTCCTCTCCATTTTTGGTCAGCACACAGTGGCTCTCTGCATCTGTCTAGCTTTGCTTTCCCTGCATACTTTTTGAGCAAAAGACCACCCCCTTCCCTTTCCAGTATCCTGATGAGAAATAACAGGCATTAGTGATAACCTAGTGATAGCTGCCTGAATTAGAAATGATGCTGGGAAAAAAAAAAAGTAATGGGCATGACTGCCAGACAGCAGGGCCTGGGTAAAGCTCAGAGAAGAGAGCTCAAAGAGGAAGCAAATCACAATGGAGACAAGGATAGGAACTGGACTGGAGGTTAGAAGCCTTCCATTGTTAACTTGGCTGTGTGTCCTTGGACAAGTCCCATCACCTGTAAAATAAGGAGATTGGTCCAGATGACCCTTCCAGCTTTAACATTATGGTTGGTCCTGGGAAAATAGCTCATCCAGAACTAAGTTTTATGCAGGACATTAATAAGCTAATGGTTGTCTAGAGGAATGAGACCAAAAAGGTAAAAAGTCTTAAGATTGTGCCATTGTTTGCAGGAACTAGAAATTTTTCATCTAAGAGCAGGGAACGCTTTCCTCAAGTATCTGAAGGGCTATCATATGGAAGAACTGCCTATTGTTTCTAGGCTAAAACATATACTTCACTGTCAGACATCTAAAGCCCTTTAGTTTTTAACCCAACCTGATTACAACTTACTCCCCATCATGCACCAATCAGCCCTACTTACAGCCCCTGTCTATAACCTTTCATCTCCTATCTCTGTGCCTGTTTACAGGCTATCTCCAAGACTTAGTACCTTCTCCCTATATCACCCTGCCCCTTAGAATCCTTAGCTTCCTTCTAAGCACAAGGCAAGTACCACTTCCCACAGGAAGCCTCTCAATCTCTCCATTGTTTAGGGCTCTACTCGCATCCTATTTCCCATCCTCCCCCCACAAAAAAATATGTATACTTCCAATCTGTGTTGCTTTGCCGTAGTAGAATTTAAGTCACATTGTTTCATTTTTGTCTTTGTCACTTCAGCACCTAGCATAGTGCTAGACATACATTTATTTTATAAATAAAAGTGAACGAACTTGAGTTGAGCAAAGACTGTTTAACCATCCATATATATTGTCTCCCCCTTTAGAATATAAGTTCCTCGACAACAGAGACAGTGCTACTTTCTATTTGTCTCCCCAGCCCTTGATACAGTGCTTTGTACTTCGTAAGTGCTTAATAAAGGTTTCATTCATTCTTCATTAGCAGTCAGGATGACTAGTTGATAGGCATGTTATAGAGGGTATTCTTGTTCACATGGACTCTTTGAGTTCTCCTAACACTGAAATTCTGTGATGCTAATAGTTATAGGCTAGACATGATCTCAAAAACAATCTAGCCTAACACCCTCATTTTACAGATGAGAAAACTGAGGTCTAGGCATGTTCAATGACTTACTTAAGGTCATATGGGTAATAAGAGGCATCGGTGGAATGTGAATCCAGGTCTTCTGACTCCAGAAGCAGAGTTCCTCCCTGGTTCTACCTGTTGCTCCTTTTTAGCTCATTTTGTTGATCTTCATCCAGGTCATATCCATTGGGTATCCCCCAAGATGTTATCTTTGGCCTTCTTTTCTTCTCTTCCTATACTACTTTGCTTAGTGATCTAATCAGAACCCATGGATTTGATTATTATCTCTATGTGAATGTTTCTCAGAACATTTATCCAGCCATAACCTCTCTCCAGACTTCTGGTCTTGCATCTCTAACTGGCTATTGGACATTTCAAATAGGATGTGCTATTGGCATCTTAAACTCAACATGTCCAATACTTAAGTCATTATCTTCCCTCTCCCTGACCCACAAACCCTTTCTGCTTCCAAATTTTTGTGTTATTACTGTTAAAGGTACCACCATCCTCCCAGCATCCAGACTTACAACCTATGTTTTCAAAGATGAAAATCTTTGACTCTTTACTCACCATAGTCTCACATATTTTAACTGTTGCCAAGTACTGTCTTTTCTACCTTTGCAACAGCTCTCATGATAAATTGATAAATAGATGGATGGGTGGATGGATGGATGATAGGTAGAAACAGAGATGATATAGTTGTAGATATTTAGAGATAGATATAGACATATAAAAATAATGAGATTCCCATAATAGGATTCATAGAGCTAAGAGCCTAGAATTGTTAGAGCTAAAAAAAAATTAATCTTTTCAGTGTATTTATATGTAATATGTAGATATATATAATATTTGTTTTATATATATATAAATAGTCTTATGATGATAAACAGGTTAATATTCTAGACTGCTCAGATTCACCTTACACATAGTTCAATTTTTTTTTCTACAAGCCCCCAGGCCAGGTATGCATAACTTGTCTGCTTCCCAGAACATGTCCTTCTTCCTGTGAGAGTGAATGTCAACTACTTATATTTCATGGAACTTCCCAAGGGTACCAAACACATTTTCAACTAAACAATTGTCCATAATAGGAATGTGGAGAAATGATAGGATTATGAAAAGGTGAATCTCATCTTCTCTGTGTCCTGACTTGGGGGAAATTGCAGACTGGCCACTGTAACAACAGAACTGTGACCATTATGGGCCCTTTCATTTCTCTCTCATTAGGGATGAAAGAGGAATGAGAGACAGATCACCATGTGGCATCCCAATATGGCGGCTCAGAGCTCCAGCTGTGTGACTCTCACACACCAGGTGGACTCCAGCTCCCACTAGAGATACTGTGATGAAATCCCATTCATTTCTGGCATATGCTCAGAAAAGATTCCTTTTACTCAGCACATTCATTATTTCTTGCAGTTTAACTTTCAGTGTTATAAAGCAGATTGAGTCAGAGGAACAAGACTGATTCTGCCAAGAGAAAAACTGCAGTTGGCAAAGTACGTCTTCTTTGCCCATTCACTGTGCTCTCTCCCTCACTAAGAGTGTCCAAGATGCCCCTCTCTCAGATGCACACAATCAGTGGTTTTCCCCCTAAAGTAGTTAGAAATCTACTCAGGAGGCTAAAATAGGGAGCCACTAAGTGTTTTTGCCCACTGGTATGACTCAATTTATTCGTTTTAAAAAAAGATTATTCTAGCAAATGTGTATAAAGGCAGGAGTTGAGAAAATCTGTTAGGAAACTTTATCTTTAAAAAGAATGTTCCAAATCAGTAATAACAGAAATGCATATTTAAAAGAGAAAAACTGAGGTTTTACCTTACTTCATATAAATTTGCACTGCTCAGATTTCCCAAATTTCCCCAAAACGAGGATAGTTAATACTGGGGAGGATTATAGAAAGATAGGTACATTGAAGTATTGTTTGAAGTATGAATCAGTGCTTCCTCCTCCTCCTCCTCCTCCTCCTCCTCCTCCTCCTCCTCCTCCTCCTCCTCCTCCTCCTCCTCCTCCTCCTCCTCCTCCTCCTTCTTCTTCTTCTTCTTCTTCTTCTTCTTCTTCTTCTTCTTCTTCTTCTTCTTCTTCTTCTTCTTCTTCACAGGGCAATGAGAGTTAAGTGATTTGCCCAGGGTCATACAGCTAGTAAGTGTCAAGTGTCTGAGGCAGCATTTGAATTCAGGTCCTCCTGAATCCAGGGCTGGTGCTTTATCCACTGCACCACCTAGCTGCCCCACAGTACCTCCATTTTAGAAAGCAATTTGGAATTATACAACTAAAGTGGCTAAAATGTTCATTCACTTTGACCCCAGGACTCCATTACTACAATTATATCCCAAGAAGTTCATTGTTAAAAAGAAAGTCCCCACCTACATGAAAATATTCATAGCAGTATTTATGTGTGTGTGCTATATGTGTTTCAACGAACTAGAAACAAAATTGATGTTCATTAATTAGGGAGGGAGTTGAGTAAATGAATTATGGTATATGGATATGAAATATTACTAGGCTGTAATAATTGATGACTGTGATGAATACAGAGGAGCATGAAGAGTTCTACATGAACTGACACAATGAAATAAGGGCCAAGAAAACAATATATACAATGACCACAACAATGTAAATGAAAAAAAACACACTAAAAAGTGAATATAGCAACATTATAAAGAACAAACATGGATTAGAAGAGGGGATATGAGAAGATACCCTCCTCTCTCCTCTTGGCAGAGGTAGGATGAGAGTTCACAAGTATTGTACATAGCAGATATTTTCAAACTTTTTCAATGAATTGATGAATTTTGCTTATATTTTTTCTTCTTTGCCTTTTAAGAAATACTACTTTTAGGGGCAGCTAGGATTCAGGAGGACCTAAGTTCAAATCTGGCCTCAGACACTTGATACTTACTAGCAAGTGACCTGGGCAAGTCACTTAACCCTCATTGCCATGCCCCTCCCCATACACACACACACAAACACACACACACACACACACACACAACTTGTTAAATAGAATGCCTTTCTGGGAGGGATAGGGTTCCTGTGGAAAATTTTAGTTATATTTTTAAAAAATCAATAAAATTTTTTAAAAAGAAAAAAACCATTCCAACATTCCATGTATATGAAAAAGAGCAATAAAGCAAGAATGAAGATACATGAAAGGACATGAGAGTTAAAGGAAAGATCCTGGAGAAAGAGGGAGAGAATGAGATAAAAAATACCCAGGGAGAGATTAGCTTCAGTTGAGAATAGGAATTCCTCCTCCTCTGTGTCCAGAGAAAAAGAAGAGGTAACTGAAAACTAGAATGAGAAGTTTTTTGAGGAATGAAGGAGGAGGGTTGAAGAAGCTCCTATTGAACATCCTCTACCTTTTCGATTAAGTCGGAGGCTAAATCATGTGCCTGAAGTGTCTTCATAGGGTGGGCTTAGATCTGTGGATCATCAGTCTAGAGCTGAAAGGGATATTATATGTCACTTTGTCCAACCCCCTCGCTTTACAGATTAGGAAATTGAGGCTTGGGTGAGTTAAGTGACTTATCCAAGGTCACACAGATAGTATATAATAGATGGCAAAGCCAGGTATAGCAGTCAGGCCAAATGAACCCAGATTCAATTCTCTTCCTACTTTAATATTCTTCCTACTTCAGGGAAGAAAGAAGATTTGGGACAGATAGTGTGGGGAATGAGACAATCAGAAAATCCATAAGAACAGAATAGGAAAGGGGGATTGGGAAGTAGCTACAAGATCCAGCTGAGATTAGATTAAAATAATTTTGTAGAGTGGTAAGGCAGCAAAATTTTACATAGGATTGTGGACAGAGCTGGAAGGAAACAAAGCAGTTATTTGTTCTAAATACATTATTATATGAAACTGATGCTTAAAGAGGTTAAATGACTTGACCAAGATCACTCAGGTATAGTATTGCCAGAGCTGGGTTTGAACTCACATGTACCACATTAGGTTTTTTCTCCCCAATCTACTGCTTTAAAAAATATTTATTTTAGCATTCTTTTCTTTTTAAACTTTGAGTTTCAGACTCTCTACCACATTAATTCTTTTCATGATTTTTACCTTCAAAATTCAGTAGCTCTGGAGCAATAATGGGGGGAAATGATCATAGTGAAGATTACCTAGTGATGAGGATTCTAAGACTATGTGGCAAGATAAGAAAACAGGATTTTAGGGTTGAGAATATCCATTCCCAGCTATGTTCTAGGTCTGGGAACAAGTCCCGTCACTCACCCCAAATCTGTTTGTATATCAGTGTATTTCTGTGTTACTGTATTTACAGGTAATACACAGATGGAATGGGGGGGGTGGAGAGGGAGAGAGACACAGAGACACAGAGACAGAGACAGAGACAGAGACAGAGACACAGAGAGAGAGAGAGAGAGAGAGAGAGAGAGAGAGAGAGAGAGAGAGAGAGAGAGAGATGTATAATTCATCCAGAATGGTTTTGAAATTTGAAGTGAGACAAGCTCCCCAGCACCATGACATGATACTTCTGCTCTGCAAGAGGCACTATAGCTGAAAACCTCTTCCCCTTTGACTACTGAATCTCCTCCATTCATCGGGGGCAATCATTTTTAATTAAATAAATTTGGAAAATGACCTTCTAACTATCCTCCTTTATTTGAGGCAAGAATAAACAAATAGGAAGTTCTCTGGGTTTCAGCATCCTTAAGAAATCCATTTCCATGAATGACATAAAGCAAACTCTCCCCAGAGACCCTGAGCTTTCCTCAGCTTATTCTCTGGCCACTAAAGAAGGAAAAGAGAGAGGAAGAGAAGAATAAAAAGAGAGAAAGGGAATTAAAAGAAGCAACGAGAAATTGTATGAGGGAAGAAACGAAGAGAGGAGAGAAAGTTTGTTGTTTGTTCTTTGTTCTTGAAGAAGACCATAATATTGGGGTGATGTCAAGATTTGCAGTGAATCAGATTTAAGTAAGGCTGAGCTGTGCAAAATCACCAGCCTCACTCTCTCCTTCAGAGTTATCTGGGTCCAGTGGCTAGACAACTGGAGATGTCCCCAAATGTTAATGGCAATTGGAGTTAAGTGACTTGCCCAGGGTAAGTATCTGAGGTGAGATTTGAACTCATGTCCTCCCAACTTCATGGCAAATGCTTATCCACTGCACCACCTCACTGCCCCAGGAGAGAAAGGAGAAAGAGGAAAGAAGGGAGAGAATGAGAAAAAGGAAATGAGAGAAGGGTAGAGAAAATGAGAGTATGAGAGAAACAGGGAGGTAATTTGGAAGACTGAGAGACAGAGACAAGGAGAGACAAAGGGAGAGAGATAGGGAGATCAGGAAAGAATCATTAAATCATTAACTTATGGAAATTTCTTTTTTTAGTACAAGGGCAGGCAGAAAGCAAACAGGGCCTTTTGACATATAATCAGTGTTGTTATTATTCTCAGGACTTGGCCTATCCATAAAGGGCTTTTTGTTTGTGTGGTGGGTTGCTTTCACATCTCCAAAATGCTGTACCATGTCCATGGGCTTTGACTGTGTTCAGAGAAAATATCTCCTGAGTCTGTCTCTTCATTAACAGCCTGACAAGCCAAGAAGCAGCTCAGACAAGAGGTTGGAGTGATTGATGAGCATCTATTGAACTCATGAAAATGGTGCAAAGGGTGATCTTCCAGGAACTCAATTTACAATCAGAAAAAGACTATCGATCTGATTGACAGGTTCCAGGGACACTCCATACTTGTCCCTTGCAGTGCCCCATACCCCCACAGGGTGTGTGCATTAGTAGAATTTCAGAACAAAGTTTAGGAAAGGGCCAAATAAAAAGCTAGCACAGGGTACTGAAATATAAGAGTTTTACACTATATAGTTAGAATATCTTCCTCCTCTTGATCTATTAGTGCAAGTTTTGTTGCTGTTGAATCATGTACAACTCTTTGTGACTCTGTTGACTGTACTCATGGCAAAGATACTGGAGTGGCTTACCATTTCCTTCTCCAGTGGATTAAGGTAAACAGGATCTAAGTGATCTGCTGAGGGTAACACAGCTAGTAAGTGTCTGAGGCCAGATTTGAATGCAGGTTTTCCTGCCTCCAGGGCCAGCACTCTATCCATGGAGCCATATGGCTACCCCTAAATGTAAATTTACTGAACAGAGTCTATGGTTGACACTGAGGCCTAAGAAGTGTAAATCTTAGTGTTTTTGCTTTCACTGGCCCCTACTTGTCTCTAAGATAAAATATAAATTCCTCTGTCTTATTTTTTAAATTCTTCAAAAATCTGACTCCAGCCTACATTTCTAGGTTTGCTGTTTTATAATCTACTTGGTGTACCAAAATGGCGCATTCCAACTGAACTGCCCTGTCTGCTGTTGCACATTTGTAATAGGATACCTACTTCCTTCAAAGTTTAATTCAAGTACTACCTCTTATGGGGAGCCCATTCCAATTCCCCAGTTGCTCATGTATTCACCTAGAATTTACTTTTTTAAATTGTATTTTATTTTTAATTTATGGAGTAAAGCAAGCATTTCCATAAGATAGTATAATAAAAAGATGATTGCACATGAAACTGCAGATCTATTCTGTACAACTTGCTCTTCCTTTTAAATATATAATAAAGTTATCATGGAGATTTCCCTGCTTTTTTCTTCCCTCCCCCATGTTGCCCTAGAGATGGCAACCATTAGACACAAATAGGTATGTGTGCGTGAATATATATAAATATACACACATATATGTATATACGCACACATATATACACATATATGTATATGGATAGATGGATATATGGATGGATGGATGGATAGATGGATGGATAGATGTAGATATAGATGTAGATTTAGATATATAGACATACATGTAAAATTATTCTATGCATACTTTGATTTATCAGTTCTTTCCCTGGCTGAAGATAGCATCTTTCTCTATATAACTTTTATAGTTAATTTGGGTATTTATATATTTTGTATTTAATTTTCTTTGTACAGGTTTTTTATTTTCTTTTGTTTTTATTTACCCCAAAAGCTCCTTGAGGGGAGAAATTATATTGTCCCTCACATCTAACACAATTCTTTGTATGTATTTTTTGGTAAAATCTGCAATTTAATTGGTGTTGAAAACTCCCAGAAAAAAAACCACATCCCACCAATGGCACCTGCTCTAAAATGTGAAGTCTTAGAAAGTTGCTTGGGGCACTGAGGTGTTAAGCAACTTGATCAAGGTCATATAGACATTATTTGTCAAATGTGGGAACTGAATTTCTCAACTCTAAAGCTAGTCCCTTATCCAGGATGTCATAGTGCTTCATACTATATGCTTAATCAATACCTATCGATTGGTTATTTATACTATACATCACCAGAAGAAAGCAATAGTTCTCACTCACCATTAAAGGCATGGACTGACCCCATATAACTGTCTTGGTCATATGTGGCTCCTCTCATGCATGATCACTATGCATGTCTACAATGATGATGTTTGGATTTGTGGGAGAGTGTGCCCCAAGTTTATGGAAGGAGTATGTGAGCTCTTCTGTTACTTGTTTCTCTAGGCTATTTATTTAAATGCTGTTGCTTTTATCTAATTGCATCTTTTGGCTTACTAGTAAAAATTACTTTTTCATCAGTTCTGGTTTTGAGTGGATGAAGATACTTAGTGTACCTTAAAAAAACACATAAATGTTATGGGAGGTTCACACTGAAAAGGAGTGCCCCAGTTGCCACATAAGCATTCCCCAAGGATCTGTCTTCAGCCCTGTTCTCTCTCTCTTTCTGTCTCTGTCTCTGTCTCTGTCTGTCTGTTTTTATGTATCTCTCTGCCTCTGTCTCTGTTTCTATCTCTCTGTCTCTGCTTTTGTCTCTATCTCTCTGTCTCTCTGCCTCTCCTTCCCTCCCTCTCTCCCCACAATCTCATTCCTTCTCATGCCATCAGATATCATTTCTATCTTCATGAGTCTAATACCTTTATCTCTAGCCCAAACTTTTTCACAAACTCTAAAATTACATTTCAAACTTCTTTCTTGATATCACCTGGATGTCCCACCAGGACTTTTCCATTAAATAAAGATAATATCATTTAGGTGTTGCAGTGAATAGAGTGCTTGTCCTGGAGTCAAGAACATTTTAAGTCAAATAAAGCCTCAGACAATTAGTATCAGTGTGAGACTAGGGAAGTCACTGAGCTCTCCTCTGCCTCAGTTTCCACAACTCTAAAATGAGGATCATAATAGCACCTACTTTCCAGGGTATTTATGAAGATTAAAAGAGATAATATTGGGACAGTTAAGTGGTTCAGTGTATAGAGCACTGGCCCTGGATTCAGGAGAACCTGAGTTCAAATCCGGCCTCAGACACTTAACACTTACTAGCTGTGTGACCCTGGGCAAGTCACTTAACCCCAATTACTTCACCAAAAAAAAAAAAGATGTAATATTTGTAAAACCTTTACCATAGTGCCTGGCACATAGTAGGCATGTAATGTTTATTCCTTGTCCTTTCCCTGAAACAAAGGTTACTAAGAGTGACCATGGTGAGTAGGAAAAGCCTCTGATTTTCTGAACTGGGGAACCTCCCATGGAGCCAAGCATCCAATTTGGCCCCTTTTTGTAGGACATTTTTTCTAGCCTCTGACTGAAGCACATGTTTTTTTACTGAAATGATATAGCAGCTCCTTCTTGAATGTTCTCATGACTTAGGAGGGAGAAGGTGTTGAAGATGATTAGCTACTGAGCCAGGAAGGGAAACCTGTGCTATGGGATATGAGAAGCTATAGAGGAATGACTCTGCCCCTTTGGGTCTGTTTTCTTTTGGGGACATACCCAGTACTTTCTCTCCTGAAGTCAAAGGATTAAGGAAAGTCCAAGTCATGTCCTGGCTAGCTGGGAGGTCTGGCCCTTGTCTGTTGTATCGACATTTCAGGTCTAATACGAAAATGAAAAATCTATTCTGCATTCCCCTGAAGTTTCTTTACTTTCTGGGAGAGGACAATGAGCAGGCAAGGTTAAACATTTGTGTGCATTTGTGGTGGAAGAGAAACATCATGTCTTAGTGGATAGCCTTGAAGACAGGAAGACCTGGGTTTGAGTGCTCTTAAAACTTCTGGCATCCCAGCTCTGTGAGCTGAGAGAAGACACTAAACCTCTCAGTGCCCTAAGCATTTCTCTATTAAAACTAAGGTGAAGAGAAGGTATCAAACTGCATCAGTAGAGGGAGTTTCCTCATTCAAGTTTCCTTATCAATGAAATCCCTGGTCAAGTCTCTATCCTTCTAATTGATATCACATTATACAGACTGCTTTTTCTAAAAGGGATCAGCTTACATTTTGGGGAGACAATCAACATGGCCAGAACTAAGCTTCCTGTTACTCTAGGGGTGGGTAGTAGTAGTAGTAGTGGGCCTCCACCAGTCAAGGACGACCATGGATCAGCGCCTTGAAGAGCCACAGGCCACAGTGTGGCTGTGCAGTCTGATACGGGAGCCGCAGCTCCTGAGTGACTTATAACCGGTAACTGCTGCATCTCATGTTGTATCTACCCCATGAGGAGTAGCTGGAGTATCCTCTCCGGGGCGCTGGCCTGGGCGGATCAATATGGAAAACAAGCTGTTGCCCATGCAGCAGGTTTTCCCTCTCCGAGACACTGGTGGATTCAAAGGAGAGGCAGAGCCAGTACAGTTTGGCACCAGTGCCGCCGCAGGAGTTGCCAGAGGGATGTGATGTCCAACATCCAACTGCCTAAGGGACTCCAGCTCCTGATTTTTCCTCAGGGTTAACTCCCAAAGCCTTTCCCATATATGGGTATAGCCGCAAGGCAGCAGAGGTTTAAAATCAGGGTTTCCTTCCCCTGGGGGTGGGTAGTGGATAATAAACTGGAGAGTGAAAAAAAACCTGACCTTCCTCTTTTGGTCATATCCATCTTCTAGTGTAAACTCAGTAGAAGTGAGACCAAACCAAAGCAGCATGTGGAAGACTTCTGTTATAGGCCAGGATTATGAGGAAACTCCCCTTCAAGTGGATTAGATTGGATTAAATGAAGTCTTTATGAAGTACTTAATATTTGCTTACTATATGCCATGATGAAGGACAATTACATTAAAGCATTTATTAAGTGCTTACTGGATGTTCATTACACACTATAGTAGAGGCATCCTAGCACCAACTGGGGCAAAACTCTAGCCAAAACTACTGGGATCGTGGATAAAGCACCAGCCTTGGATTCAGGAGGACCTGAGTTCAAATCCAGCCTCAGACACTTGACACTTACTAGCTGTGTCACCCTGGGCAAGTCACTTAACCCTCATTGCCCTGAAACAAAGAAACAAACAAAAACTACTGGGGCAGAGGGGGAAAGTAGGCCAGAGGGTCAGGAAGTGATCTGCGTTCAAGAAGGCTTCAGGCTTGCATGAGAAATCCCAGTGTTAGCCCTTCAATGGCAAGATATAAAGATATCCTTATCTGTTAGGTTTGGTGTATCTCAGACATGATGAAAATTCTGTGTGAAGTCCTTTTACCTGGGGTATAGGACAAGGGCATTAAGCTCATCTTCATGCAAAGTCTGGGGAATTTGTGCTCACTTATAACCACTGGGCAAAGTGGGTGTTTACCTGGATCCTCTGGTCCTTTGTCATCCAAAGACATGGTTCTCCCAAACACTAGAGCACAAAAGAATAATAGGTCATTTTAATAGTGTTGTATATTTTTAAGAGTACTTGAAACACATTGAGCTTTTGAGATAGATAATGTAATTATTATTATCTGCTTTTGTAAATGAGGAAACAGGACACAAGAACTCGTGTCATACAGCTAATAACTAGTAGAGCTAAAAATAGAACCCTGATTTCTGATTTTAAATTCTGTGTGAATTCTCCTACTCCAGTGGTGAGCATAGTGCCTAGCACAGAGTAAGTAGTTCCTTAATAAATGCTAGCAGACTGACCGATTGATACTACATGTCTCCCTCCTATAGCTTTTCTCTTAATGACACCATTGTTCTCATGATCAGTTTTAACTCTTCTTCCCTTTCCCATATTTCCCACAGCCAAGCAATTACCAGCTGCTGAGGATTTTAGATTTAAATTTTGTCTTGCGTTTCCATTCCCAGTACTAATATGGCATTTGGGGTCTTTGTTACCTCTGCCCTATATCATTGCAAGTTGCCCATCTAATTGCTGCTGTTCATATTGTTGGTATTTCCTTCTGAACCCAGCCTTCCCATAAAACCAGATTTGTCTTTCTCTAGTGTGGCACAGATCACACCATTCCTCTGGTTAAAACCCCTCATTGTCTGTTAAATGAAGACCACATTCTTTATCTTGTCATCCAGTGACCTCCACCATCTGACACTACGATTACAGTCTTAACTCCCATTGCTTATAATAGCTAACATTTATATAGTGCCTATTATGTGTCAAGTACACTAACTCATTTAATCCTCATAACAACTCTGGGAGGTAGGCACTATTACTATTTCCTTTTTACACATGGGTAAACTGAGACAAATAGAGGTTAAGTGACTTGCCCATATGCAGCTAGTGTCTGAGCTAATAGTCTTAACTCATTATTTCCCTCCATGTACTTCATAAAAGTAAAGAGTAAGAAACTAAATATGTGACCCATGATAGTTTCCCTCCATGTCCAACCAATCAGTCAATCTCTCTTAAGCACCTACTATGTGCCAGGACCTGTACTAAATGTTGGGAATACAAAAAGAGACAAAAGACAATCCCTGCCTGCAAAGAGATGACCACATTGACAGTGGGAGAGGGACAGGTGTGATGGTGACAAAACAGAAAAACTGCGTTGCTTTAAAATCTCTTAGGGTAGTAAGTGGTGATTGAATTAAAATCATTTATTAAGTGCTTACTATATGCAAAGCACTATGTTAAACATTGGGAATACAAACAGAAAAAAATAAAAGCAGTCCATAAATTTGAGAAGCTCACACTCTAATTGAGAGAGACAATAAGAGAAAAGAAAGTCCAGCTGGCATGGATAGGTACAGCAAAGTCACTGGCTAAATAGCAAGGCCCAGGGTTGCTTAGGTTGCATATGTAAGTCAGTTGACAGTGCTGGAGGACTGCAAGGAATAGATGCAGGGTGGATGGTAAGGCACGGCGAACCTTAAGAGGCATTGGCATGTCTGATGGTAAGGTTGGCGGGCTTCAATGCCACTGAGAGAATTAGAGCTGTTTTCCACCATCTCATCTAAACTGTGGGAGCAATAATGCAGCAGGACACTCCTTATAGTAGGGTGGAGGTGAGAGTAAACAGGAAATTGGAGATGGAAGATGGAAAGGCTGATTCTGGTTTGATTTCCAATATATCTTATAGCAAGAATTCATTGAGTTAGGATGCGCTAAATTTGCTATCTCCATGCCTTTGAATTTGCTGTTCCTCAATGAAATGCAGTTGCCCCTCACCTCTGCTTTGTAAAAGCTCTAAACTCCTTTAAAATTCAGTTCCTGTGCTACTTGAAGCCATGCCAGACCATTACCACCACCACCACCACCCCCAGCCCTAGTAGATTCTAGTGCTTTCTTTCACCAAAAAAAAAAATCTTGAGTGTATTACATATATAGACATATGTACATATTTTCTAACTTTTTGGAAACAGGGACTGTTTCATTTGTGTCTTTGTATCTCTAATTCCTAGGACATGGTCAGCACTTAAGTGCTTGTTGGCTGACTAGTTGATGTTCAATAAAGGAGGAAATCATTTGTCACTGGAAAGAATATAGAAGGCATAATGGGAAAGGTAGAATGTGAATCAGACCTTAGACAGGAGTTTATCTGCCTCTGTTCTCCATCAAGTAAATACAATTGCATCCTAGGAATAAAGATGCACATCATATCTTCAATATTTCTTTAAAGATAGACTCTTGTCGATATGGCCTGCTGATCTTCACCAATAGTAAAGATCAAAACCTGCCTATGCCTTCTCATCCTTTGCAAGTTTAGTCCACGCCCTCCTATACACAAATTTAATTCAGAATTTCCACTCAAAATTATGGGAGTCTTCTTTTGGATCTTTTGGCCCTGAATGAATATCAGTGAATCTTGTGGGTTACCCACTGCTTGTTCCCTGCTTTCACCACATGGCTAGTCCATTTCCCATTCTATTTACACATGATGAAAATATCATACTTTATACCATTTCTCCTGCATTGTTAATATTTAGTCATATCTTTTAGGACACCTATTCAGGTCTGCCATGCAAGGTTCTCTTGCCCTTTGGCTGACCCTAAACTTTTATTTCTCTGTCATTAACATTCCATAATTTGCAGCTATATGGCATCACTGGAAATATTTTGGTATTAAAGATATGGGCTCTTGTTTTTCAGGGAGAATTCTGAGATCATGAAAAGCACTGTGTGACTTCCCAAAGGCAACCTAATCTGTCTTCTTCCTGTTCATAGATATCACTACCTTAGGAAATAGGTAAAATGCAAAATACATATACAGCTAAAATTTCATGAAAGATACATTAGAATCAAGTTTGCTTCTGGACATAATGAATTAGAGAGGTCCAATTTCAGAAACCCTGACTTAGAGGACCAGACTCTTATACTCACTGCCCTGTTACTCATTTAGAAGCTGACTTTCCTTCAATGACTGATTTCTGCCCTTTGATTCATCACCCATTGAAGTTCTGGTTTTTACAAAGACCTCAGAGGGGAGAATGGAGTGGAATCTGATCAGCAGTCACACCCACAAGTAGCCATATAGAGCTTAAGAAAATCAGAAGCAATGGAGTACTGAGTTGACCTTTGGCTAATGACTTTCCGTTTGTACTGTTTTTATCAGAACAAGGACAGCTTCCTTTGGTCCCACAATAGAGCAGGAGAGGGAGAAGACCAGAAAATTAGCTTTGGTGATGCAAAAATCCCCCACCTAAAATTCAAACAAACCCAATAGCAGCATCTATCAGAGACGCTGTCCCACAAAGTCAGGCCTAAAGACTAAGGTAATTATCAGGATAATGGAGTGGGGGTAAGCTGGGAGAGGAATATTATAAACATCCTTCTGGGCAAAATGCCCAGTCAATTTTTTTCAGCTGGACCTTACCAACTGGATAATAGCCTCAATATTCTTTCTTTTTTCTCCTTTCTTTCTTTTCTTTTCTTTCCTTTCTTTTTCTTTCTTTATTCTTTCCTTCCTTCCTTCCTTCCTTCATTTCTTTCCTTTTTCTCCTTTTATTTCTTTCTTTCTTCCTGGAGAGTCTGCTCTCATGGTCTACACTGTAGCCTTTTCCAGGAAGGGTCACTGATCCCCTGAAGCCACAAGTGCTAGCACTCTTCTTTGCCTTGGAACTGTAACCAAGGTCCCTATTTTATTTTCACCCAACCCCAGTGCTCATCTCTACCTTGAAACTGTGAGCCAGAAGTGATTATAGGCAGTAGGGTTGCCAATCAGTGCCAACTATACCCCATGCCATCAAAAGATCCCATGTGATCTCTTTCTGACCAATTGTCTGACCCCTTTATCATATCTGGGCTGAGAGTTCCCAAACCTGCTGCTACCTGGTGTGGCCTCCAGATAGGTCTGCAATCCCATGTCACAAAATTCTTCTGCCTACCTCCCAAGTTTTCTTAGGCTAGAAAAAATGTCTTGATTAGGAGATGCCTTGATAAAGAGATCTCTCAAAAAAAAAACAGGATAATTCTGAGAGTCCCATAACCACGGTTAAGGAAGAGCTGGAAACAATAAGACCATAAACAGGACATGTTCATAGTCTCATAACTTGCAGTCAAGTAAAATAGGAATGTCTCTTGAAGGTCCATAAACCACCATCACCAAATAGTTCGAGATCTTTTTCAGTGCTGGTATGAGCTTAATTGGCTTCAGAGTTACTAATTTTCTGTCTAGGTTGACTTTGGTCACTGCAAAGGATTGTTGTGTGTGCCAAAGCAGCCAGTCCTCTTAAGTTGTTCTGATTTCCTGGATAAGTAGGGGACTCAAACAAATTTGTTTGTGAAAACAAATTTTCACAATGTCCTAGAGCAGTTTTTGATCACTAAACTTAAGACATTTCAAAGACTTTGGTTTTGTTTATTCACTCCCCAAAAATATGAAGTAGAGAGGGGTAAATCTTGTGCCCCCCTTTTTAAAGAGGAAAGCAGAATCTAGAGAGGTAAACTGAGACCTATTACTCCATGGGCTATTCATTAGCTCTCAGAAGAATGCCACACAATTCTGGGGGGGGAGAATAATGATCAATGTTAATTGACAATCTTAGACTTTCTTATTTCCAAATCCCTCAAAACTATAACTCTCCAGCTAATCTTGATTACATAGTACTTGACTGTTTTCAAGTAAATGCCTGAAAGCAACTGATAATTAATGAGGTGCTTATGAACATTGTGATGAGAAATAAACATATGCCTTAGAAGCGCATTTTTATGCAGATATGCTAATGCATCTTGGCCTCCTTAACAATAAAATTTGTTTCTCCAGAAGTGTTTTTTTTTCTAATCATCAACCAAGTCATAATTAATGAGTCAATTCATTTCTCATATAGCATTCCAATGGGAATTCTCCTGGACCAATCTGCAGAGTTTTAGGGAAAGGCTCAGAATTGCAGATAGATGTTGCCAGAAGCAGGCAAGGGAACAGGCCAAAGAGCCTATATTTGTTTTCCACTTAAATTTGAGATCAGTCATAATCAGACTTTCATACAACATAAAATCCTCAAGTATGATCTTCTAATGGATCTTTTTCATTGGAGGAATCCAAATCATTGAGCTGTACAGTACATCTGGAAAGATGATCCCAGACTCCAGAAGAGCAGGCTGGGAGTAAAGGAAAGACAATGGGGAAGCTAATTTAACCTTGTGGGACTCTAGCATCTGTCTCTCTGATGAGAGATGATGAAAATGGACATCAGCAAAAGCCTGGAAGAGAAAAAAAAAAAGGCACAAAGAGCCAACAGGTGGTACTTTGCCTTCCTTTCAATCTGATTATAGGCATATATTATTAGACATTGAAGTGACACAGTAAAGAGAAATCTAGATTTGGTATTAAGAAAACCTGAGTTTGGGGGCAGCTAGGTGGCGCAGTGGATAAAGCACAGGCCCTGGATTCAGGAGTTCTTTAGTTCAAATCCAGCCTCAGACACTTGACACTTACTAGCTGTGTGACCTTGGTCAAGTCACTTAACCCCCACTGCCCCACAAAAAAAAAGAAAAGAAAAGAAAAAAGTAAACCTGAGTTTGAATCCTGCCTTAACTGGCTTTGTTAACCTTTCTCAGCCTCAATTTCTTCATCTATAAAACAGGAATTATAATTATAATAGAGATAACCTCACAGGGTTGTTGTGAGGACCAAAGGAGATAACCTATGCAAAATGCTTTGAAAACCTTGAAGTGCTTTTTAAATATTAGGTATTATGATTGTATAATCCTTCATCTTTTATAAAGAACTGTGAGTGGAGCTGCCTCTTTCCCTGTGACATCTCTTATTCTCCTTTTTACCCCTCCATCACATTCCTGAAATTTTCCTTTTGGTCCCTGTAGACAATGTTCAGAGATCCAGGACAAACAACCCAATTAGCTTCTTAGGGAAAACTGACTTTAGAAGTTAGTCACCTTTTGGAAGACCCTTTGGAGAAATAGATTAACATTTTACTTTGTACCGTGTCATCCCATATGATCATAGGATTAAGAACTTGAAGGGGCCAAAGAAACTCTTTCATTTTTTTAGAGGCAGAAATGAGGCCTTGTATCGAGTGCTTTGACTGCCTCTCAGAGGTAGCAAATAGTAAAGCTGGGATTCAAACCCTGTCTCTGAATCCAATGTTCTTTGTACTTTGGAAATTCCACATTCATTTGGCCTTGGATGATCCTGGAATAAGGTGCCAGGAAAGGGAGAGCCACAAGAAAGATCATATCTCTAGTGTTGTGTTAAGTTAAAGGTACTGAATCTTAGGAAAAAATGATGACGTCTGGGAAGCAGCTAGAGAAAAGTGACCAGAATTGAAGAAACTATTATCTTGCCATATTGGTCTACTCTAAAGGGGGTTAAAAAAATCAAACTGGCAAACCCTTTCTTAGGAGGGAATGGGAGTTCTATTTGGCTTTTGTCATTTGCAATTGAACAGTGGGTGAGGGAATCAATCAGTCAATATTTATTAAGCACCTACTATGTGTCAGGTACTGTGCTAAGAGCTGGAATCAGTCAATAAGTTGAGAAAAGTTGATTCAAGGAATAATCACAAAAGTTGATCCCAAAGGAAAATAGATAATAGATAAGGAACTTAGAGACCAGATTTCTTAAACCCCCCCTCTTTTAGAAATATGAGGATATTGCAGCCCATAGAGCTAAAGTCACTTATTGAAATCACATAATCAATAAGATCAATCAATAATTACTAAGCACCTATTATATGTCAGGCACTTTGCTAAGCACTCAGAGATATAAAAACAGTCAAAAGACACTACCCTAAAGAACCTTACAATCTAAAAGGGGAAACAACATGCAAACAAATATATACAAAGCAAGCTATGTACAGGATAAATAGAAAAGAACTAACAGAGGGAAGGACTGAATCTTAATAGGGCTTAATAGGGCTTGGGAAAGGGGACAGAGAGTTAACTCACACTGTTCCCCCTCTAGGGTTCTTTTCACTGTGCAGTGCTATCTCAATGAAGCTAAATCCTGTCATTTTGAAAAACAGGATTTTTATCATAATGACCAACTCACCAATTCTATTCTTTTTCCCCATTTCAAACTACCTGGGAATATTGAGTCATTTGCATTCTGGGGCTAGTTTTCTCCTCTGTCAAATTAGGCCCCTTCCTGCTCTAACATTCTAGGCTTCTATGTATAGGAACAGCTCAGAAGGTCTCAAAATGACTCACAGTATTTCTTTTGAATCTAACCAATCCCTACACCATTCCTGTGGTGATTGCTATGGAGGGGAAGCAGTTAGATGAGGAAATGAAGGGATAGAGGGACTATGTAAGTTGTTCAATGCAAGACACTGAAAGAGCTTGCCATCCCCTGATCCTCTGCCAGTATTTGGTCCTCGGGAACTAATGGGACTGTTGCCAGCGGTCTGAAGGCCAAATGCTTATGAAACAATGGGTTTTTAATAAGACAGTGGGTCTAATAAGTGTGTGAATAGGAAAAAATGAAGGATAAATGTTATTTTCTTTTTATATTTTATCGGTGATGCAAAGAAAGGCATTAGCCCTTTTTAATTTGCTAATGGAATAGGCACTTCATAGAAATACTACATGTAATCTGCCTAATTAGCTAGAGCCCTTAGCTATCTTTCCCAACATCTGCTCCATCAGCTCCTTCTTTCCTAAATCCAGGAGAGTTGAGTCTTCTATAAGACACTGAGCCTCTGAATTCTTCCTACTCCCTGACACATTGAATTTAGCTGGAAAGATGGAATATTGTAGAATCCTACTAGCAGAAAGAACCTAGAGAGAAATGATTATTTCTCTCTCATATTAATAGCCAATTATAAAACCTGGGGAGACCCAAGCTAATTTTCCTCCATCCTATTTCCTTGTCTAAATTCTCAAGGACAGGGCTGATGGAAGATAGGACTGACATTCTCCTCATTCTGAGTATTGCTACTCCACCCAACTAGCTCAAGCTTGAGTGGAGAATATAGATTGTTTTTGTCTAGATTGTCCAAGGCTAAGGGTGATCTACCTAGAGGGATAGTCTCTGTTCAAGACTGAAATGATATCACTTTCAGCCCCTCATTGCAGTGAGCTCACTTCTCTTTGTAAAGTGCACCTCTCATTAATTGATTTTTATTTTTTTAAATTTACTTATTTAATTAGTTATTTAGTTATTTTTTCTCGGGCAATGAGGATTAAGTGACTTGACCAGGGTCACAGAGCTAGTAAGTGTCACGTATCTGAGGTCAGATTTGAACTCAGGTCCTCCTGAATCCAGGACCAATGCTTTATCTACTGTGCCACCTAGCTGCCCCCCACCTCTCATTAATTGTTAACCAATCAGAGTTTATTGCCACCCTCAGGAAAACTCCTTTTCCAAAAGGGCATATAAGCTGTGAGCCCACCACCATGATTATATTTGGTTTAAGAGAGAGACAATCAAATGACCATCCTTTTATTAAAATGCTGGATTAATAAAGTAATTAAATTACTTAAAAATCATGTTTCTTGAACCTTTTAAAATTCCACAGCCTCAAAATATAATATAGGCCAGTGTCTGTCTTCAGGTAAATGAACAAATAATGAAATCAGGAAAGTCCATACTGTTGCTAAAAGTCATTTCTTTATATTTCCTTTAGTCTTATAATGCCAGGGAACAAGGTGCTAGAAAAGGGAGTTGTGTCCACAAGCTCACATCTAGAGCATTGTGTTTAGTTATAGACATGGGCATGCTGGTAAATGTTTAACAACTGGCTATTGAAGGAGAGAACATATATACACAACACACTTTTAAATTTATTCTTTTTTTTTTTTTCTTTTTTCTTTTTTTTAGTGAGGCAATTGGGGGTTAAGTGACTTGCTCAGGGTCACACAGCTAGTAAGTGTTAAGTGTCTGAGGCCGGATTTGAACTCAGGTACTCCTGACTCCAGAGCCAGTGCTCTATCCACTGCGCCACCTAGCTGCCCCCTAAATTTATTCTTAATTATAAACACTTGATCCATCACCTTAAATCTAGAGAACTGAAAAAACAATAATTCAAGGCCTAATTAGTGGCATTTGCTGGTTTCCGAGGTAAAAGTGCCACACTGAAAATTTAGCAATTGACTGTCTTGAGCAAGATTAAGCCAACTCTAGAATATTACTGGTTATGATCACTAAGACTTAGGAAGGAAAATGCTACCTGGGGAGCCTCTAGAAGGAGGTGACCAGGATAGTCACATTATCTAAAGAAATTAGTATCTTTAGTCTAGTTAAAGAAGATTGCCTGGAAACTTGATAGTTGAATGCAAGTTTTTGAAGGACTGTTGTCATATGGAAAACTAATATGACTTGAATAGTGTGGCTCCCCAAAAGTAAGAGCAATGGGTAGAAGTTGTAGAAAGACAGATTATGTGCAATGTTTGGGTGTGTTTCAGAGTGTAGTAGGCTGCCTATTAAAGTAGCAGGTTGTCCCTTCATCTTGAAGGAAAGTCTAGGTAATTGCATATTGAGGTTGTTGTAAAAATGATGCTTAGTCAGGTTTGGATTGCTCTTCTGAGCAGAGGGAAAGAGGTAATGCTCAGTCTAAAGTCCCTGAGTTGAGCAAGAAAGAGCCACTCTCCTTCCCACTGGGAATCCAGGTTAATGGCAGAGAAGGGGTATGGTGAAGAGAGGGCTGTACCAATAGAACCAGTTTTAGATATCTAGTTAAAGTCTTTAGGATTTATCAGAAGGAACCAATCTATTGGTTGGGGTGAGACAATCCAAGAAAAATGATTGATGGATTGGAATATATGCTTGATTTCCCATGGCAATGTCATCAACTATGCATTAGTGTGTCTGCCTTTCCATTCCCTTTTATCTTTTGTCATCATTGCCAGTTTACTGAGTATAAAATAAAAGTTGTTTTAATTTATATTTATGTTTCTAGTAGTGATTTACAGCAACCCCTTACATGATTTTTAATCACTGGAATTTTCTACCATATAAAGGAGGGCCTTCTTTCCATTTCCTTTAATCTTAGAACACCAAGGAACAAGGAGGATGGAAGAGTTGTACCTAAATTTCGAGATAATACAGAGACACCAAACAAGTTTTAAAAGCAATGAAGGGGGTGTGGCTAGGTGGCACAGTGGATAAAGCACCGACCCTGGATTCAGGACTTCCTAAGTTCAAATTCAGCCTCAGACACTTGACACTTACTAGCTGTGTGACCCTGGGCAAGTCACTTAACCCCCATTGCCCCGCCAAAGAAAAAAAAAAGCAATGAAGGAAAACCTAGGTGGCACAGGGGATAGAGCACCAGTCCTGGATTCAGGAGGACCTGAGTTCAAATTTGGCCTCAGACACTTGACACTTACTAGCTGTTTGACTCTAGGCAAATCACTTAACCCCAATTGCCTCACCAAAAAAAAAAAGTAATGAAATAACATCATAACAATTATAATCATTAGACATCGCATTCAGCATCCCAACTTCCAAGCCTTGACATATTCAGAGTTCCAGCCATGAAAACTGACAAGTTTGTGTTTTAGTGTCAGCTGAGGTAGTTTCTGTCCAAGCTTCACATGACAATAACTTATCCTAAAACCTATGCCCCCCACCCCAAAGGGATATGAAAGACAAAGTTAAGAAAAACTTTTCAGAAGAGGGATATTTGTTTATTTATATATTTCTGTTCCAATCTCTATCCTTCTTTCCCTCCTTCCCCTAACCCCTTCCTGAGGCAGCAAACAATCCAATATGGGTTATAAACATATGATCATGCAAAACCTCATCATATTTGTAACTTAATGAAAGAATGTGAAAACCAGCATGCTTTAGTCTGTTCCATCAATATCAGTTCTTTTTCTGGAGGTGGATGGTATGTTTCATCAATATTCTCTTGGGATTGTCTTGGATTATTGTGTTGTTGAAAGTAGTCAATTCATTCACAGTTTTCATCAAACGATATTGCTCTTTCTTTGTACAGTGTTCTCTTGATTCTGCTCACTTCCCAATACATCATTTCATACATGTATTTTCCAAGATTTTTTGAAGTCATCCTGTTTGTCATTTCTTATTGCACAGTAATATTCCATTACCATCATATACCACAGTTTGTTTTGCCATTCCCAATTGATGGGCATACCTTTGTTTTCCAATTTTTAGTCACCACAAAAAGAACTGCTATAAATATTTTTGTACAAATAAGTTTATTTAAAACGTTACTCAAACTTAGGTTTTGACATGGGTAAGGAGAAAGGAAGATGTCAAACCACAGGCCTAACTAGGTAGGGAATGAATAGTTTCAAAACAGGATGAGAAATAGAAAGAGAGAGAGAGAGAGAGAGAGAGAGAGAGAGAGAGAGAGAGAGAGAGAGAGAAAGAGAGAGAGAGAGAGAGAGAGAGATGAATAAGTGAATGACCAAGCATAAACATGCAAATAGAAAGATAAATTAACAATTTAAGTAAATTCAAGAACCTTTGTATATGACAGGTAAATGGCAATAGTAAGTGAGCCTCTATGAATGTAACACAATAAAACCAGTAAGTTTTCAAAAGTGTCAATTTGATTAAATGAAGGAAGCATAAAGTAAAAGACCATACCCCTAAACTGAGAATGGATTAAACAATCTAATAAAATTAAATAGTAGCAGAACTGATTAAAAAAACAAAAACTAATAAGACACTGCAAACAAGAAGCACATCTAAAAATAAAGATATAAAGAATGAAAGTGGGGGGCAGCTAGGTGGTGTTGTGAGTGGATAAAGCACCAGCCCTGGATTCAGGAGGACCTGAGTTCAAATCTAGCCTCAGACATTTGACACAACTAGCTGTGTGACCCTGGGCAAGTCACTTAACCCTTGTTGCCCTGCAAAAAAAGAAAAGAAAAGAAGAAGAATGAAAGTGGACTAGAACAAAATTTACTACCCATTAGGTGATTCAAAAGAAGGCAGGACTTGCAATCATGCTATAAGAACAACAGCTAGTATTTAGATTTCTCTTGAAGATGTGAGAAGCACTTTACATGAGTATTCTCATTCATTTGGTCACATTTGAATATCATTGATCAGTAATAAAAAAAGCAAAAAAAAATTCACAATGTCAAGAGAGATAAATAGGGAAACTACATTATGCTTAAGGGAATCATAAACAAAAGTATTTTATTTACATATAAATGCATATGTATGTATGTATGTATGTATGTATAGTAAATAGCATGTCATCAAAATTCATAAAGGAAATGTTAGCTGAGTTCCCAAAAGACTTAAATAGTTATGAGAAAGTTATGATACTTCAATGTTCCCCCCTCTCATTGTTGGATAAATTTAAGAGAAGCATAAAGAAAAAGGAAAATATAAAGTCAAAAATAACCTCTTAGTTTAAGTGACATTCTTTTATGCCAACTTTTCCCAAGTTATGTTCATTTATGTTTTTCTTATTTATTTCCTTTTATTGTGTTCTGAATTCAATTTATAGTCTTTAGAAAATCCCTTTCTCTTTAGTCTCTCTATGTCCCTTATGAAATGTAGAGCTTCTAAGAGATAAAATTTAATCTCCCTCCTCTATCCTATTTTTATGACACTACATTTGTAGATCTCATCCTAGTCTTCATTTCCTTTGCTTGTTTGTTTGTTTGCCTGTCTACTTATGATTTTGTTTTTGTGGAAATTTCTTTCGTTATACCTCATACTTAAAATGCTACCTCTGGGGGGCAGCTAGGTGGCACAGTGGATAAAGCACCAGCCCTGGATTCAAGAGGACCTGAGTTCAAATCTGGCCTCAGACACTTGACACTTATTAGCTGTGTGACCCTGGGCAAGTCACTTAACCCTCATTGCCCCACCAAAAAAATAAAAATAAAAATAAAATAAAATAAAATAAAATAAAATAAAATGCTACCTCTGGTTCTATACCTCTCTACTTTCCTGAGTGCTGGTTATATCCAGGAAGCCATCAGAGGGGGTGAGAGACAATCCCAAGAAATATAACACTTGCTCTAAGAAAATGCATTTCTAAAGTACTGATTTCCCCTAGATGAAATCCATTATGAGATTACTGCATCAATATTCATCCACCCCTTTCACCATGGGAACATTCTTTAATATCACACTTTCATTTTTCCTTTTAGGTCAGGGTTCTTTAACCTAGGGTCCATGGTTATATGAATAGATTTCAGGGGATCTGTGAAATTGGATGGGAAAAGTTGCATCTTTTGCATATATTTCATTTCAGTATAATTGATTTCCTCTATAATCCTATATATTTTATTTTGTACATTTAAAAATATTGTTCTGATGAGTCCAAAATATTTTCCAAACTTCAAAGGGGTCCATAGCATCAAGAAGATAAGAAACGCTATTCTAGGTTGAGACAGTTCTTCCATTTCCCCATTCCAATCAATCATTCTACTCAGCTGATCTCACCCCACTCTCAAACAACCTTCAAAGAGCTTGAGAGACTAAAGGAATTATGATCCTTTCTCTGTTCATGTCTGGGTCTAGTGGGAATACATTTCTAGTTCCTGTCTTATTTGTCTCTCCTCTCTAGTTATTATCTCACTAACAAAGTGACATCCTACTGTTTTATTCACACACACACACACTCACACTAAAAACAAAATTAATTTATTTATAGGGAAGTATGAGAGTTAGTTCACAGAATACTAATCCAGTTCTTCTTCATTTCCTTCTGATTTTTAAGGCCCCTTTTAAGTGCCTTACATCCTGTTTTGTCCCTTGGCTACCCTTCTTTACTCTTTCTTTTACTATTTAATCCAATTCCATATTTAAACCATAGCCTAGAAATACAAGAGAATTTATTTAATTTCTTAAGTTTCTCTTGATAATTGCATTTAGTTATCTTTCTTATGTTTCTCTTATTTGAAGTTTTACAAGTCAAATTTTATGCTTGTCTGTTTTATTGTTTTGTTCTGAAATGCTTCTAATGTCTTGATTATATATCCTTTTTTGTTGACTGAATTCAGCTTTGCAGGATATGTCATTTTGAGTGGTAAATTCAGCTCTTTTTAAAAATCTCCTATTCTAATCCCTTTTATTTCTCATGGATATGAAAAAACCTTCAGCTATTTGAATTAGTTTTGTCATTGTTCAGTCATTTTTCGATCATGTCTGACTCTTCATGACCCCATTTAGGGTTTTCTTGGCAAAGATACTGAAGTGGTTTGCCATTTCTTTCTCCAGCTCCTTTTACAGATGAGGCGCTGAGGCAAACATGATTAAGTGACTGGTCCAGAGTCACACAACTACTAAGTGTCTGAAGCCAAATTTGAACTCAGGAAGATCAGTATTCCTGACCTCAGACCTGTCACTCTATCCACTGTGTCACCTACCAATTAAAATCCCTTTCTCCTGAATGCTTTACAAAACTGATGTTTGGCATTGAAATTCAAGTGTGTTTGTTGTTATTCCTGATTTTAATTGTTGCTGTTTTCCTGGTGTTAATCAATGGATTCTTATCAATCAATATTAGTAATTTCTAATTCGTTTTCTTGTATTATTTTTGCAGTATGGAATTCAATTTTTTAAAATTCTTGTTTATTTGAGGGATCTTTCTTGTTTTGGGTTTTTTTGGGGGGGGTTGGTTATCTTCTTTCAAAGTCAATCATTTTGGCTTATATGGACCTTGTTCTTAAGATAATTTTTCTTTATTAAATTTTATTCTACTCCTGTATTTTTAAAAATGTATAAGTCTGTTATTCTCTTTTTAGAGTCTCTACTATTTTGCAAAGATCCCAAAGGCATCATGGTAGAGTGGAAGTAAGTAGGTCTAGATTGACCTAGAGTCAGAAAACTTGGATTATAATCCCAGTTTTGCTATTTACATGCCTATGAGGCCTCAGGCAAGGTATTTAATCCATTGACTTAAATGAGACACTGAAAGAGACTGAGAGAGGTATATCTTGGACTACAAGATATAAAGAAAAACATTATATCTAGGAATAAGGAAGTGATAGTCCCTCTGTATGTTGCTCTTGGACAACTAGTTAACCCAGCAGATAGAGAACACTGGGGCTGGAGTCAGGAAGACTCAACTTCCTGAGTTCAAATCTGGCTACAGACCCTTAGTAGTTGTGTGACCCTGGGCAAGTCCCTTAATCTTGTTTGTTTCCGTTTCCCTATATATAATGTGAGATAGAGAGGGAAATGGCAAGCCACTCCAGTACCTTTGCCAAGAAAAACCCAAAGGGTGTCACAAAGAGTCAGATATGACTGAGATGACTGAACTGTGACACTCTGCTCTAGTCATACCTAATCTGAAGTATTTTGTTAAGTTCTCTTAAACTGAAGTTTGAGAAAGGCATTGATAAAATGGATTGTCCAGAGAAGGGCAACCAGGATAGTGAAATGCCTTTGAGTCCAGGGCATACGAAGAGGTGTTGGAGGAATTGAGGATGTTTGGCCTGGAGAAGACTCAGTGTGGACATGAGCATTTGAAGGGCAGCCATGTGGAAGGGAAAGGCCCCTTTGGCCCCAAAGGCCATAACCAGGAACAATAAGTAGAAGTATAAAAGAGGTAAATTTAGGCTTGATATCAGGAAAACTGTTTCCCAACCATTCACAATAAAGTTATCCCAAAGTGGAAATGCCTGCTTGATGAGATAGGGTATCCCCACTCCATCTTCCTCATAGGAGGACTATAAGTGAGGATGGACATCCATTTGTCAAGTGAGTTATATTGGGGGCTCCTTTCTGGTATGAATTGGAACAAATGGCTGCTGAGATCCTGCTAACTCTCATTAGGTGATTCTGAGACATCCTATTTTGAGGTCTTTAATACCAAATGAGTCTAAGCAGCAAATGGTCTTAGTGAGTACTTATAATTGGTTGTGTTAAGAGTAGTCTAGTGGAAGGAAGACTGCTCTTGATATCAGAAGGCCTGGGTTCAGCCTGGCTCCACCACTTCCTATTATATGACCTTGGCAAAGTGATTTTATCTCTAGGTCATCGTCTATAAAGTAGAGAAAATAATACCTGCTCTACTTACCTATAGAGTTGCTAGAAAGATAAATTGCTAAAATGTTAAAAAGCACTTTTATGAACAGAATCAAGAGAACATTGTACACAGGGACAGCAATATTGTTTGATGAAGAACTGTGAATGACTTGACTATTCTCAACAATACAATGATCCAAGACAATCCCAAAGGACTAATAATGAAACATACTATCTACCTCCAAAGAAAGAACTGATATTGATGGAACACACTGAAGCATGCTATTTTTCACTTTTGTTTTTTTCTTTTAATTAAGTTTGCTTATACAAAATGACAAATATGGTAATGTTTTACATAATCATACATGTATAACCCATATCTGATTGTTTGCTGCCTCAGGGAGGGGGAAGAGGAGGGAGGGAATGAGGGATAAAAATTAGAATCCAAAACTATAAATAAAAATGTTTATTATTTAAAAAAAGAAAATAATAAATAGAATTAGGTATAAAAAAGCACTTTTAAAAATGCAACTTGATACGTAAATGTAAGATTAAAGAATTAACACAGGTATTGTGCTAAGCACTAGAATTTATTACTATCTCATTTCCTATTCTCTAATCTAGTGTACTTTCAACCATGTCGTGTAATCTCCAAACCTCTGGTGGACTAGGTGATTATTGAAGAGAAGGATCAAATTTATAATTACTATTTTTTTATTCTGAGAATAAGTTTTACAAACTGAGCCTAGGACTAGCTGCATAAAATGTGTTTGAAAAACAACTTGGTGAGGTACCAAGGATGAAAGAGGAAAGAGGTCTCAGAATACCAGCCCCAAGCAGGACAGGCAGGACAGAGTGAGGTTCCTTACCTTGAGAAATGGGAAAGTTGCTAAACTGGTTTATAATACCTGGTAAGGGACTGGTAGTAGAGAGTAAGGTGGCCATCTGATAGATTCCGGATAAATTATCCTTTCTAAAGAAATTCTATACCTACTAGGTTCTATGTTTCTAAAAGAGTTTAAATGGTGTGCACTATAATTTCAGTGTCCTTCAGAAAGTCTGGATTGCCCTAACCTAGTTATTTTTCTGGCAGGGACTGAGTCTTATTTTTCTTTGTCTTCACACAGTACCTAGGAAAGAGCCTTGTACATGAGAGGGATTTAGTAAATGTGAAATTGATGTGAACTGAATGTTGCTGCATAGGTTCCAAAGTAGAAGGTTTTAAACCAATTGTCTCTTTTTTTCCTCAGAAGTGTCAAGTCTATTTAAAAATTAGATATAGTTCAGTGAAAAGACATGATTAAAGGGAGGATAGGGAGAGATATTGCCATCCCTTGCTTTAACTATCATGCATTTCACATTTATTTTTTTCTGGAACATTTCTGTGGTCACATCTAAGGACAGGCTAAAGCCAGGAACACATCAAAATGAAGATTAACATCTTGGCAGGTGGCAGAAAATGAACAAGCTTGGGCATCCAGCAACAACATGAATCAGGGAACCTGGAGTTTCAGTAATGCTGAAATTATACACAGCCCAAGAGGGGAGTATTAATAACCAAAAGCCACCAATAAAAGCTAAATTGTCCTGCTGAAAGCGAGTCCAATCTTGTTGCTACCTTTCAATTTAAATCAGATGTGTCACCAGTATTGTACCAAGACATGTCTGTCAAATGACAAGAAAGAAAGATCCTGGAGAATTGGGGAGGGGGGGTGTTGTTTTTTTCTGAAATTGGCTTTCAAGGTGGCATTTCCTGCTCACCAGACTTAAAAATTAAATAAAGAATTCTCATGATGAATGCTAAGTGGCCCTGATGGAAGTCATCGTCTGAAAAAATGTTGAGACATGAAGTGCTTCCAGACAATGGAAAGAGTGGGAAAAAAACTAATTCTAGGGAGGCAAAGAGTGGAGTCTCACTATAACATTGTAGAAGAAGAAAGGGGGAGGGAGAAAGAGAAAAGAGAGAGAAAGGAGAGAGAGAAAAGAAGAGAGGGAAGAAAGAAGAGAGAGAAGAGGAGAGGAGATGAAAGAGAGGAGGGGGGAGAGGGGAGAGGGGAGGGGGGGACAGAGAGGCCACAAGTAGAGTGCCAAGGACAAGGGCAAATCATAATGAGGTAAAGTAACTTGGCCTGAGTCTCACACAGTGTGTGCTAGCATTAGGATTTTAACTCAGATCTCTCCACTAGAGCCCAGACTTCTTTCCACTACCCCACAACGGTGCCTCTATCCATAGAAAATGCTATGAGAGAAAGCACCTCAATTTCTGGCCCATGGCTACTTCTGCAGATTTGACTTGCCCTTTGCCAAATGTCTAGTTGCTCCAGTATCAGTGTGTGAAATAATACACTAATATAGAGGGACCCTTCTCCCCCTACTGAAGGGTTGAGACTAGTGTTCCCATTACTTGTCCCATTTCTGGGGTTGTTTCTTCACAATTCTTCACCTGTGCCCAAACAATTCATATTTCCTCATCATTTAATAAATGTAGATTTCAATAAGGTGTCTTCTTATCTTGCATATCAGAAATGCAGGCAGCATTGAATCTAAGCTGATGCTTTATGACTGCCCCTGCTCAGATGCCCTGCCACAAAATAATTTCTCAGACGTGGGCCAATGTAGCTTGTAATTAGATATGCTTAGTCTGATAGCTGAATGAATTAGTAAAGATGAGGCTGGGACCCAGAGAAACCAGAAATGAGGAAATGCTACTAAAACCTACAACAAGAAAAATGGACCTCGAGGAAGAAAGCAGAAAGACCAGGAAGCTGTTTCTCAGAAATTAAAGTGCATCATGCCTGTAGTTATGATTGAAACAGCAATAGATTAAGAATTATTCGGTCTCTGCCTCTCCCTGGGCTATTTCCCTAATATAGTCTTTCCTTTAATGAACACTTGACAATTTCTCTAACAGTGACATTGACAATGACTGCAGTCTGAGCGAGGACACATGAGTACTGATGGGAGCTTCTTTCTTAGACTTTTCCAACTTTAGTGGATTGGGGAGTTTTGTTTTGTTTTCCTATTCTGTCCCCACAGTAGGGGCATTTTGGTTTCCAAAGTCAAAACCTTCATCCCATGGGGATGGGATTGGGAATGGGAAATAAAAACAGCAGCTATATTTGTATATATCAATCCCACAGAACCAATCCTAACTATCTCACTACCCCCTCTCCTCTGCTTATCCTTTACTTTCTGTTCAAGCAATTGATCGCCTCAATTGAGCATTATTCTCAACAACATTTAACAGTGCCTCAATCAATACAAGTATTACAAAAAAGATGAAGAAACACAGAATGTTAAATTAAGAAGGACCCTTGAAGATCATCTTGTCCTAATTCTTCATTTTAATGATGAGGAACTAAGGATCACAAGTAAAAAGACTCACCTAAAGTTATACAATGAATCCAGTGGTCGAGTCAGTCAGGCATTCAGTAAATATTAAGCATCTATTTTTTTTTTACTGAGGCAATTGGGGTTAAGTGACTTGCCCAGGGTCACACAGCTAGTAAGTGTTAAGTGTCTGAGGCCAGATTTGAACTCAGGTACTCCTGACTCCAGGGCCAATGCTCTATCCACTGAGCCACCTAGCTGCCCCTAATATTAAGCATCTATTATGTTCCAGACACTATGCTAAACTCAGGTGATAATAAGAACACATCTTTTGAACAAGACAAATGTAAAAGAGAATGAAGTAAGGGGAAAAGCTAGTTCAGTAGGGGCAGAAGTACTGAGGAGAGGCATAAAAGGGATAGAAGCAAGCATAGAAGGGACATGAGTAAAGAGGATGAAAGGCAAAAAAAAGAAAGACAACTTGATGGAAGACACTCTTACAAAGATGATATTCCTCACCAAAGAAGTATAAGTCCCAACAGATCTCAGTATCAGAGGTCCTACAGCAGAGACAGATACGGGTGAAGGGATAGAAGCCAGGATAGAAGAGGTGTGGGCAGGAAGTACAGTCCAAGAGGGAGATCCCTATCACTGAGCAAACACAGAAGTACTTGGAACAGAGAGTAGAGGACTCTGCCTTTTTAAGGCCCACTTACAGGATAGATCAGGACCAGCAACAGGTTCTGAAGTTTTTGGCTTAAATGGAGTCTCTGCTTTGTGAATATAAAATGAACTCTTTATAAAAGGAAACACAATTACATTATAAATTTCTTTTTTTAAGATTGCATAATTATTTGTTCTTCAGTTTCAACTGTGTTGGTAATTTGTTTTTCATTAGCTCTCCTTTTTCCTTTTAAATATTTCGATCTGATAGCTTTAATGTCACCAATCCCCTTTGAATCAGGACAAATGTATAAACTGATGGTTTAAGAATTCCAGGCCTACTACATAAATGTATGCAAAATAATGTCACCAATCCCCTTTGAATCAGGACAAATGTATAAACCGATGGTTTGATGGCTTAAGGACTCCAGGCCTACTACATAAATGTATGCAAAATTCTTGACTAAAAATTCTTTATGCACTCAATGAAAACATGTACTGCAGAAAAAGGGCAAATTTAATTGAACTTGAGATAAGTTGTCAAATGATCAGTTTTATGAACAACCACAAAACCTTATATGACATTTAAAAGAAAAAAAGAAGTGGTTGGTTTGATTTTATTTTGTCCCTGCTCTCAAGAAATCCACATTCTAATTGGAGCTCATAGTATAACTGGAACCCAACTCTCTTGAATCCCAGCCCAAAACTCCATTGTGCTGGACAGATAAATGGGACTTAAATTGAGGCCTTCTAGCTCCCAGGTCAACATGCTTTTTTATTATAATGAGAAATGCTGGTCATGGTCCCTGACCTCCATGATCATTGTTGTTTGTCCTTTGTTCTTGAAGAAGACCAATGGCATAATGAGAGTGATGTCTTGACTTGCTTGTGAATTGGATTTAAGTGAGGCAGAAAATCATCAGCGTCACTCTGTCTTGCAGAGTTATCAGAATCCAGTGGTAATACAAAAGTCTCTCTCCAACATGAAACAACCAGAGAAAAAGATAGCTCATGTTTACCCCATTATATTTTTATATAAAGAGACAGCATGGCTTAATTGATAGAGAACCAGCTTCAAAACCAGAAAGACCTGGGTTCAAATCCTCCCTATAATACATATTGTTGTGTGTCCTAGGGAACTTCCTAAATTCAGAAACAAGAACTTAAAGAAGAATTTCAGAGAAAGTGCTAATTTGTATCAGTAGAGGGAGTTTCATCAAGAGGAAGTGCCTTGTACTAATGGAATCACAGATCCAGCCCCTATCCCCTAAAGTATTAAGTTAGGTGTAATATGTGATTAGAAAACATGAGAATATATAATGATAGTTATACAGTGAGAGGCAGCATACTGTAGAAGATAGATCAGCTTTGGAGTTAGTAAGACTTGACTTTTAGTCTTGGCTCTGATATATATGGCTAGGTCCTTTAAACCCTTAGTGACCAATCAATTCTCCACAATTCAGAGATTATAAATTACAGAAAAGTTGCCATGCTGTATCTAGAGAGGAGGTTTCCACACCAAAAGTTCCTTACCCTGGTGAAATCACAGGTCTTAGCTAATCCTGCCCCCAAATTTAGTATGGATAATAAATTTCAAAAGTGGAATTTTCTTGGGCTCTCAGTGACAGAGGGAAAACATTAAAGAGTAAATACAACTTGAGCTGGACCTTAAAGTTCAAGTAAGATCTCAATAAGCAGAGAGGAAGAGAGAACAGCATCATTGAAGTAAGAGAAGTATGAAGATTTATAGTCATGTAATCCTAAAATCAAAGGAGAGATCACTTCTAGATAGGGAGATTAGGAGACATTGGAGCTGAGCCTTAAAACACAGGTAATATTCCCATAAGGAGGAATGAGTAAACGGAGTGGGGAAAAAGAGAGGAAGTTAAGAGAAATCCTAGGAAGTGATGGTAAGGGAAGGAAAGTAATGAGAAGAGAATGTTGGTGGGTTGTTTTTTTTTAAGCATTTGTATAGTATCTACTATGCCCTAGGCACCATACTAAGTGCTTTTTACAAATATCATATCATTTGATCTTCACAATCTTGCAAGATAGGTACTATTATTATCACTGTTTTATAATTGGGAAACTGAGGGAATCAGAGGTTAAATGACTTGTCCAGGATCACACAGCTAGTAAGTGTCTGAAGTCATATTTGAACTCAGGTCTTCCTGACTCTGGGCCCAGTCTCCTATTCACTACTTCATTAACTGCCTCCAATGCCCACAGGTAAAAATGCTATACTGAGAATCAGGAGACCTAGATTGTCATTCTGAATTGTAATGTATGTGAGCCTTGGATCCCGTAATAGTTTCATGCCTCAGTTTCTCCATTTATAAGAGAGAAATTATACCTGGGGCAGTCATTACTAAGGAATGTAGCAAAAATAAGACAAAAGAGCTTTATCTATTGTGCAGAGATTTGGTATTGTTACCCATGTTCATAAAGGCTTGTGTTTTAAGATCACTTTCTTGGAAACTTGCACATAATTGCCAATACTTCATAGCTGAGAAGATGCTGGTGAGGACATGCTGTCTGCTTTTCTTCATTTGAGCTCATGGACTCCTGCTCTCCTGAGGGGTCTGGCAGATGATTAACAAGTCATTTGATGAATATGCAACACAATGTTGGTTTAATAAGTCCCACAGCTGCTGTGAACCTGACTAGGAAAACAAAGATAAAAATCTGCCTGCCAAATCCCAAGATATGCAGATGGGATCTTCCAATGGCAAATGAGCCCGCCTTCCTCATCTTTTACAAACCTTATAGCAAGAAAAAATACCAAAAATGCAATCTGAAGTTTCAAAACCTAATGTCTCGTTTTCCTATTAAGTCCTCTTTATACACCAGTCCCTTCCTCTATAATAATATCTAGCATCTATTATATGCCTAGAATCTCATTTGCTCTTTGCAAATACCCTATGGGGTTGGTACTACAGATATCTCCATTCTGAACATGACAAAGTTGGGGTTCCTAAGAGAACATTGTGTACAGTGACAGCAATATTGTTTGATGAAGAACTGTGAATAGCTGAACTATTTTCAGCAATACAATAATCCAAGATAATCCCAACGGACTAATGATGAGGCCTACTATCCACCTCCAAAGAAAGAACTGATATTGATTGAACAGACTGAAGCTTGCTATTTTTCACTTTCTTTCATTTTTTTCTTTTATTCAAGTTTTCTTATACAAAATGACTAATATGGCAATGTGTTACATAACTGAACATGTATAACCTATATCTGATTGCTTACTGCCTAAGGGAGGGGGAAAGACAGGAAGGGAAGGAGGGATAAAATTTGTAACTCAAAACTTTAAATAAAGGAAGATTTACTGAAAAAAATAAATAATTTTAAGGAAGAAAGTTGGGGTTCAAAGATATTAAAACCAAGGTCACACATGTCAGAACTGGAATATTTTCACTCTGAGACAGGGAAGGGAAATATCTCCCAAACCAACATCTGACATAGGGTCTTCTAATCTAACCCTCTAAAGTCACAGATGAGGAAACAAAAGCAACTTGCTCAGGGACTAACAGTGAGCCAAAGCTAGACTCAGAACTGTAGGCCTAGTCTCTAGACTCAAAGGCCAATATTCTTTCCACTGGATCATAATTACCTCCTAAAGAACATAAGCCTTGTCTATGTAGTTGTATAGATGTTTGCAGGTTCTGGATATGGTCCCCAGATGCTGGATAGTTATTCCAAAACCATGGTTATTTTCTGCCCTACAAAAGATGAAGCTATTATTCAGACTGTCTTTCCCCCTACCCCCCATAACTATCACCAAAAAAAAAAAAAAGAAAGAAAAGCCAACACCAAGAGCTCAAAGCAGCAAGTTCACAACACCTCCCACGCTGTATCTTGGTGTGATGCAGTCTTGCATATTCAACAGAGAAGTTAATGAGTATTTTTTTTGCTCTAACAAAGCAAGTGGCTTTTTTTCCCTTCCTTTTTTTTTATTTAAATAGAATTACACTTGTTCTCAAGCCCTAATGCTTGGTTTCAGTTCCCTGGATCCTTACATAATGTTGAGTTCTTCCAGGAAATGCTAAGGACGTGTTTGCATTCAAATTACTATTTAATTCTGCAGATCCAAAGAGTTTTATATTCCTATTTGAAGGGAAGGAGAAATGTATAAACTATAAAGTCAGTTGCCTTTTTTGTAAGCTTGTTGACACATGGCTAGAGACTTGCATCATTATTCTCAAATGAAATCTATTTGTGGCTCCTGTTAGTAATTTGTTTTATTTCAACACATTTGACTCTAGGAAAAGCCTATGGGAATCGATGATCATTGTCAGTGGTTCAAAAGAAATCTTAAAGAACTCCAAGTTAGTTAGTGGTAAACAAGGATAAATCAGAAAGTGTTCACAATCAGGCACAAGCATCCACCTAGGAAGAGTCCAATTTTTTTTTCCTTTTCATACATAGGGTTTCTTTCTTTTGGGGGGGGGGCGGCACCTCTGTTTTCCCAAGCAGCTCTGCCTCTCACACCTAGGGAACTTTGGGGGAGATGATGAAAGAGAGAATGATATGGGGTAAGGTGGTAGAATCTGCTGAAGGAGATAAGAGGACAAGAAATCGAAGGTATATATAAAGGGGTTGTCTGGTAAGAAAGATCATTTTCTCATCAAAGACTGGAATAAAGAAAAGAATGGAGGATAATGAGAAGCAGTTTTAGGATATCAAGGCACTGCACTATACATAAATCTTGCTCAGAGAGATATATGAATGTGGACAAAAGTACAGGGACTCATCTATGACCCATCCTTTTGTGAACATGAATGTTTTGCCTTTTCAAAGGTATTTAAATGGACTTGAGCAGAGTTATTCCAAGTCTACTCTTGGATGTTTTAACTCATGTAAATTTAGTCATAGTTTTGAGGATACTGAACTTATCTCCAGTAGAAGGATTTAGCAGGGTGGTTGGTCCATTGGGTATCCAATTTTGAATTTTTAAGTCAAAATCTTTGCCCACAAATATTGATATCCAGGAATATATGAAAGAGGAGTTAAAACTGCTGGAAAAAAATCTAAGTGTATTTGGCCTTGATTGAGCCTTTTTGGTGGTATTCTAGGTTCTTATGGTCAAGATTGATAGTGAGGGCTCTCTTGCTCCCTTGAAATGATACATGACACAGTGAATGCCTCAAGTACTGCCCTGTAATCTGTAAAAGCTTTAGTTCAGAAGCTATGCCTGTCAATTACTAGCTGAGTAATCTCAAACAATTTACTTAACCTCTTTAAGTCTCAACTTCTTTATCTCTAAAATGCAGATGATACTTCCCAGGAATGTCATGAAGCTCAAATAAAATGATGCATTTAATCCTAAATCAGAGAAAAATAATCTAGAGACAGAAATGGAGGAAAATATAAAACTAACTCACAAACTTAAATGTGAATGGATTAAACAATCCAATAAAACAATGAAGTGACAGAACGTATAGGAAAATAAAACACAATCTGTTGCTTACAAAGAAACATATCAAGAAAGCAAAGATACATCCAGAATAAAAAGGAGAAGTTAGAACAAAATTTACTATCCATAGTATGAATCAAAAGAACAGAGGAATTGATGTGATCCTATGAAAAAAGTAAAATTTTTCAAAAGCTTTCAAGCATAGTAATTCATTATTTAGGTGATTAGGTGGCAAAGTGGCTAGAATGCCAGGCCTAGAGTGAGGAAAATGCCAGTTCAAATCCACCCTTTTGCTTTTTCTTTTCTTTTCTTTTTTGTTTTTGTGGGGCAATGAGGGTTAAGGGACTTGCCCAAAGTCACACAGCTAGTAAGTGTCAAGTGTCTGAGGCCGGATTTGAACTCAGGTCCTCCTGAATCCAGGGCTGGTGCTTTATCCACTGTGCCATCTAGCTGCCCCCCCAGCCTTTTTCTTAATCCTCATCCTTCTTGACCTCTCCATAGCCTTTGACTCTGTATACCACTTTTTTTTCTATTGGTACTCTCCTTTCTCTAAGTTTTTTGTGATACTCCTCTCCCATGTTTCTTCTTCTACCAATATGATAGCTCTCCAATCTCTTTTTCTAGATCTTCATACAGGTATACCTGCTAACCATGAGTTTCCTTCCCTCGGAGTCCAGATTGGACTCTTCTCTACTGCCTCTATAATATTCCCTTTGGCTATCTCATCAGTTGCCATGGATTCAATTATCTTTATTATGGTATGCAGATAATTCTCAGATCTATTTATCTAGTCCTAACCCCTCCTAACCTCTATTCTCATATCTCTAATTGTCTACCTTCTGCAAGAAATCTTTCCTGTTCTCTCTCTCAATGCTAGTGCTAGTGTTATTGTTTGTCCTTTGATCTCAAAGAGGACCAAGACATCAGGTTGAGGTCATGACTTGCACTGAGTTAGATTTAAGTGAGGGAGGGCTGTACAAGATTACTAACCTCACTCTCTCCTCCAGAGCCATTTGGGTCCAGTGGCAAGATATACTTCAGAAAAACTGGAGATGGCCCCATATGTTTTAAGGCAATTGAGGTTAAGTGACTTTCCCAGGGTCAGTCACACAGCTTTGTATGTCCAGAGATTAGCATAGTACCTGGAACTTAGTAAGTACTTATTAAATGTTTATTGACTGCTCCAGGTCACTAAATGGACCTTCTACCTCTTTCCTCCATGGCAAAACTTTGAGATGTTTCAGGAAATTGGAGAGAGGTGCCCCCAAAGTAGAGAATCTGGAGAGGAGAGGTGGAGGTTTTATCCTATAAATCCAAGAGGTTGGGGTACATCAAACATGCAGGATCTCCTACAGGAGAATGTACTCTGTCTTGAAGATACATAGAGTCCCTGTCATATAGTTATTTGCTCCAAAAAGTCCATCTCCTCTTTCACCAATTGACATTTCTCTGATCTGGCAAAATATTTCATGTTTGTGTTTGCACTGGAGGATGACTCAGACCAATTTGGCATGCTGGGGAGGAACCTGAGAGGAAATGAGGAATCATTGAAACAAACTACCACCCACTCACTGGTACATCAGGTCTAGAAATACCAAACTAGCAAACATTTGAAAGACTATTGGGGTGATGCTACATAAAACAAACAGCATAATCAGTCATTCATGGCAACACAAGAATTGAAAGCTAAGCACTTTACAGTTTTTATCTTATTGTTTTATCTTATTGTTCCTCAGAAGCCTGGAGTTGCGTGTTATTATTATTTCCATTTTATATATGAGGAATCTGAGGGAAACAGTTTAAATGACTTGCCCAAGGTTACAAAGTTGCTAAGTATCTGAGGTCAGATTTGAACTCAGGTCTTCCTGACTGTAGATTTAGCACTTTATCCACAGCATCATTTAGCTGCCCAATGCTAACCAACTAATTCACTGTACTATGGATATTGGAGGGAAATTACATTTAGACAGGATATCACCCAGTGGTTTACCATTTAAACCCACAGAGGATGGGTCTTCCATATCATTCAGTAGAGATTGAAAGCTGTGCCTGTCAATTTATTTTAATTATTGCCAAGGTAGTTTAGGATCTCTGGATTATCTCTCTCTTTGCCTTAACAGTCCATAAAGTTCATGCCTAAGGCCACTAAAACCAGAACCCACAATACCTGGAAGCCTAGCAGATCCATCTTAAAGGTTTGAGATATGAGTATCAGCCAGTATAAGAATGGGTAGAGGAAGTGGAGGATCTTACCCATTCCCTTATCCATAGAAGCAAGCTGACTATCAGGTCCATGGATGTTTCCCTACATGGGTGGAACTCTATGCATAATATTTCTTTTTTTCTAATGACATGTAAACATTTTTAACATTCATTTAAAAAAATTAATTTCGAATTCTCTCCTTCCTTCTCTCCCTTCCCCCTCATTGAGAGGACAATTTGATACAGTTATACATATGCAGTCATGCAAAATATTTCCTAATTATTAGGTATGTTGTAAAAGATAACACAGACCAAAAAATTCAAGAAAAATAAAGTTTTAAAAGGTATGCTTCAATCTGCATTCAGATTCCATCAGTTCCTTCTCTAGAAGTGGAGAGCATTTTTCAGCATGGGTCCTTCAGAACTGTCTTAGATCATCGTACTGCTGTTAATAGCTAAACCATTCAGTTGCTCATCATGTAATATTGCTGTTACTATTTACATTGTTGTCCTGGTTCTCCATTTCACTTTGCATCAGTTTATGTAAGTCTTACCCAGGATGAGCATCCTACTTATCATTTCTTATGGCACAATAATGTTCCATCACAATTATATATCAAAACTTGTTCAGCCATTCACCAATTGATTGGTATTCTCTAGTTTCCAATTCTTTGCCACCACAAAAACATCTGCTATAAATATTTTGTACATATTTGTCCTTTTCCTTTTTTAAAAAAATTATTTGAAATACAGACGTGGTATTACTGGGTCAAAGGGTATACACAGATTTATAGCCAGTTGAGCATAGGTAGAATTTCAATATTGAAGAGCAAGTTAGTCCAGAAACAGTATCCCCTGAGCTGAATTTCTTTTCTCACTTCCTTATCCCAGCTGCCTTTCACTCTTCCCTTTCTACTGTGCACGTGGCTCTAAGACTAGGAACTGGCGATCCACCCTAACTTTGGTGGGATAGAAGATAAGACCCCCATATAAACACATATTACTAGATGAGTGAACTGAAGGCAGTAGCCCTATCCACATGGGTTAATTCATTGAAGATGAAAACAGTAATACCCTCTCAAAATTGATCTACTAGGGCACGACTATGACAGGCTAATTTCTAATTTAAGATCTGGAAAGAGCTAGTGTACTGTGTCATGGTCCTTTGCCCTTGTTGGTACAGAAAGGATTGCTATTGAATAATCTTGGTACTAAAAGCAACTTTTTAAGCTCCTTTGAATTCCCCAAAGGATACCATGCCAGATTGTCCAATAGAGGGTTATTTTCAGCGATCAAAAAACAAAAAAAAAGTAGAGGTCCCAATTAGGAACCTTATATAAAATCCTTGAATATGTATCAGTGAGTATACCCAAAGGTAGAAGTCTTTAAGCATACTGTACTCTCCCAGGTACTGTACTCTCTGACTTATCCAATAAAAGTGTAGAGGACTCCATGTGCTTTCTGGGAGTAGGGTACTAACTCAATCTGTCTACTGAGCTTCTTTGACAAAGGTTGTTGCAAGTATATAATATCTAAAATCCCCAGACGATGATCTTATAGTACAGTAAATGACTCTGTTTATAAAGTCAGATACCATTTATCCAGTCCAGAGTAGGCCAAACTTGCTCAGGTGATCAGAGGAACTCCTCTCTGGGGAAAATACTCTCCTGAGGAGAATAGAGTACAAATCAGGACCCTAGTGAGTATAAACCAAAAAAAAAAAAAAATGCCAGGCAAGATCTATATTAGAGTTTCTTCAAAGCACAGAAACCCAAGGGGCTAAGCTGTTAGGAGTTGGTTTTAGGAATGTAGTAACAAAAAAATGGCAAGATTCAGAAAGTCTCAGAGTAATTATCTGCTTATATTCATCATCTCTGCCCTGGGCTGATGCGTTACCATAGCCATCACTTAGGTCTGCCATATGTTCTTTTCTGAAGCAGCAAACCCAAAAGCATCATGGGCTAATAGCGATGTAAATACCATAGTATGAGTTCAGAATTGTTGTCTCTCCAGGTTTCTTGTTTCTGTTGCTTCTGCCACAGAGCCCCACATATAGGACATCTGCCCAGCATTAGCATAACACCTCTTCTAATCAACTTTTCTAGATCAGAGTTGTCAAGCATTGACCAGGAGTGCTACCTGAACCAGATTAAAATATAATTGGGAAATAGTTAAGAAAACAAATAAGAATAATTTAGATGAAATATTATGTTATTATATGATTTTCTAAGTTAATATACTAAGGCCAGCTCCTGTGTGAGTTTGAGATCAATGATATAGACCCCTTCTTAATGTTTTTCTTCTCTTGGGAAACTACAGTTGTCAATTGAGGATGGATATCAACATATCTGAAGTCACAAGTAGAGTCCTCCTTCACAAACATTTTCTCATTTCCTGCTTATCCTAATCTCTTTTGCACCAGGACCTCAAATCTAACACATTGCCTAAGGTGGGGGGAAAAAAGGATAAAAAACACAGCAAGTTGTTAGCCATTTCAAGTCTAGGCAAAGGGAAAGAACAGTGATTGGGTTCACTGTATGTGCAAACAGGGTTAATCAAAAGTAGACGGAGAGGTCTATGTCACATATAAATTTGTCCTTAAGGAGGAAGAATTATCCTAGTTTCTGCTGGAGCTCTCCTGATATTAGCCTTCTGCAGCAAATACAAAGCCATTGTATGTATCAAATAACGAAGCTTGCCTTAGAGAAGAAGTTATCTTCTCATTCATTCTACATGTTGCTTCCCAGCATTAGTAAATCTTCCTTACTTCAGCACAGTCAGATTATAGCCATAAAACACATCTCGTATTCTAGGACTGCCAGAGGGGAAAGGTGGAAGAGGAGACTAGACCAAATTACTCACCAGAGGAAGAGTCAGGATTGGAGAGGTAAATGGAGGCGGGACTAAGAATAGACTTGGAAAGTATCCAAAGTGGGGCAGTTGATATGATGAAGGGCCTTGACTTAATTAATTCAGTTGAAGGAAAGGGTACATATACTTTAGAGAAGGAAAATCTGGGTTGGTAGAGGTGTAGGATAGCTCCTTCAAGTATCTTAAAAGGTTATAGTGGAAAAGGAGAAATAGACTTGTTCCATTTGTCCCCAGAGGAAAGAACCAGAAGCAATGGCAGAAGTTGACATGAGGAAAATTTATAGGCTGAAAAACCTTCTAAGAATTAGAGCTATCTAATAGTGAAATCAGAACTGTTTAGTAATGGAATTGGGCATCTAGGTGGCACAGTGGATAGAGAACTGGACCAAGAGTCTGGAAGGCCTAAGTTCAAATCCAGCCTCAGATACTTAATAGTTGTGTTACTGGGAAAGTCACTTAACACTGTTTACCTCAGTTTCCTCATCTGTAAAATGAGCTGTAGAATTAAATGGCCAACCACTCCAGGATCTTTGCCAAGAAAATTCCAAATGGGGTTACAAAGTCAGACATGACTGAAATGACTGAACAACAATAGTGAAATGTACTACCTAGCAAGGTGAGAGGTCCTCTTTGGTAGTCTTCAGAGTCTAAGTGACCACTTGTCAAGTGTGTTATAATGCAGAGTCCTTTCATTTATGAGTTGCAGTAGATGGCCATTGAGGTCCCTTCCAACTCTCAAATTCTATATAGAAGTTGTTTTTAATAGTATGAGTGTTAATACGGAGGTCATATTTCCATTTAGAGTGTATAGTAGGGGCAGCTAGGTGGTGCAGTGGTTAAAGCACTGGCCCTGGATTCAGGAGTACCTGAGTTCAAATCTGGCCTCAGACATTTGACACTTACTAGCTGTGTGACCCTGGGCAAGTCACTTAACCCCCATTGCCTGCAAAAACCAAGCAAACAAACAAAAAGAATGTATTGTAGATGATAGCAATGTATAACCTATATAAAATTGCTTGCTGGCCTCAGGAAGGGGGAAGGAAGGGACAGTGGAAGAAAAATTTGGAACTCAAAAAATATCTTTACGTGTAATTGAGAAAAATTATAAGGAAAAATTTTTAAAAAAGAAAATGGTGGAGAGTGGGACATAACATACATAAAGATACTACACAATGACTTTAATTGGGGGGGGGTGGTGTAATACAAGCATAAGGCAAACAGCCAACCTTATATGGTGAGTTGAGGGCTGGACATGAAGTCAGGAAGTTATTGGTTCCAATTCGTCCTCTGCCACTTGCTACTTGTGTGACTATGGGCAAGTAATTTAACCCCTGTGAATCTTAGGTAACTTTAACTCTAGATCAATGATTCTTTATTTGAGATTCATAAGCTTTTAAAAATGTTTTAACTGGATTTCAACAAAATTGGCTTCCTTTGTAAAAAAAAAAAAAAAGAAGAATGTAAAGAATGTATTGTAGAGTAAGACATACATGTTAATCAAAACCCTTTGATTCAATGAAATCTCTTCCCACTTGAGAGGTTTTGCATTGTATTCTTTAGCCTAGCTCCTTCTTCCCCATGGTATTCTTGTTCTTTGCTAAAGTAATATATCTGGAACAAGGATCTGCTTAGCTCTTTCTGACCTCACCCTTCATAAGAACTTCAATCTTGAGCTTAGGAAGAGAATATGAAATGCTTAGGGCTTCTATGACCTGAAATAAGCAAAACTTTAGAATTGTGCCTGTTACTCATGTTACAATAACATTTTTTTCCCCATGGACTGTTAGCCCTCTTCATTCCTAGCTTCAGATACAATGGAATTAGTCTCAACTGTCAGATTTATTAAGGCCATTCTAACTGGTAGCTCTTTTGCTTACAATTTCAACTTTTTTTGAGATAGTTATAGCTTTCATGTTTAATTGAATAATACACTTTAATAATTGTTCTTTTCTGAGAAGGAACCTTGAAACACCCCATCCAATAGTTTTTTAATTCAGTATAAAGAGGCTCTTGATACTCTAATGAATCTTTCAAGACAAATGAGAAGCAGCAATTAGCATAAATGGTTGGAGAAGACATGGTATGCTTCATCTTTTACATAGTACCAACTTTAATATTAATCACTTAAGTTTTAATGAGAAGGGATAAATGGAAGTCTTTGATACTGAAGTGTATCTTCTTCCTTTGATGCATTTTAAAGGAAATGAGAAACCTGAATCTAACTAATCCCCTAAGCAAACAAAAAAGGAGAGTGAAGAATTCTATAATCTGAGACTAGCAGCCCAAGACCCAGAACACTAAGGAATATCTCCTTTTAATCAGCAATGTCATAGTTGCCATTTATAGTGAATTAGGCAAAAGTCTGAAGGTGACTTGGAGGGGCAATGTGGTCCTAAAATGTGGATCCTAGAATAAATAAGAGTCAAAATTAGGATATGGTAAGTGGAGCTTTACCCAGGCCCTAACATTTTCCCATGAAGAAAGAACATCCCTGGGACATTCGAGCTACCACTGCCCCTGTGCCTCATGCTTCACTTTCATCCACCAGCTCACGGCCCACAAGCACTAATACAATCAATTTTTTGGACCTATTATAGGACTTCAAAGTAGAGCAGCTAGGTGGAACAGTAGGTAGAGTGCTAGATATTGATTCAGGAAGACTCATCTTCCTGTGTTCAAATCTGGCCTCAGACACTTATTAGCTGTGTGATCCTGAGCTAGTCACTAAACCCTGTTTGCTTCAGTTTTCTCATCTATATAATGAAAGAGTTCATTAATCTTATCAGCCAGAACTGAAATCACTCCACTATCTTTGCCAATAAAATCCCAAATGGGGTCATGGAGAGTTCCACATGACTGAAAATGAATGCTTCAAATGTATCTCTATCAATTTCATCATTTTTTGCTGCAGTCCACTCTCTACCTCAACAAGACTTGTTTGAATACTGATTCTGCAAATGTATTTGCTACTTCTTGGCTTTGTGTTACCTGAGAATTTGATTAAGCATATCACTATAATTGGGTGGTAAGAGCAAAATCAGTATAGTAATGTTAAGAGGCAGAAAAGAATAAGGTAGGCCTTGGATAGCTTCTGTTAAATGACTTCAAAAAGGTTCCTTCCATCTGCCTATAAATAAGAATGCTAAGGGAAGCATCCCTGAGGCTAGGTGATTGCTTCAAACTCCTGCCCTGACCTGTAGCTTCCTTCCATTGTTCTTTAGAAAGTCAAACTTCACCAAAACTAGATTTTAGGAGAACAGTTATGATAGAATAAGAAGGGAGCCAGGTAAGGTTTGTGGATGTGGCTTAGATAGCACAGCCCCAATCTCTCCCCTCCCTTCACTCTCTTCCCTGTATTACTAACACTCTCCACCATCATCAAATGCAAGCCAGCACTAACCATATCCTCAGTATTTTGCACCCCTGAACCCTCAAGTGTGCCATCAGCCTCCATTTGATTCCACTGCTCCCCACAGCCTCAGCAGAACCTCAGAAATGTCCTAGAGGAATCTTTTGTATGTTTCAAAACATCTGTGCTTTCTTCTAACTTGGTCTTCAATAGCACCCCACTCTCCCTATCATTCTGAAAGCTGGGGATTTGCAGTGTTTGTGTTCCTAAACCATGCACACACACACACACACACACACACACACACACACACACACACACACACAGCCAGGAGCAGATGACAAGAGGGACTTTAATGAGAAGTCACAGTCAGGATTAGTGGATATGGACCACTATCATAGATTCATAGCCATCCAGGGATGGAAGTTACCTCCATGTTGATTTAGTCCAACCTATGCTTATACAGAACTCTCACTATTAAGGGCGTCCACTTTGTTTTCTTTTGATTTTGTCCATAACTGTGTTATAATCAGTGTCAGGAACTCACGGTGAAAATTCCCTCCCCTGATACAGATAAGTAAGTCCTGTGTAACTCATAATCTTAAAACAATCATCTGGAGCCCACCAGGATTAAGGGTCTAGCCCAAATCCATGCAGCTAATACATATAAAAAGCAGCTCTGGAGCATAGGCTGAGTTGGTTCCAATTTTGCCCAAGCCACCTTTCTCCTAGTTTCCTATTACCATTAAAACTGCTCCTGCAAATGTTTTTTTGTCATATATGGGACCTTTCCTTCTGCTTTTTACCTCATTCAAGTATATGTCCAGGAGTGAGGTGGCAGGATCATTGGGTATAAATGAGTTCACCATTTTCCAGTCTTAACTTTTTCAGCAGCCATATCGAACTGCTGAATCACCTTAGTCATGCATTCAACTAAAATCCCTACATCTTTTTTTCTTTTTTATGTGAACTGCAGTCTAGCCACTTTCCCCCCAATTGAATACATGTGGAGTTAATTTGTTTAACCCAAATGTAAGACTTTATAATTATCCCTATTTAATTTCATCTTATTAGATTCTGCCCTAGATTTTAGCCTGTAGCAATCTTTCTCGATTCTGATTCTATCATCCATTGTTACTTATCTCTCCCCATTTTGTGTCATAAGCAAATTTGTTAAGTATGTCATCTATGCTTTTAATATCTAAGTCACTGAAAAAGATAGAAAACAGTGGAGGACTAAGCACAGAATCCTAGGCCATGCTCTCAGAGATCCCCTTCCAAATCAAATGGAGATGAAATGATTCATGACTACCCTTGGAGTTCAGCTCTCATTCCTTCTAACTTCAACCCCATACAGTTCTCTAGCCCATGGCTTTTTAAACTTGTTCCACTAGAGACCCTTTGACACCCAAGACATTTTTATTTGACCCTGGGTATAAAGGTATATAAAATAGCCATACACAACCTTTTACTGTTGCCAAACATTTCACTACCCCTGCATTCAATTCCATGACTCCATATGGCATCACAACCCACAATTTAAGAAGCTAGACTGTAGCCCACATCTCTCTCTCTCTCTCTCTCTCTCTCTCTCTCTCTCTCTCTCTCTCTCTCATAGTTTGAAAGATGTTCTGAAATTCTTTGCCCAAATCTTATTCAGTCAGTAAGCATTTATTAAGCCCCTACTATGGGTAGCTTACTGAAATAGAGAGAGTCAGGAGGCCCTGAGTTCAAATTTAGACTCAGACACTTCCTAGCTGTATGATCCTAATCAAGTTACTTAATCCAGTTTGCCTCAGTTTCCTCATCTATAAAATGTGCTGGAGAAAGAAGTGAGAAACTACTCCAGTATGTTTGCCAAGAAAACTTCAAATGTGGTCATGGAGATTCCATGACTAAAATGACTTAACAACAAATGTACCAGACATTGTGCTGAGTACTGAGGATACAAAAAAATGCAAAAGATAGTCTCTCAAAAAAAAAAAATGTTTGTTGAAAGGGGGCAGCTAGGTGGTGCAGTGAATAACGCACCAGCCCTGGATTCAGGAGGACCTGAGTTCAAATTTGGCCTCAGACACTTGACACTTATTAGCTGTGTGACCCTGGGCAAGTCACTTAACCCTCATTGCCCTGCCAAAAAAAATGTTTGTTGAAAAGATAGTCTCTCACCTCAAGGAGCTAACAATCTCAAGGGTGAGGTAAACAAATAAATACATATAAACAAGCTATATACACAAGATAAATGGGAAACAATAAACAGAAGGAGGGCACTAGAATTGAGAAGAATTAGTAAAGGCTTCATGTAGAAAGTGGGATTTTATCTGGGACTTGAAAGAAGATGAGGAAGGAGAGCATTCCAGGCATGGGAATGTGCATTTGGATAACCTATAAATATAATATGCATATTACATGTTGTTGTGGTTATTGCTGTTTTCCTCTGTCAGGATTATGACAACAGGGTGATGTCATGACTTTCAATGAATTGGATTTTAAGTGAGGGAGGACTGTGCAAGGCCACCAACCTCACTCTTTCCTTCAGAGTTATCTGGGTCCAGTGGCAAGATATACATCAGGACAACTGGAGATGGCCCCAGAGGTTTTGAGGCAATTAGGGTTAAGTGACTTGCCCAGGGTCACACAGCTAGTAGGTGTCTAGTGTTTGAAGTAAAATTTGAACTCCAGTCCCCCTGACTTCAGGGCCAGTGCTCTATCCACTGCACCTCCTAGCTGCCCCATTATTACATGTATGCATATATAAATATGCAAATGTAGAGATAGCAAAGATATAGATATGGGTGTAGATGAGAGGAAAGAAACAAGCATTTATTAAGTACATATGTGCCAGGCATTATGCTAGGAATTTCATAAATATTATTTCATTTGATATTTACAACAACCCTGTGAGGTAGGTGCTATTATTATCCCAATTATATAGTTGAGGAAACTGAAGCAAATAGAGATTAATTGACTTGCACAACACAAGGGGCTGAGGCCAGATTTGAACTTAGTTCTTCTTGACTCCAGGTCCACTGCTTTATCCACTGTGCCACCTTGGTGCCTAGATAGAAATATATAGTATTCTGCTGATCTCTCAGTCTAGTAACCCTGTCAAAAAAGAAAATAAAGTTAGTCTGATATGGCCTGTTTTAAAATATATATATACTCATTCTGTATGCTGAATTTTCTAGAAGTTTACTAATTATCATTTTAATAATTCTAGAATTTATCCAGGAAGGAAAGTAAAGTTCCTTGGCTAATAAGCCCTATCAATTGTAAATGTCATTTTCTTCTTTTATTGAAAATTGGGACATTTGCCTTTCTTTAGTCTTATAATATTCTCCCATAATTTTATTGTCATTCTCTACCTTAACCATATGTCAGAGTCCATGATGGTGTAATTAAAAGATTGAATCCTCTTCTAGGCAATCCTTTTAATATACATATATAACTTTTATGTGAGTAAAATTAAGTAAGTGGTTGCCTGGTGTGGGGCAGGGGGGAGGGGAGCATGGATATTTAAGATATATAAACAACTAGTATAAACATATAAAACTAAAACGTTTTTTTTCAGAATAAATGGCCAAAGAATATGAATAAACATTTCTCAAAAAATTAAAAATTATTAATTATCATAAGATGGAGTGTTCCAAATAACTAATAATAAGAGAAACACAGATCAGCCCCGAGGTTTCAATTTAATACCCAGCAAATTGGCAAAGATGACAAGAGAATGAAATAGCTGATATTGAAGGAGTTATAGAAAAACTAATGTGTTGACCTGTGAATTGGTCAACTATTTTGAAAATCATGTTATAATTATATGAAGAGAGTGATAAAAAAACAAAATCCATACTTTTGATCCAGAGATTCCACTGAATGGCATAGATCCCAAAGGGGAACAATGACAGAAAGGCCTGATCCACATGAAAATATTTATAGCAATGCTTTTGTGTGCATATGAGAAACTGAAGACAAAAGAGATGGCCACCAATTGGAGAACAGTGAAACAAATGGTGGCATATGAGTGAAATATTATCATGCTCTAAGATAAATATGATGAATACAGAGAAGTAAGAAAAGACTTACAGGAACTAACACAAAGCAAAGTAGACCCAGGAAAACAATATACACTATCTTGAATATTCAATGACTACAACAATGGAAATGGGAAGAACAAAAACAACAAAACAAATAAAACTGAATGCCTCAAAGTCATGATGACCAAACTTGGCCCTAAGAAAGAGTTATGAGAGATATACCCTTTCATTTATTTGCAGAGATGGGGTGAGGGTATGAGTGTGGAATATGATATTTAATATCAAACTTTTGTTGATATATTGGTTAGTTTTGCTGAACATTTTTTCTTCCTCTTTTTTTATTCTTTAGTATAAGGAATGCCTGTTTGGAAGTGGAAGGAATGGGACACTGTGGAAATATGAATTAAGGGGAAAATAAAAGAAACCAATAAAATTTATTTTTAAAATAAGACAATTATATGTAATTCTGATGTGTTAGTGAACAATGAGATGAGTAGTCATTGAGGTATTGGTAAAACAGCCAGATCTCTATGGGAGGTAAATAGTAATTAATGCTTGAGCTGACAGTCTTGGAGAAGGATACACAAAGTACACCTAAGACAAGTTACTTTGCTTCTCTCAGTTTCATTAACCATAAAATGAGGGAGTTTGACTACATTGTGTCTAAGATTCCTTCTATGTCTAACTGTAAGGCTTATCTGAGCCTTTGTCAGACTGCAGTCTTCCAAATTACACATGACTCCCACTCCCTCATATACAAGCAGTCACAATACAATGATATAGAATTCCAGAATGTTAGAGCTAGAGGGGACCAAGTATTGCCCATTTTATTTTCATATCTATTACCCCTGCCCCTTTCCATTCCACTGCCTCTCTCTAGTCCAAACCCTCATCAAATCATGCTTAGATGGTTGCAATAGTCTCCCAACCTGTTTCTCCACCTTTATTCTCTTCCTCTTCTAATATGTCTTATGTATCCCAACAGATAGATATATTCCTGAAACCACTTTGTACATTGGCCCCTGTAGAAACATGGTCAATGGATTCCAGTTGACCACAAAATAAAGTCCAGGCTTTATGTTGTAACATTCAAATCCCTCTACATTCTGGCCAAAAAGCATTCCTAAATTTTTTCTTACATTTTCGCCCCAGTCAAAATGATCACTGTGTACTGTAACCATTGGAATAACGCCACCTGCTGGAGACTTACTGTAGAAGAGTTCCACCCATGAAGTGAAGGTCTTTGAGGGCAAGACCAGGAGTCTTTTCTTTGGCATCAGGAAGTGACATGGGCTAGTGGGAGGAGGAAGGAAGAGACTGGCGCTCACTCTCACTCTCTTTCCTCTGGACTCTGGTGGAGAGCGGAGCTGGAAAATGTGCTCTCCCTTTAATAGATAGGAATCTAGGCCTTTCTCTGTCTCTTTACCAAATTCTTATTCTCCTTAATAAATGCTTAAAAGTCTAACTCTTGCTAAAGCTTATAATTTATTGGTGACCACTCATTAGATATTTTAGACAGTTTAGCTAGAATTTTAGCCGTCAACAGTACCAAACATTCAGGGCTCCACTCCACAATTTGCGCCATCTTCCCACCTGAAATGCTCCTGCTCTTATCTATTCTTTTTCCATATAGCTAAGCATCAGAAGATCAACTGATCCAAATTATTCTTATCTTTCAATATTTTGCTAATAATTCCATCTTTGCTTCAATCAATCCATTAATAAAAATGTTGAATACAATATGGCCAAGAACAGGAATCATTGACACTGAACTAGACATATTCTACTAGATTGAGACAATTCCACTAATTAACTCTCTTTAGTGACAGTAAATAAACCCATTCCAAATTCACACAACTATACTTTTAACCAGTATGAATTTCTCTATCTTCTCTACAAGGATATTATGAGACACTTAGTCAGATTCCTTCCAGATGCACTACATTCATAGAATTATTCTCATCTACTAGTCTAGTAGCTCTGACAAAAAAGAATGTCAAATGATCAAGCAACTCTGACACTGTTTTCTCATCTGTAAAATGGGTCAAGAAGCAATATAGCAGGGGCAGCTAGGTGGCACTGTGGATAAAGCACCGGCCCTGGATTCAGGAGGACCTGAGGACCTGATTTGAAAATCCAGCCTCAGAAACTTGACACTTACTAGCTGTGTGACCCTGGGCAAGTCACTTAACCTTTATTGCCCTACCCCACCCCCTAAAAAAAAAAGCAATATAGCATAGTGGATAAAGGCTTGGCTTTGGGCAAATGTTGATTGTTAAGGATAACCTCCAATTTTCTACATGTTCATAAAAAGCTCCTTTAATCCATTCTAGAATTTTATGAGGAACTGAGACCTATAGCTTTTAAATCAGTCTTTATGTTACTTTAAACTAAATACCTATTTACCCTGTTTGACAACTTGCATAAAATTCACTTGTCTCCACTGTTGTAGACCTCTCCCATTCACCAAAGCTCCTCAGAGATGACTACAATTTTTGTCTTTCAGGGCCTTCAAATCCCAGCTCCTTCTCATTACTTTCTAGCAAGTTGTACCATTCTCTAGCCCATAGCACCTTTCTCACTCCTGTAAATTTCCAGCACTCAAACTCCTGTAAATGAAAACTTCCCTTTCATTGAACATTTAATCACATACTGCCTCATACTGTGCCTGTATTATTTAATGGTTTGTGTACCCATTTTTTCCTCTAGTTGGACTATAAACTACTTGAGGGCAGTGACTGTATTTTATACATCAGCATAGCAATAGAATGAATTCAGAACTGTTTTCTGAACATCCAGTCATGGAAGCAATTTCCACTAATTTCCTTTAGAGCAATGATTCTCAAAGTTTTTGGTCTTAGGGCCCATTAGCACTCTTAAAAATTGAGAATCCCTCCCAAAGAATTTTTGTTAATAAGGCTTAGATCTATTTGGCATTAACCATATTTGAATTTAAAACATCTTAGAATTATTCTGAAAAGAGCTTTGACCTTATGGATCTGCCTTCAGGACCCCCAAGGGTTCCCATACCCACATTTGAAAACCATCACCTTAGAAAGTCAATGCCAGGGGCAGCTGGGTGGTGCAGTAGATAAAGCACCGGCCCCGGATTCAGAAGTACCTGAACTCAAATCTGGTCTCAGACACTTGACACTTACTAGCTGTGTGACCCTGGGCAAGCCACTTAACCCTCATTGCCCCTGGCCAAAACAAACATATTTAAAAAAAAAAGAAAGTCAATGCCATCCTATGGTAGGTCTCTAGTGGAGTACCACATGATTCTCTATCCTTGGCCCAGTTCCATGCAATAGTTTCATCAATGATTCAGGTGGAGGCATGGATGGTTAAGCTTATAAAATTTTTATATGATACAAAATTTAGAATTGTGGCTAATAAAGAATCAAAAGAATTCCAAGAGGCTAAATGAAGAGCCAAGTCTAGGAAGAGGAAATTTTTAAACAATTAAAATCAAATTTTCAAGTCAGTAGAGGCTAGGAAAGGCAAAGATTGATCAAAAATATGTGAGAAATGGGGGCAGTTAGGTGGCACCGTGGATAAAGCAACAGCCCTGGATTCAGGAGGACCTGAGTTCAAATCCAGCCTCCGGCACTTGACACTTACTAGCTGTGTGACCCTGGGCAAGTCACTTAACCCTCATTGCCCCCCAAAACAAACAAATAAAATACGTGAGAAAAAAACTCTGAGTTTGAACTATAAGATCATACTGAATTGATTTTATGATGTGACAGTCTAAAAAAGAAATGAAAAATAGTGATAAATTAAACTGAGGCACAGTGTCCAGAACAATGGAAATTACAGTCCTTCAGTGTTCTCCTCTGGACACATTATATCTGAAATACTGCATTTTGCTCACTTTGAAAAGGTGTGGGCAAGCTGGAATGAATCTAGAGAAAGATGATGGTGGATATGAAATGATAGAACAAGACATACAAAAATCAATTGAAGAAACTAGATTGTTTATCTGAGAAAAGAGAAACATTAGGTGGATCCAATAGTAATGTTCAAGTTGTTCTGCTTGGTTCCAGTGGACACTACTCAAAGGTATGGGTGGAAGTTAGAGAAAGGAAGGTTTAGGCTTAGTATGAGGGAACATTCTCTGACCCTTAGATAAGAGGTCAGCTCAAAAGTGCAATAAACTGCCTCAGGAGGTACCAGTGGATCCCCATCACTAGAGGACTTCAAATCCCACATCTTTAGGAGCTCCCTGCGAATTGTGGGGATGTCATATAGCAGGAATTCACTCTCATTTATGGGTTGAACAAGATGAATCACCCAAGGTCCCTCTGACTCTGAGGTCCTGTGATTCTGGGTGGGATTTCCATTTCTTTTTCAGCAGCTCAGTGTTCAGCATGGGGCTCATTTTATTCAAGCAGGGCTTCCAAATGAATAAAAGTTTCCCAACCTGCATTAGAAAATGCCATCTCAAAACACAAGCAGAGTACTCTGGGTTTGAATGTTTATAGTTGCACTGAATTAGATTTTCAAGAGGCAGCAAATCCCCTGTCAAAATAGATTCTTAAAAAACCCTCTGGGTGTTGTTGGGACTGGATAATTAATGCTCAGAAAGCGTTTTGAAGATTAATAGAGCTATGCGAATGCTAAGAAAATCAGACACTTACAAATCAAGTCTAAGGCAAAGCAAAAGGCAGCTTTAGACAGCAGGAGCTGGGGCATCTTCATTTCTCCACTCAGCCTCTCTACCTTGTACCTTATTACCAAGGCTCAGTGTTATTGTAATTCACAATGATAATAACCATTCTCATCCTTTATAACTGGAAAATGCGTTCATGTATTTGATCCTTACTCCAATCCTATAGGACAGAGAATACAAGTATTTTTGTTTGTTTCTGTTGGCAGGTCCAGACCTATGATTTCAGCAGCACAGGGAACTCCTTGTATGGAAATATCCTTCATTCATGCAGATTGTCAACTATCTATAGCCAAGGATATTGTGATGTTCAAATAAGATAATGGATGTAAATCACTTTGCATATCTTAAAGAGCTATATAAACACCAGGTATGATGATGGTAGTAGTGGTGGTAGTGGTGGTGGTATCACCTATACTCACAAGTCCTCCAGTCCACTGATGGCATCATTCTGTGAGCCTTCTATTGTATTTCTGCTGCACTTAAGCAATGTTCATAGAGCAATACAAGGATATACTGGGAAATGCTTAAGAACTGGGTTGTCAGGGGGGATGTATGCACAACCTTTTTATGTTTGCTTCTGCATTATCAATACTTTCAATAAAATCATAAATCACAACCTGATTTGCCCATTTCTGGGGTGTTGATGCTCGCATTGAAAATTTAACTATTGACTCCTGAAAATCTGTTAGAGCTGGTTCCAGCATGCTCCTGTCTATAATTTATTGTTTAAGAGAGCTGCCTGGGGCACTGAGAAATTAATCACCCTTCCCATGAGCATATAGTTAGTATGTTTCAGAACCAAGACCTGAACCCTGAAACTACCTGATGTCAAATCCAGCAATTTTATTCATTATTCCATGCTCTCTTTTAATGAAACAATTATTCAGCATTTATTTTACAGATGAGGAAACAGGATCAGATTGATGAAATCAAAAAGTAAAGGAACTTGAACTTAATGGCTCTAAAGCCGGGGCTCTTTCCTCTTCACCACAGAGCCAACAACAGTGAGCTATAGACGTAAACCACTTAACTGGGAAGCAATGAACCAGTAGAACTTTCCAAACTGATGCCAGCCCTATCCAGCCTATTTCTGCCTCCTCCAGTCAAGAGCAAAACTCCCCATAGTCCAATCAGCAAAATGAGCTTTTGTTCTTCACAACCCAGGGCTCCTCTGGCTTTTTCCTCTTACATACTGAGTCCTGATGTGCATATGTCATCACACTGAATGGCATCAAAAGCCAGAGACAATAAGTCAAACACAATTCTGAAAATTTAATGCGTCAATTTGAAGCTGGCACTCACACGGAGTGGCTAGGAAACCAATTTTCAGAGTATCAGGTCAGAAGTGGTAAACAATTCCCCTGCTAAGCAGTTGCTGATGTAAATCGCCTGGAATGAAAAATATTTATTCATGACCACAGTGGGCTCCAAAAAAATTAATTTAAAGGAGTTTTTTTCTTTCCCTAGAGTATGTTGTTCTTAAATAAATGATCAATAGCCAACTAGAGCCAAACTGAAGGACTTGTCCTGAATCAGACAGGTAATTACTTACAGTGATGGGCTGAGGAACTGAAACATCCAAGGATACAGTAACATTCATCATGACTCTAAAGCCTTCCTTCTTTCTGCTTTTGGCATTTTGGAAATCACTGAATAACTTTGTCCTCCAGAAAATTAATTGATGATGGTACAAACTTATGGCACCTCTATTTCCAAACCAAAGGGTACAGATCTTAAAAGCAGAAATGTTAAAGAAGAGAGATATAGCTGACTGTTTTTTGAGAGTTATTTGAAGGGCTGGTAAGTGAGACTGAACTCATGCTTTTGTATCTAATGTCATCAAGTAGAAAGAATGGAGGATCAAACCAGAGGGAATAGGACTTGGTCATGTTGAACCTGCATATGACTGCAGAATTCCCAGTAGCAAACATAGAATAGAACATTCTGTCTAATGCCATATTATGTAGCAATGACCTCTCTAAAAGAATATCCACAATTGGGACATATTGTTTTAACACCCAAATCAACCGTTAGGCATGGAGTCCATAACCATTGGAGCTGGAAGGATAAGAAGGATGGTGGTGTTCAATAAATATGGGCCTCCATTAGTGGATATTCTTTAATCCCTTTCCCAGGGATGGCCAAATAACGTATCCTTCATGGTACAAATAGCTTCATGGTATTATGGATAGAGTCCTCTGTTAGGAGTTAGAAGAGCTAGTTTCCAGTTGTGTGGATATTGGCTTCTCTATAAAATGTGGGGTTTGAACTAAATGATTTCTAAGGTCTCTTTTATGGCTGACATTCTTTGATTGTATCCAAGTGGTAAAATGTTAACTACTATTTTCTAGAGAAGAAATAATTGTGTCTTTAAAATGTGACCTTGTGGACTTAATCTATTCAACTTCAGAATTCTGAACCTGAGGTTGTTTTCCTCATTGGTGAGTGCAAACATATAGGCCCACCAAATCCAGCTAGTGCCAAACACTAGACCATGCCTCAGATCCTATCTGACTGTTGCTTTTGTTGTTTGCTTGTTTGTTTGTCCTTTGTTCTCAAAGATGACTATGGCATCCAGTTGATGTCATGACTTGCACTGAATTGGATTTAAGTGAGGGAGGGCTGTGCAAGGTCACCAACCTTACACTTTCCTTCAAAGCCATTTGGGTCTAGTGGCAAGATATACATCAGGACAACTGGAGATGGCACTGGATAGTTAAGGCAATTGGGGTTAAGTGATTTGCCCAGGGTCACACATCTAGTAATTGTCTTTGATGAGACTTGAATTTAGGTCCTCCCAACTTCAGTGCCAGTGCCCTATCCACTGTGCCACTGAGCTGCCCCAAAACTTTCATAGGTTCAGATCTGGAAGTGCATCTAGTTCGACCCCTTTGTTTTGTTATTCCTGTTGCTGTTGCTGTTGCTGTTGCTGTTGTTGTTGTTTGTTCTTCATTCCTGAAGAGGACCATGATATCAGGATGATGTCATGACTTGCAGTGAATTGGATTTAAGTGGAGGAGGGCTGTGGAAGTATCAACTTCACTCTCTCCTCCAGAGCCATCTGGGTCCAGTGGCAAGATAGATATTAGGAGAACTGGAGATGGTCCCAGATGTTTAAGGCAACTGGGGTTAAGTGACTTGCTCAGGGTCACACAGCTAGTAAGTGTCTGAGGTGAGATTTTAACTCAGGTCCTCCCAACTTTAGGGCCAGTGCTCTATCCACTGTGCCACCTAGCTGCCCACTCCTATCTGGCAACAATCCACCAGAAAACCAAAGCCTAAACAGGCATCTTACCATCTGCCATGATCCCTATTCTCTGCCCCCTCCATTCCTGACAAACTTTACACCCTGCTTTGGAAATAATTATTAACATTGCTTCTGGAAAGGAAATGTCATTGACTCTTTTCATGGATCCTCTTATTATCCCTGAGATGTCTAAGACCAAAGCATACTTCCTTTATCATTACTACCTATTTGTAGTGTCTCCCCTATTATAATATATGTTCCTTAAGGGCAGGGACTTTCTTGTTTTTGTGTTATTTTTTCCTCCAGTGCCTAGCACATTGTGAGGCACATAGTAAGTATTTGATAAATGATTTTCATTCTTTCACTCACACATTTGAACTTAGCCCTTTATTAGATCTCACCAGCCAACTAGCATGGCAAGGTGATTGAAATGTCAAGTTTTGAAGTAATGGTCATCCATCCAAGAATGCAGATATAAGAAGCATATGATTTTGAACTCTAGACAGTTAATCTCATTACCTATAAGTGTCATGAACAGCCTCTGAAGTCTAATGTTAAAATTGTTCTCCTAGATAATTCATCAGCATCTCTCTTATTATCTTCATTTAATATATGGAGGAATGATGGCTTAGTACAGTTAACTGACTTTCCCAGAAGTACATAGTTTAGATGTTTCAGAAGTAAAGTCTGAACCCAGGTCTTCCTGACTGCAAGTACAGCATTCTATCCACTATACCATGAAACTTCCTCTTATCACCCTAGTTAGAAATGCTTTCTCCCTCATCTAGTCTCATAGTCCTTTATATTTCTCCTCTGTGCTTATTCTATTGTATATTGCATTTATCAGTCCATACCTCCTACTAGACTGTAAGCTGCTTGGGAGAAGGAATTCTATCTTATTTGCCCTTGTATCTCCCAAAGGGATAGTAAGGCACAAGATCTTCCATGTTGCCAGTACTTAAAAACTGATTGCTGAATACATGAATAAATGTCTTCCTTTGTTTCTCATCTATGGTTTCATCATTTGGGGGAACTTCTAGGATAGGGGCCCCTTCCTACCAATGCAGTTAGCAATCTTAGAGAGTTGCCAAGAACACCAAGAGTCAAGTCATCATGGTTCATATATGGCAGAGGCACTACATGAGTTTTCCTAACTCTAAGGCTACTCTTCTATCTACTATGCCATGATACTTTTCTATGAATGAGTTTACATAAAGATAAATTTCATTAGAATTAGAACTAACCCAAAGTGGAATGGGTTGCCTCTGGAGGTGCTAGGTTTCCCATCACTTGACATCTTTAGGCAGAAGAGAGATGGTCACTTACTAGGGATGTTGTGGGATGAATTCTTTTACATGTATGGGTTGGACTGATAGTCACTAAGGTTCCTTCCAATTCTGAAATTTCTGTGCATCTGTGACCAAATTAATATTTTCTGCTATGCTTCAGGTTTACTCCAAGAGAAAAATTTGGGAAGCTAAACCTGAACAGAAAAGTTCTAATTGTATATCTTTATTTCTTTTCATCTCCCTAAACCCAGGGAGACAGGTAAGACCAGTATGAATGCTGCATTAGGCCAGGTTAAACGTTATTTAGATGTTACTTTGGAAAACTGAGACATTGTTTGCATGCAACAGCTAATATTTTCATCTTGCTGAGGAGAAAAGTTTTGAAAGAAATAAATATGAACCATAAACTCTCCTGGGGAAATCATGCCTTTCGGGTAAAAACAATACCTTGTATCTTTTAACAAACAGGTCATATTCACTTGAGTCTGGTGTTGATTTAGCTCTCATTCTAATCCCAACTGAAATGCCCAAATTTGCATTTATATAGAGGCCAAACACTCCACCAAAAAAGTCCTGAAAACCTACTGTTTGAAAAAAACAAAACTTAGAATGATGAAAAGGACAGCAGCTTGATATAACAGAGATAGCATAGAACATGGATGTCCGGAAATTTGAGTTCTATGCCCAGTCTTACTGTCAGCTGTGACTGTCTTTAGTTAAGTTACTTTCCATTTCTGGGGCTCAGTCTCATGTGTAAATTTGAAAGTTTGAATGTAAAGTTGTCTAAGATCTCTTCTAGCTCTTAGTCTATGATCCTACTTTTGAAGGTATAGTAAAGGCTTGTGACTCAATCTTTGGTCAATATGTGTACTTTTATTGTAACACTGGCTTGATTCATTCAATTGTTGCTTGACTGTGGACCCATATTTTGCGGGTATTTCAATAGTTTATGCTAAGAATGATGGAGAATATTTGAAATCAAGGCAGTCCCAGAAAGTTGCCTTGCCAACCACTCTCATGATGATGCTCAGAAGTGTGGAGAACTGCAAAATACCCCTTCAAAAGATGGGGTTTGATGTCCTAGCTAGAGATTTGTTGTTTCTGGGCCTGATGGTAAAATCAGCAAATTGAAACCAGAGAAGAACACCTGGTTAGATGACAAAACCAAAGAACATTAGGGGAAATTACAGTTCATCTAATCCAACTCCTTATCTTTACTGCTGAGGAAGCTGTAAGGTAAAGACATGTGGCCAAAATCACCAGAGTATTCTAAATATTCTGGACTGACACCAAAGTATTCTGGCCCCTATTGCAGTGCTCAGCATTTTTGTACATTCAATACCAGTTAGATATAACCAAGACCAGGGGCTGCTAGGTGGCACAGTGGATAAAGCAACAGCCCTGGATTCAGTAAGGCTTGAGTTCAAATCTGGCCTCAGGCACTTGACACTTACTAGCTGTGTGACCCTTAGAAAGTCACTTAACCCTCATTGTCCCACAAAAACAAAACAAAACAAAAAAAAAGATATAACCAAGATCTTAGGAATAAGACTGATGGGTCAGTTTATGCTAATCAACAACTACTTATTGGTGGCCTACTATGTACAAAGTATTATTCTGTGTTTCTCTTACCCATTTGGCTGGGATATGAGTTTAATCTTCCTCCATACTGTATTGTAAATTTATCTCTATATCTTGAGTGCCTTGATTAAATCTGGATTGTGTTGGGATGAATTTATTTCTTCTTATCTGTATCCCCTATCACAAAGATTCACACATAAAGGCAATGTAGTATTTGTTGAAAACCAATGCAATGAAATTTGATACAACATGATATGATACAATATATGACAATAAAATACAACACAACATTATACATAATATACCATACGATGCCACGCAATAATGTATTGAATAATATAAACAAAAAATGTTTAAAGAGTTCAGGGGATTGTGATAACAGTATGAGCTAGGGATATTCTAGGTAGGCATCCTGGAGAAATTGTGATTTTCAATGAGCTATAAAAGGTGGGAAGAATTTAGATAATTATAAGTAAGAAGATAAGTCAAAGGAACAGAATTAACAAAGGTGAAAGATGAGGTACAATTGAATGAGATACATTGGAGGTCACTAAGGAGACCAGTTTTATTAAAGAGCTAAGTTCGCAATGTGTGTGTAAGTTAAAGACCTAGTTTGGCCCAATGTTTTCAAAAAGGAACAATTTTTAATAAATTATTGATGAGTTTTATTAGTATCACTCTGATCAATGAACATAAAGTTATCTTTCCTTCCTCAAATCTTACATTGCACTTTTTTCAATATCTCTTATGCACATATTATCGTGGACTATGATTCTACTGGTATCACAATGTAGTCATTTGGGTATGTTTTTAATCCTACAACTAGATTGTAAACTGTTGGTAGGTAGGAACTGGGTATCCATCATATTTGTTTCTTCTTCAGTAGCTAGTTTTGGGTTCTGTTGATATAAGGCAATTAACAACTATTATTTGTTTTATTTGTTGGATTGATTTCAACTATAATTACAATTCTATTGTGAATGCTAAATATGTCTTAGTTTAAATAAGCCATAATACCTTCTGGAATACTGGCTATAGTTGACTGAGGCTAACCCTAGGAAATCCAAGATAAAGAAATTCACTCATGTACATTGCTCTTCTAGAAAGAGGGTGGGAGAAAAATTCAGAACTCAAAAAATAGCTTTACATGTAATTGAGAAAAATTAAAAATTAAAATAAAAAATACGAGTTCATTCCCTGCTTCCAACAAATACTAGCTAATCATGCATAAGTCACAACTTCTTTTTGCCCCAAGAAACTCTCTAAGATTGTAAATTATATACAAGTCACCAATTTGTATCAAGTATAGTGGATTTCTATACTAAGAGTTCCCCACACATCACAAGTTTGGACAAAAAGTACCTGATAAAAATCTTCTTTTCAAATGTTCTTAAGCCTAAGAACTATTCTTCCATCCCAGTAAGTGTACATTGGTAGGCTGGATCCATACATAGGTATAGGAAGCTAAGTTTCTGAATAGACTAAGAAATTCTGCCCAGTCATGGGGTTAGCCACACAGCTTATTTATATTAATTATTTGAACCAACTATCTGAGTATGCTAGGGTCAACTTCACTTAATATTTTTATAGAATGACAGCACTTTGGAGGATATAGAATCTTATTTATATGAACATATTTATCAATCAAAGGTCAGCTAGGTGGCACAGTGGAGAGAGCGCTGGGTCTAGAGTCAGGAAGACTCATCTTCCTGAGTTCATATCTGGCTGCATATAGTTACTGGCTGTGTGACCCTGGGCATGTCATTTAACCTTGTTTGCCTCAGTTTCATCATCTGTAAACTTACCTGGAGAAAGAAATGGCAAACCATTCCAGTATCTTTGCCAAAAAAGCCCCAAATGACATCACAAAGAATCAGACATAACTGAAAATGACTGAACAACAACATTTATCATTCACAATAGAATTATAAGCACTGATGAAACTAATTTGAGCAATAGCTTGTTCAAATTTTAACTGCTTGCTTACAGTCTCTTTTCTGAGAAAAAAAAGAAGAGAATGCCATGAAACAACTTTTTAACCAAGTTTTTTTAAGCTTGATACAATAAGAAAGCAGAGTACTTGCATCCCAGTATTATGAAAATAGAGGATGATTTATGGGTATGTGGGGGTGAGTCCAAGTATCCAAGCTAATGGGAGAAAAGAGCCCCTTAGCCCCATTGGAAGACCGAGGCACTTGTCTGGAACAGGCTTTGGAAAAATACTGAAGAGCCACCAGAATTCTTTAAAAAAACAAATTCTACAAGTGGGTGTAGCTCTCACTAAAAGGGGGTAGCAACAAACAGAGCAGTAAATTTCCTATCTATGAGCAGTGAGAAATGACTACCCCCAGCCCCAAGGGAGCAGGGTATTGGCTGTTCTTATTCATTATTCATTGTACACTTATCAGGTGGATATGTTTAAAACTAATAAGGCAATGACAGATGGAGGATGCCTAGTTATTAGTGAAACACACTTTCCTCTGGTGACTTGTGTTGCCAAATTAATGAATGAAAAGCAAAATTCCTTGTGGTAATTATGAGCCAGAGCTTGGTGACTGCTATGCCACTTTTACAGGAACAGTCCTTTAGTCTTCAGTGCAGAGGAAATGGAAACAAGGCCCTACCTGAGGAATAGGAAATGGCATCAGAGAAGTCAAGGAAAATAGGATTTTCAGAATCTTGCACATGGTTGTCACTCAATATGAATTTGTTAAGTTATTGACAGACCTTGAAGGCAAGTGTTTCAAGTCAGCCCAAGTTAAGTATGATGATGATTTCTTTTTATATGAACTTAACTTGAGAGACTGGCATAAGACCCATTTGATAGATAGTATTATATAATAGAAAGAATGCTTATACCTAGAGTTAGGAAAACCTGGGCTTCACGCCTCAGACATTGACTAGATATGTGACCAATGACAAGTCATTTCATCTCAATGGCCTCAGTTTCCTCATCTATGAAATGAGGACAGTTGGAAATAATGACCTCTAAGGTCTCTTCCATTTCAAAATCTATGATCCTATGAATTATGCAAATTTGTTAGGAGGAATCCATTTTCTGCCACCTTTATTTACTTGGTTGAAGGATTTCAGCAGATCTACACCACCAACAAATGTCATATCAACATAGATAACCTTAAAATTACATGAATTAGAAGATTTGAGTAAAGAGATTAGATATCCAGAAAAACAGACTATGCACCATTGATGAGACTCTACCAACAGCTTGATGTGGAGATCTATGATGAACTTCATTTTATAGATCAATTCCAAAAAAGAAAAAAACCTCAATAGACAATAGCAGACAAGAAAAGTCTGGTTATGAAAAGACAACAGAGAGGATTGAGTCATTGGAAGGCAGATTGAACTATGAACACTGTAATGGAAAGAGTACCATAGTGGTAGACAAAACTCCAGGCCTGGTTTGGGCTCTGTCATTAACTATGTGGGCTGGGTAAGTCATATCACCTCTTTGGGTCTTAATCCCTTTATAAGATTCAGATAATTCTTTTATCTCTGAACATTAAGGGATTTAATCTCTAAGACTCCTTTCACCCATAATATTCTATTATATCATTACATGAAATGTGTGATATCAGCAAATTAATGAGAGTGTGAACAATTAAAAGCTGTGATCTAGTGAAAATAGTATTATGTTTGGAGTCAGATGGGATTTATATCAAATCCTGGCTCTTCCACTCACAGTGTGGTTTTGGCTAAGTCAATTCTCCTACCATGTCATTAGTTTTAACATTTAACCTTTAATAAATTTGATAATAAGCTTAATATATCTGAATAATAGTGCTTGTACTACCTCATAGAGCTGATAGAAGTATCCAATGAAATAATGTATGCAAAGAATGTTGTAAACCATGAAATACTAAATACAGGTCAGTAATGATCAACATGCCGAGTGTCTAGAGATGGAGCATATTGTTCAAAGGATAACAAGGAGGTCAGTGTTACTAGATCAAAGAATGAATAATGGAGTATATGGTACAAGAAGACTATAAAGGCAGTTCCTTCACCTCCATGGGAGTCTGGCTAATAGTTATACTCAGGTTCATGATAACAGAAAAGAACTGAAGATCTATAAGGGCTGAATGCTAAAGTTAGCAGAGAACATAGGAGATACCTAACAGCACAAATGCCCAGTAGAGAAAACAAAGCAGCAAAAGATTCCAGATCAGCTAAAAGCGCAGTTTACACATATACCCTGGCTCCATATATTCCCTATATACATTCCCTTTTATGCAGGTACTCTAGTCACACATGTTCCTTAGGTATATGATTCACTATGTGTGTTCCCTTGTCATGTGTGTTCCCTCCCCCACTAGTGGTATGTTAATTTGTGGGGAAGTATATTCCTGTTTTCATGTGAGAAGTTTTTCTTGTCACTTATCTTACTACACTATTTAAGTGTCTTTTGTGTTGAAATAATGGACACACTGTTGGGTAAAAGAAAAAGATTAATAGGGCCTTATACAACTATGGTTTTACGTCATTACTGCCCCACACTTAGAGCATTTCTCAAACTTTGGGTCACATTCAGCAGGGCTTACATATTAAGGGGCCCCGAGTGCTACTGTAGGGTGGGCTACAAGTCATCAATATTGAATAACTCCATTATTTTTTATTTTTATTTACAATACCATAGCATCATATATGGTATATATGGAAAACAAATTTATATTACATATGGAAAATCAAATATCATAAATAGCAAAAAAGAAGAAAAATAATTTTCAAAAAGTTATGAAAAATCATCAGACACTTTCATGACTTTCGGCACACTTATGTACTTACGTAGCAATTCCAGGGACTGATTATCCAACTGCAATAAAAGACATCATTACAAAAGAATTCAAAGATAAAACTAAGAAGAAGATAAAATAAAGATAGAAAACAGCACACTGCAGAGAAGGGTCAATATTTCTCTCATGTTCATATGTTCATCTTCAGTGACAGAGAAATCATCATGTTTGAACTCAACTCATGCCTCTGTAAAGTGTTATATGATGTAGAAATAGCATATATGAGCACACAATGAGGAAACATAGGCCAAAGATGACACAGTGTTGAAAACATTGCTATGAGATATTTCAAGGAGAGGAAGATGCCAAAAGAGAGGAGAAATGGGTAGTATTAATAGCCAATAAAGACCATTGAGAGATCATCAGTAGCTGTTACTTTCTATGCCCCCTTTCTTGTCTTTATAAATCTTTCGAGAATGATCCACATAAGTATCAAGTATATCCTTAAAGAAAAGGTAAGAGGGTAGGATTCTGCCAGTGATTCTCCATGGTTGATCATGTCTTTACATTCGTGCAAACTGATGAAAAGGAGCAGGGAATACGAGGTACTATTAATTGCCTATATCATTTGTTGTCTATGAAAAATATTTGGCATGGTAGAACAGAGTATAGTCTTAAAGGATTTCCTCTCACAGAACACGCAAGATTCATTGTCAAATAAAAACATAACTCAATGACCATTACCTTATTAGTAGCATCAAGTGAGGCATAAAACAAGAAGGCATCTGCTTGCCAAATGTGTTTTGCACTACAAAATGTCTTTTAAGAGGTTCAAAAAAATGGTGAGGTCTTTCAGATGTTCCTCTTGATAGCTGCTGTTATATTGATTGCATCAAGTACAGAACAATGAGATCCATGATTACTCAAGAGATCAGCCATACAAAATCAATCATACAGTCTATATAGGGAAACATAGATGGATGGATGATAAAATGCCCATTGTACAGATTGTGATGTCACATTTTTGTGTATGTAGAGCACTTATTTCTTCCATTAGAGATAAGCAAGTTTTATCCCTGAGAATTCATCACAACCAATTCATATGTGCATATTCATCCCTAGGCAACCTATTTCATCATGATCCATTTCATGGCAAGTAAAATATTATAAGAGGTGTATAAGGAAAGCTTAAAAAACAGAAGCAAACATACCTAAAGTCATGCTGGATTAAAGAAGTGCACTGATTTCTGAATATCTACTCCAGACTCGTACACCACCTATTTTACATAAGATCTCAAAAACTGAAATGCAGACACTAAAATCCTCTCTTATGCTTTCAAAGGACAAAGAAGTGGAGGTAATGGTGACTGTGAGTACAGGAATATGGATTTTATTGTCTATGCTAGCTTACTGGTTGATTCTGAATAAAACATCCAGTTATATTTTATAATAAATATGGGATATAAAAATCTGATACTTAAAACTGGTGGATGAAGGAGACACAAAGAATGAAAGAAGTCTAGAGGCTTAAGCAGAAATGCCCATATGAATCTTAGGCAAAACAACACTTTGCAATGGAAACTAAATGTCCAAGACAACACCTTTGCCTGCTTTACCTGCTAGCAGTGTACCATATTTGTAAATTCAGATTTTTGGAAAGATATTAAAGTCCAAAAAAATCTCTCTTTTTTAAATCAGGCCAATTTTTTCTATGTACAACTGTCCATTCCCTAGCTACCTATCTTCTTTCTGTATGGTATCTATTCTTTTTTAGCTCTGGTCCTTTTCTCAAAACCTTCCTCCTATCTGGAAATTTTCTGGCTAGAAAATTTTAGCTACTTACCCCATCAGAATCTCCCTACTTTGCCCCCAAGGGGGTGGGAAACTAATCAGACTCACCTAACAGGATACTTCTCTTTCCTGTAAAACAACCAAGATGCCCTAACCTATGAGCTAGTATGAGCCACCCTGAAGCATGAGTGAAGATGAAGCCAGGAGTCCCAGATCATCCTGAACTCATTTCTCCTGACAAACCCTGAAGTCTACTGGGCCAGAATCTCCCTGGCAATACCTCTGCTTATGTGTCTTCCAGTCCCCTTTTGGAGGAATCAGTCTCTGGCCTGTATGAGGGGATAAGGGAATTGCCCTAATACCCTTCTCTTGCTCTCTCTCTCTTCCTCCTCTTCCATCTTCTCTTGGATGTCTCTTTGCTGTTCCCTTAAATGAGCCCAGATAAAAGGAATGATTGCTTCTAGCCTTAATTGCCTATTGAAATTGTTTTGAAAAGTTCCTTTAGTCCCAGTAGCAGGCCCTGACAAGGGGTAAATAAAGCTCTTAAAAATGGCATCTATAAGCCCCAAGTTATGAAAGGACAACAAATGTCACATCTCTATTATCCCTTGTCTTTTGTTGAGATTACCTGCAGTGAATAACTGAACAGTGAATAACTCAATACCAAAGAACCCTGTTTGAATTTTTAAAAATAATGTTAAAAATAAGATCCTTGGGGTACTTCCTGCAGGTCCTTTTCTGGGCTGGTTTTTGGATATTTGTACTGCAGACTAGATTCTTTCCTGGGAGCTAAAATTTCTTCATTTGGAGAAAGCATCTATATCGCCATAAATCAATATCTAATTTGCATCAAACTTGTCAGCAAGTGAACAGAAAGACAGGTAGATTGGTACTCTTGGCATCCATGGTTCCTCTGGCAGCTAATTTACAAACTAAATTGATTCATCAGTACTCAATTAAATTTCTTTTGCACCATAGCATACAGTGCTCATTTTTACATCTCTTTTAAAGGTGGGAGGAGGGAGAGGATCATTTTCTTACCAGTGTATTTCTTTGAATTAGAAAATGTTCCAATGTTGAATTCATTTAGTTTCCCACACCTAGTGAACTAAGCACATGTTTTAATTGTATTTCCTGATTGCCTTTGTATTTTTCTCCTCTGTTATAGTCTACGTTAGTCATTAAACTCCCACTGACTTTCTCAAGGTTAAAAAATTTATATGCATATATCCAAATATCCGGCACAGTTACCACACACCATGGCACCACATAGTTCCTGTCTGTTTCCATCCAAATTGGGGGTTTATTGTTTCTAGATGGGACTCACCAATGAAAAATTAAAGAGTCAGAGAGGTAGCAACCCCAGCAGATCGAGAAAACCATAGTGGTGCCTGAGAAATGAGTGACTCTCTGCTGAGTTAGGGTAAGAGGGAGAATCTCTCCTCCAGTGGCAGATGATTGCCACATTGGAAGCTGGACTACCTAGCTTCTCCTTACTTCCCAATTCCTTTACAAGGCTGATATGATAGAAGAAATCTGGTAACTCTATCTCTGGTGTTGCCTCTAACCACTTGGGCTATGAAGCTTTGTGACTTCTCTACTCCTCATAAGTGAGACAAACCATACAAGAGATGGGTGACAAGGGGGCATTACTCCAGGTATACTAAGGCATGCATGTGTCTATGGATATCAGTCCTAGATTCTTGGTTTTGTGTTCCTCAAGGAGAGCTTGGAGATCATCTAATAAAGATGAAGGCACTGAAATACAAAGGGGAAAGTGACTTGTCTATGGTCACAAAATGACTTAACCATAGAGCCAAGAGCAGACACCAGGTGCCATGATTCTTACTGTAGTCAGCTTTCCATTGAAACCAGCTCATTATTCAATACTTACTAATGCTTTGTGATCATGGAGATGACAGCTGGGCCAGAAAAGGTGGGTAAAATATATGAAATAAACACACATCTCATCAATAAAATTCAATTCAATTCAAAAAATTGAATTGCAAAACACTAACGTGTCTCTGAAAAGCTGTTCTCTCATTAATCCCAGGGCAGAATGCACTGAGATGTGCTAGGCTGCTGTAACAAGATATCAGCAGAGTCTGCAGGGGCTCTAAGTACATATATTTTCCCAAACACACACACACACACACACACACACACATGAGAAACTACCCCCACTGAGGAAAGCCTCAAGTTCATATTATTTCTACATCCATAAGAACATCTGTAGCTATAGTGCCTCTCAACAAAGAAAAATGTCCCTTTCCTATTTGTATCCTCAACACAGCACATGGCCTGGTACACAGTAGGTGCTTAATGAATGTTTATTGACTATTGACTCTTAATTAGTAGACAAGATATGCAGCAAAGATAGCAAGAAACTGTGGCTCTCAAGAGGAAACCCCTGATGAGAGCCAAATGACAGTGCTTGGAGCTCTGGGAACAAGACAAACATTTCCAACTGCTCATTACTCAGACTGAGAGGGGATACACAAACCCAGCCAGTAGCCTAAGTGGTGAGCCCCATTTAGATACAAGGAATATTCAACAAATCCTTTGCTGTCCTAATTTTTATTTTTTCTCTGAGTCTGACCAAGTTGGAGGATCTGTGTTGAACCTGAATTCTTCACTCTTTCTTAGCTCCTCTGAACCATGACCCACACCAGTGTGGGCATGTAAATCAAACAATAAACAAGTAAAGATTTAGTAAATGCCCTATCTACTGCTACCCCAGATAAATAAAAAATACACTAGCTAGCATTTCTATAATGCTTTAATTTTTTTTTTTTTGGTGAGGCAATTGGGGTTAAGTGACTTGCCCAGGGTCACACAGCTAGTAAGTGTCAAGTGTCTGAGGCTGGATTTGAACTCATGTCCTCCTGAATCCAGGGCCAGGACTCTATCCACTGTGCCACCTAGCTGCCCCAATGCTTTAAATTTTAAAAAGCATTTTACATACATTGTCTTATTTGATCCCATTTTGCAGATAAGGAAACAGAGAAATTAAGTGACTTGTCCAGGGTCATAGAGCTAACATCTGAAGTGAATTTGAACTCAGAACTTCCTGATTCCAAATCAAATACTCACACTATCCACTGTGTCACTTAGCTGCCCCAGAGAATTCTAAGTGGGGGTACCCGCATCCTGGCATTTCTTGTGCCTGCAGTCTAGCTGAAAAATATATATATATAGTGTATGTGTGTATATATACATATATATATATACACATATACATACATATACATATAAGAAATAATAGAATGAGCTCCTTGAGGGCAAGAACAACTTTTTCTCTTAGTATCATTTCTTATCCCCAGAGCCTAGAACAGTGACTTGTACATAGTAAGGCTTCCCCCCCCCACCCTTTTATAAAGTAATAAATATTTTATTTATTTTTTCCAATTACATGTAAAGTTTTCAACATTCATTTTTGTAAGATTTTGAGTTTCAAATTTTTCTCCTTTCCTCCCTTCCCTCCCAACTCCCAAAAGCAGCAATCTGATATAAGTTATACGTTACAATCATGTTAAACATATTTCCACATTAGTCATGATGTGAGAGAAGAATCAGAACAAAAGGGAAAAAACACAAGGAAGAAGAAATGACAAAAAACAACAAAGTGAAAATAGTATGCTTCAATCTGCATTCAGACTCCATAGTTCTTTTTCTGGATATAGAGAACATTTTCCATCATGAGTCTTTTGGCATTGTCTTGGATCACTGTATTGCTGAGAAAAGCTGGGTCTGTCACAGCTGATCATCACAAAATGTTTTTGTTACTGTGTATAATGTTGTGTTGGTTCTGCTTATTTCACTTGGCATCAATTCAAGTAGGTCTTTCCAGGTTTTTCTGAAATCTACCTGGTCATCATTTCTTATAGCACAATAGTATTCCATTGCATTCATATATCACAACTTCTTCAGCCAATCCCCAATTGATGGGCATCCCCTCAATTTCCAATTCTTCACCACCACAAAAAGAGCAGCTATGGATATTTTGCATATTTGTGTCCTTTTCCCTTTTTATCATAACTTTGAGTTATAGACCTAGTAGTGGTATTACTGGGTCAAGGGGTATACATAGTTTTATAGCCTTTTGGGCATCATTCCAAATTGTTCTCCAGAATGGTTGGATCAATTCACAACTCCACCAACAATGTATTAGTGTTCCAATTTTCCCACATCTTCTCTAACATGTATCATTTTTATTTTTTCTCATATTAGCCAATTGGATAAGCATGAGGAAGTACCACAGAGTAGTTTTAATTTGCATATCTATAATAATTTTTCATATGGCTGTAGATGGCTTTAATTTCTTCATCTGAAAACTGCCTATTCGTATCCTTTGACCATTTCTCAATTGGGGAGCAAATAGTAAGTCTTAATAAATTCTTGATGTATTGGATTTTTTTGGACACAAAACAGCATATAAGTGCTGAATCCTTTGATATAAAAAACTTATGTGAGGGTCAATCTACAGAAAAGCAGCATGGCATGGTAGATAGAGCACTAGATTTGGATTTAAAAAGAGTTGGGGACCAATGCTACCTCAGAAATCTGCTAATTGTATGACCCTAAGCAAGTCACTTAAGCTCTTCAAATCCATTTCCTCAACTGTAAAATTGGGGCAATAATAACATCTGCCTCCAAAGCTTATTTTAAAGATTGCATGATATGACATGTAAAGAATTTTGCAAGCCTTAAAAGCCTGATAGAAATGTCATCAATGAATGATGAAATTAAAAAGCATTCACCGAGCATTTAACTATGTGCTAGGCATTGCAATAAGTGGTAAAGATACAAAAACAAATAAGAGATGCTCTGCCCTCAGGGAACTTACATTGTAACAGGAGAAAACAAAATTCATTACTCCTTTAATGAAAAGCACACCCACAATACTCACAACAACCTCCAGCCCATTAGGTTACATGCTTGCCTCTCCATAATATGCCAGTCCTTTCACTACTTGCTAATGCTTCTTAATGCCTTCTGTGGAAAGGAAGTCACTAGAGAAAAAAATCTTACCAAGAACTCACCAACACCTGCATCTCTTGGGTCTTCTATTCAATGTTTGGGTCTTGTTTTTAGTATTTAGTCTATGGATTGACTACACAAAAGCTTTAGAAAGCAACCTTTAAGCCTTACATATCAGCAAGTCATTGAAAAGTCACACAGAACATGTGTCAGGAGACTTGAGGTATAGTTCTAGCTCTGCTGTCTATATGACCTTGGGTAGATCACTTAACTACTGTACGTGTTTTAATTTCCCAATCTATAGAGTGAGAGTATATTGGATGAAATGATTTTTGAGAAGGTCCCTTTCAGGTCTAAAATCCTATGTCTACGTTATATAATAATATTCTCTAGAATTCTCATCAGCAGTAGGGTTTGGAAATTTTCATTATGCCACCTGGAATCACAGTTTTGCCACCAGGGAGAGAAGGAAGAAAAAAACAACATGGCCTGTGTGAGTTGGTTGTGCAATCTATATTTTTTTAATTAGACAAACTCAAAAGAAGTGTATAATAAAAAGGCAGTTTTCAAAAACAGAACATAGACATCCCTTCCCAGGACAAGTACCAGTGTATATCCAGGCATTCTCCCCCACACACCTGCAAAACCTCAGCATCATTCCTTGACATTGAAACCCACTAGTGAGTGTTTGAGCAAATGGTGTTACTTATGAGCTATGAGTGGGGAACTTGGAGAAAAGGGGGGATGCTAGGGCTTGTTTGTATTGTTTCAAAGAAAATCACTAGACAAGATGGATAAGCTCTTCAAAGAATTATTTTCTCCAAAGAAATGTGGCAAATCTTTGCCACATTTCACTTTAGAATCTGTGATAGATCAATTAAACACCTAAGCAGTGCTTTGTAGTCACTCTCCAAAGAACTAGTTGTTCTTGGCACTGCTGAGAACCTTTGAAATCATGTATTGATTGGTCTTCAAGCACAAATTAGGCGAAGGAATTGGAAAATCTTCCAATGTCTTAATTTAAGTGAGTGAATTTCAAGTATTGAGGGAGAATTAGGTCTTTTTCTTTCTCAATCAATCAGATATTTATTTAGCATACATGTTACATCCACTTTATGCAAAGGGATAGAAGACAAAATGGATAAATAAGATTTAGGCCCTGCCCTCTAGGAACTTATAGTCTACTGAGAAAATTAAACTTACAAGAGTAATATGCATGTATGTAATATGTAGTTAGAGGAGAGTACTTTAACAGATGAGTGATCTTATAGTTGTGAATTCTTTTTCCACTGGCATTAATTACAAACCTTCCCCTACCTTCCTACTCTGTGAAATTCTTGATCCCATTTTCCTATATGGTGTCCACTGGGGACCTGTCCAACATGCTGAAGGCCCCCCTCTAAGTCAGGGTTTCTTAAACTGGCGTCTATGAACTTGGTTTATACATGGAGTATCCCAAAAGCCTTAGTGAAGTTTTAAACTTTAATAGTTTAAGAGCTACTTATTATGGCTTAAAAACTTTTGTAACTTGATGATAAACTTTAATAGCTTACAACTGCACTAAGACTTTTGGGACACACGTAGATAGAAAGATAGATGGATGGATGAATAAATTGTATTTCAATATAATTGGTCACCTTTTCAATCCTATGTATTTTATCTTATTAATTAAAACACTATTCTTAGAAAGGGCCAGAGACTTTACCAGACTGCCCCAAAACGTTTTTTAATACCTGCCTATTTTCTAATATTTGGCATCATTGGTTTAGAGCTGGAAGACATATGAGAGGTAATGTTGTCCAAAACTCATTTTATAGACAAGAAAATGGAAGCCCAGATGATAAAAGTGATTTACCCAAGGACACACAGTAGCAGTGCTAAGATTCAAACCCAGTTGGTCTGATTCCAAATCCAATGCCCTTCCATTGCACCATGCTGTGCATGAACACCACAACAGCTCTCAGTCTCTGTTATCCCTCATACTCTCTACATTACTTTCCTCCCTCCTTTCTAAACAGATACTTCCTGGATGTTACCCTGATACTTCTTTTATACACCAATCATCTTTGGTAATATGCTGTAGCCTATTTACATCCACTGTGTCACTCCAGTGCCCTTTAAATTTTCTGCATTTTTCATTCTTTAGAAACGATGATGTTTCATGATCTGTAGTTATAGATGGCCAGAATGTTTAGGGTTAAAATGTTATGGGAGGGGGGGTGTTAGTCAGTGGGAAGCTTTTGATCATTGAAAGTGCTGCATAATATCCCAAATACTGTACATTCATCTCTCCTTCTATTCAATCTTGGTCCCCTGAAATGATTAGGGAATAGTACTTGGAAATAAATAAATGTGTGGAATGAAACCATAGAAAGTTAGAGCTGGATAAAATGTTTAAAAGCAAATAATACAAATTCCTTATCTCATATATGACAACAGACAGAGAACCAGAATGATTTCAACTCAGATCAACAAATATTTATTAAATGCCTACTGTGTGCAAGGCAAAATATTTGTCTAAGGTCCTACAGTGTGCTACTAACAAAGGAGAGATTAAAGTCCAGCTTTCCTAGTAGAATGTATGTACCTTGAGGGCAGAGAGTGTGTCATTTTTTATCTTATATCACTACTGTTGAATGTCCTGTTTTCTTCATAGTTGAGACTTTAGAATATGTTTTTTTGTGGGGGGTTTTTTGGTTTTGTTTTTTTTTTTTTTTTTAGTGAGGCAATTGGGGTTAAGTGACTTGCCCAGGGTCACACAGCTAGTAAGTGTTAAGTGTCTGAGACCCGATTTGAACTCAGGTACTCCTGACTCCAGGGCTGGTGCTCTATCCACTGTGCCACCTAGCTGCCCCAGAATAGTTTTTTTTTTTAAATGAATGAATTTCCCATCTCCGTATCCCCGTGTAGCATCAAACAAAAGTGCAGTAGATAGTCAATAGAGAGAATGTCATGATCAAACATTGATGTGTTTCTAAATTCTGCCTTCTTGAACCAAGCAAAACAAATCCAGTAATCCTCCTTCTACATGACATTCAAATATTTGAAGCCAGCAAACATATCTCTCATGATAGATGTTCTCTTCTCCAGGGCAAACATCTGCTTCCTTCAACTGATCCTTAAAGTATATGATCTTGAAGCCACTTCCATCCTTGTCACCCTTCTCAGGAGACTTTCCCTATTGGTCACTAGAAATTAATGTGCTGACTGATTCTATTAAACCAATATTTATCAGGAAGCAGCCACAGGCCCCTAGAGCTGCTTCTGTAGTCTCTGCAGCACCTCCACTAGCACCTTCATAGTGATAATGGAACAGGGGATCGCCTTCATTTTATGGCAGGTGGAATGGCTCAGTTGATTGGTGTCCTCCTTTCATCTACATGTGCTCTTCTTTGCAAAGTAAAACCTATACTATAGGTGACCTCAGTTGAGACTAATTCAAATTAGACTGCCTTTTTTGGAGTGTCTTGGGATTTTTTAAATTTAAAGTTTTGAATTCCAAATTCTATCCCTCCTTTCCTCCCTGCCCTCCCCTCCCCCTGCAACAGTAAGCAGATATAGGTTATATATGTGCAATTATGTAAAACATTGAGTTCAAAACCAGATTCATAAACTGACCCTGGGCAAGCCATTTAACATCTGTCTGCCTCATCTTCCTCAACTATAAAATGGAGATAACTATAGCACTTACCTCCCAGGGTTGTTGTGTGATCGAATGAGATCTCAGTATAGTGCCAGGTGCATAGAAGGCACTTAATAAATGCTTGTTTCTTTCCCTCCTTCTGAGAACATGCTCTTCTATTCTCCTACTAGCCCCAAAATGTCACTGCCCCAGACCCCCAAGCTTTACACTGGCCAACCAAGCTTTCTCACTACTCCCTTGTTTTTGTTTTTGTTTTTTGTTGTTGTTGTTGTTGTTTTTTGCGGGGCAATGGGGGTTAAAGTGACTTGCCCAGGGTCACGCAGCTAGTGTCAAGTGTCTGAGTCTGGATTTGAACTCAGGTCCTCCTGAATCCAGGGCCAGTGCTTTATCCACTGCGCCACCTAGCTGCCCCACTACTCCCTTGTTGAAAGCCACCCTAGACATCCTTACTCCAACCACTGCCTCTCTATCCACACTCTTGCAATCTGCAATGTATCAACCTTTGAATCCTGACTAAAGCCCCCCAAATATCTCCAGCAGATTGGCAATTGCATGGGGTGCAAATCTAACCAAAACCTCAATAATACCAACATCTGGTTCCTCTCTCAGAACTACAGCCTCCCATTTTCAGACTTGAGAGGTACCTCAGAGATGTCTAGTCCAACCCAAATGGAACAACAATCCTTTCGGTGTCAGACCTGACATGTGGTCAGGTTCATCTTTAACCTTTAATCTTTGATTAAAGGCTTCAAGGAAGAGTAACTCGCTACCTCCCTAGGCATCTTATTCTCTTTTAGGAAAGTACTAATGGTCAAAAATGTTCTTACATCTGTCTGAAATGTCCTTCTCTAAAATTTTGACCTGTTAGTCCTAGTTATTTCTTCTAGAGGTACTCAGAATAATTATAACCTCTCTTCTATGTCACAGTTTTTTTTCTGAAGCTAGGAGGCAGTTATCCCTTCCCCCTAACATTTAGCCTTCTTTGCTCCTGGTTAAACGTCCCCAGTGCCTTTAATTGATCTTTAAATGGAATGATTCCAAAGTCTTTTACCACTCTGGATGCCCAATTCTGAAGGTTCTCCTAGAGTGGCTATTACTGAGTTTGTCCAAGAGGAAAGTGGCCATTCCATGTAAGAAGAGACTGAGAGATGAAGTGTTTGAAGAGTAGTAAGAGTACTAGTTTTTTGCAGTGAATAGTGTTTATAAGGGTAGAGTAAAATAAATAATTACAATACATTATGATATTGTTCAGTCATGTCAGTTCTGTCTGACTCTTTGTGACTCCATTTGGGGTTTTCTTGGCAAACGTACTAGAGTGGTTTGCCATTTTCTTCTTCAGCTTATTTTACAGATGAGAAAACTGAGGCAAACAGGGTTGTGACTTGCCTAGCGTCACACAGCTAGTAAGTGTCTAAGGCTGGATTACACTCATGAAGAGGAGCCTTTCTGATTCCCAGTCCAGTGTTTTATTTATGGTGCCACCTAGATGACCCTATCATGTATAATACAGTTATCATTGTATAGCACTTAAAATTTTCAGAGTGCTTTACAAATATTGTCTCATTTTATTCTCACAGCAACCATGGGCTATTATTATCCCCATTTTACATACAGGGAAACAAAGAGAAATTTAATTAAAGTGACTTTCCCAGAGTCACACAGTCAATGAGAGTCTGGGACCAGCTCTGAATAGAAATCTTCCTGACTCTAGGTCCAGCTCTCTATCTACAGTACCACCTAACTAAATAGGGTAGTATAAAGATTATGGAGAACCGTAAAAACCAAGAAATTCTTACTCTGGCTTCCATTTTCTTTTTTGTAAAATGCATAGATATGTCTAAATGATTTTTAAAGACTTTTCCCGGTTCTACTGTTCTGTGAGTCCATGATTCCATGAATTGACACTGAACAGTAGGGAATGAACAACTTTTAAATTTGCAAAGTAAATTGCATCATGCTGAATTTTAATAAATTCTGTTTGAACCCAGGTTGGAAAGGGCCTTGCATGCAAGATAAGTTTATCCTGTATGAGATAGTCAATGAAAGTTTGTATGCCAGAAAATTATGTAATCAGTTACAGCAGAAAGACTACATAGGCAGCAGTATAAAGGATGCTGAGCAGGGAGAGACAATAAAATAATTTTTTTAAAAACCTAAGCAATTGAGAGGCAATGAGCATTGTCCAAGAGGTAATGAGGGTCTGAGCTAGCATTGTGGTTGTCAGTATGGAAAGGAGGACATGAGAAATTGCAGAATAATCTTATTGGATGTAGGGGTAAGTAGAAAATTCAAAGAGAATTCTGAGGTTTCATGCCTGACTGCAAAAATCAGAGTGCTATTAATGACAGTAGCCCAATCAGAAAATTAAAAACAAAGAGATTTTGGAAGAAAATGATGAGTTCTCTTTGGACATGTTGAATTTGAAGTGTCAGCTAAATGTGTCCATGGAGGAAATAGTCAGTTGGAAATACATAACTGGAGTTTCAAGCAAACTAGACAATTCAGTCTCACATTCTCATTATGCCTTCTCCTACAACCATGGCTTTGCTTATAGTCTCCAAAGGGTGAAATGTACATATCTCACACTCACACACACACACACACACACACACACACACACACACACACCAGTGCTTAATTAACTCTCCTTCTGTCCTTCAAGGCTTAATTCAGGGGCTCCAAACTCTTGGTTGGCAGTGATATTTCCATTTTCCAATTTCTAATACCATCCTTTCCACTCCCTTCATTCATCTTTATATAATAGGGATATCTTATCTACCTCCCACCCACCCAGTTAAATTACAAGTTTCTTGGTGTCAGAATCTGTATCTTTATACATCTTTTCATCTTAGCACCTATCAGTGCTTTCACATAGAAAAAATTGAATGTATTTAAATTGTTGAATCTATTTGATTGGATACTCAGTCCAACAGCCACCCCTGCCATGCACCTTTTTTTTTAATTTATTTTTTTGATGAGGCAATTGGGGTTAAGTGACTTGCCCAGAGTCACACAGCTAGGTAAGTGTCAAGGGTCTGAGGCCGGATTTGAACTCAGGTCCTCCTGAATCCAGGGCCACTGCTCTATTCACTGCACCAACTAGCTGCCCCTACCATGCACCTTTTTAACTGGAAAATTTGACCCCTTCCTAGGATAATGCTAATTAGTAAAAATGTCATCTTTATGCCATGTCACCCCATGTATCTTTCTCCATCCCCCCATCGTTTTCTATCTCACATTCTTGGAAAAGTAATCAAATCCATATCGTCAATGATCAGAAAAAGCTGCATCATTAGATTATCCTTGGTTCTGTTCACATTTATTGTTATTTCACCCTCCCTTGGATACCATTCTTGTTTATATGTTGCCTCCCCCTTTTAGAAAATAAATTCTTTTAGGGCAGGGATCTGGCACATAGCAACCATTAATAAATGCTGCTCAGATGATTGATTATATTTGCATTCCTAACAATTAGTACAATGCCCAGAACCTAATAAACACTTTTAAAATCTTTTCTTATTCATTTAATTCACTCATTCCACTGTCTTACATGATTTAGTGACCAAACAAAAAAATCAGCCCTGTCACTGAGGCTTCACAAAAGGAGAAAATAGGGGCAGCTAGGTGGCACAGTGGATAAAGCACTGGCTCTGGATTCAGGAGGATCTGAAGTCAAATTGGGCCTCAGACACTTGACACTTACTAGCTGTGTGACCCTGGGCAAGTCACTTAACCCTCATTGTCACCCCCCCCAAAAAGGAGAAAATAAGGCAATGTGATAAGCTGTACTTAGAGGACCCCTCCAGCTTCTACAGGTTCAAGTTTCTCAAACTTGAAGATACACGTTTTCTGCTAATTTTTACTGCTTAGCTCCAAGTAATCAAGAAAATAGGTATTTATAAAGGCTCTCCCAAATATCCCATACTGAGGAGGATATAAAAGAAGAAATAAGATTCATTCCTTGCCTTCATGGAGTTTATAGTCTGGTAGATTCCCAACTTTCTCATAGGCAATATAGCCAACACCATCCCCACTATTCCATACCTCAGTTTGGGGAAAATTTTACCTATCAACCTTCTCTGCAGAGTAATTCATGTTGCCCATAAGCATTATTACAGGCGAAATTCTGGTCACCAAGCTGTAACTACTTGGGCTTAATGTTTTATCTACAAAGTCATTGAAATAAGAAGCACCTGGGCCTACAAACACATCAATCCTACTTTCCCTCTGGAAGCCACTCCTTGATCAAAACAGCTAAGAGCATATCATCACCAGTACATTTAAGTCCAGTCCTTAGAGCTTGGCACTTAATGTCATCTTAACTGGCAGCAATAGATCTCAGGAACCATCTGCCACCAGTGATGTTGGATGGGAACTGCAAAGGCCACCTGTCAGCTGAGTGTTTTATAGCCCTCTCAAACTCAATTATCGAGTTTGCTGAAAGAAGGGAGAAGAACCAGAGAGAAACTCCCATCACAGGTTGCTCTGAGTGATGCTGGCAAAGACAGTATTCAAATGTCCCCAGTAAAGGAAGATGAGTGATGGGAGTGTTACTAGGCACCATTAAATTGTCAAATTCCTTCCTGGAAACCTCTCAGCATGACAAACCTAACAGCCATTGTGTCAAAGTCACCATGATCCAATAGATTAGGGAGTCAACTCATCATGATCTGCAAGGCAGCAGCATATTGTTTAATGCCAAGACAGCCTCCTAGCCAGGAGTTTAGATATTCCTAGTTTGTGGGTTGCCTAACCTCACTTCCTAGAGAGTGGGGTCAGGGAAAATCAACTAACTTTAATATTTGCCTCAGCAAAAGACACTAAGGCAGGAAAATCAACTGCATCAAAGAGCCTAAAGATTATAAACATCAAACCCCCATGATTTTTCTGGTATGACTACTCCTTTCTCTGACACAGATTTCAACTCCCCCATGACTAAGGAGAAAGTCTTTGAGAGCTATTATCTGAAAAATATATCACCCTGTACCAATCTGCTGATGAGCCTCTTCAAAATTAGTTGAGCTACTCCTTAGATGACAAACATTCAGGCAATCACTGGGCCAGTGATCAAAATCTTTCACTCTTAGCAGGACCTGTACAAACTTGTATTCTACTGGTACAGCATAGCCTTTGATAACCCAGTCACCTCTGTGTGCAGCCTTTGTGGCTATTATTAAATAATCAAATAATTAAGGTCGAAAGTCAAAGTAGAACTTCATTATTTATAGATTTGAATTTTCCACCCAACTGCTGTTCTCTATTCATGTAGATATTCATGAGTGGACTAAAGCTGGGGTGGGGGGAACAAGTTTCTTCTTCAATTCTCAAAGAATTCCATTCACTCGGTTTTCAACCATGGTGTCATCCTTGAAGTCTCATGCTTACTCCTCATATCCAATCCATTCCCAAGCCTTGTCATTTCTAAATTCATATCTTTTTCATGTGTGTATGCATATGTATATATACACACATAGCATGTTCAAGAGATAGATGTTGCACACATATTGCACATATAACATGTGCCACCAATGTTTATACGTATGCACATGTATACATATAAGTGTATAACCATCTATGTATGAATGTAAATGTATGTGTACATATATGTGGATGTATATATGTGATATGTGTGCATATAATATATACATTCTCTCCATTCATAAAGCCACTGCATTTCTAATTTGTCTTCTTACCTCAAGTTTCTCCCCACCACAATCCATCCTACACTCAGATACCAAGATGATTTTCCTAAAATGTATGCCTGATCATGTCAGCCCTTATGCAGTAAACTCCTGGGGCCCCTTATTACCTCCAAGGTCCAAAATAAAACCTTTGGTCAGTGCTTAAAGCTCTTCACAACTTGGCCCCTTTCCTACCTTTCTAGCCTCTCCCATTTTACTCCCCTCCATACATTCTAGAATCCAGATCCACTGGCCCACTTACTATTCATTCCATATGGTCCTCCACTTCTTGTCTCCATCCTTTCATGCTGGCTGTCCCCCCCCACACACCTAAAATGTTCTCCATACACACCTTACCTCTTAGTCTTCCTGACTTCCTTCAAGACTCTGCTCAAATGCATCTTTTTGCAGGGAACTTCCAGGTCCCCCTAGCAGCTAGTGCCTTGCCCTCTGGGATTACCTTCTGTCTACACTGTGTATATAGTACATGTTCCTAGTTATTTTCATGTTGTCTCCCCCATTATAAGGTGAGGTCCTTAAGGGCAGAGATTATTTTTGCTTTTCTTTGTTATTCCAATACTTAGCACAGTGCATAGCACATAGTAGGTTCATAAATACTTATTTACTTATTGACCAGGAGTATAGGTAGAGAGAGAAGGGGATTTAAAAGATATGGAAAGGATCTCAGAGACCATGTGGCCAAAGCCCTTATTTTATTGATGTTCTCATTTGACTGAAGCTCAGAGAAAGTGATTTTCCTAAGTTGTAAAAGTATTAAATGCCATAGCTGGGGTTCAAATGGAAGGATCCCTAACTCCAGATTGAGTCATTGTCTCTCCCTCTCCGTGCCTGTTTTGCTGCAAAAAGGAGTTGATGGTGTTTGAGAAAAATGATGTATACAGGAACTAACCGAGGTGTGGCCTGAGCCATGGACCAGAAATAGACAGAAAGAACAGCCCATTCACTGTTCTAACCCATGCCCTTGGGCAAATAGGCAACTTCCTCAGTCTCTCCCCAGCTCTGGCCAGGAATGGTATTTGGATTTCAGTGGCTTCCATTAATCTCTAGATGTTGTTTTTGAAAAATGTTTACATGTAATTAAAATAAAAATGTTCTCATATGGGTCAATTCACCTTTAGGGAGAGGACTTAAATCTCCATTTACAAGGTAAAATGTTCACTATTTATGTAAAAATAATAGCTCAAACTCCAGTTTTCATGATAGACACCTGTTTAAAGTATACCAATATCTATTAATTTCGGAATCATAGTATCAAAGAGTTAGAAGGGCCCTCACAAGTGTTAAGGGCTAAAATTCTAGCTAAACTGTCTAAAATATCTAATGAGTGGTCGCCAATCAATTACAAGCTTTAGCAAGAGTTAGACTTTTAAGCATTTATTAAGGAGAATAAGAATTTGGTAAAGAGAGAGAGAAAGGCCTAGATTCCTATCTATTAAAGGGAGAGCACATTTCTAGCTCCCTTCTCCGCCAGCGTCCTCAGGAAAGAGACGAGACTGAGCGCCAGTCTCTTCCTTCCTCCTCCCACTAGCCCGCGTCACTTCCTGACTCCTGGTCTTGCCCTCAAAGACCTTCCCTTCATGGGCAGAACTCCTCTACAGTAAGTATCCAGCAGGTGGCGTTATTCCAATCGTTACAGTCCCCCCTGTTGTTCCTCAAGAAACAAAATGTTTCCTTGACGGAACAGTAAAAAGAATATAATAACTATTGCTAACTAATAATATGTGAACAACAATATAGAAAAGGAAGAGAGGAAAGTTTTGTCCAGAGGGGCGATTTTTTTTTTTCCCTCATGAACCGACGCTTTGACATTAGTCTTGCAAAGGGAGGGCCTCTGCAGAGAATACATGTTACAGATGGTGTATATTATAACAGAAAGAGAAAAAAAACCAACAAAAACAAATCAAAACTGTTCATTTAAAGTCTCTGAAAGTCTTTTCTCAGATGTCCTCTAGGTGTAGTCGTGGAATGGAAGTCTTTTCAGGGGTTGAGGTGTGGATGCTGGTAATCAGCCAGGAAAATTTCCTACAAAATTGAGCTTAACACAACTTTAAAATAGCTTTGTCAATAATCAAATCAAACAATGAAAGTTCTCAAAAACATGTCTAAGGGAATACAGAATCTTAGTTGTTAACACTTGAAACATACAATAAAACAAAAATTGAACCATTCTTTAAAATTACATTATTATTATAGTCCCCCCTTATGGAGAGTAATTGAGAAGACAATTGCTGTGATATTAATTTTTTAAAAATAATTTTTGTCTTTGTTTCATCACTTTTTGCATCATCTGCCTAATTATCCTCATGCCATTATGAGAAATTTTAAAATCTTATATAATTGGTAACAGATGTCAAGGCCAAATTCAACAGTGTATTTATCATGACACCTTAGATAATTATGGGGGTTACCATAAAAGAACAGAGAAATGATGGGATATGAGCATTCCCACACTTGAGCAATATGTACTGCCCATACAGTATGCCAGGCTTAAAATAGGTGGATGGAATATATGTCCATGCCACCGAACATATTGGAAGAAACTGAGTCAGACTTAATCAGATGCATGGGATTGAGATGTCCATGGCATCAGGCATATAGGAGGGAGCATAGAAGCCAGGTGTAGAAGTGAGATGGGTGGGATGAATACTTCCAGCCATCTGTACAATATTGTGGGGAAAAAGAGAATAAAATATTAAACCAAGAGAATCCAACCTCAACATTTGTCAAAAGCTGTTCCCTCGGCCATACCTTGACTTCATGCATGTCTCCCCTCATGTGACAGTTCAGTGTCTGCTCTTGCATGTATTCCTCTTGTGATTGGATGGCATCTTGGCCAACTGGCATCTGATAACTCAGAATAAAGGCAATTAGTGTCTTAAATGATAAGTTCCCATAATCCAAGTCTCATATGGATTTAAAAATTGAGGATAATAAATGATTGCAAAAAATGTGAATACATCTTGACTCAGAACACAATATATAGTTATGCAACAATTTCAAATAATATCTTTTTTTTACTTAGTATACAATTACTTTTGTGAAAAATCAGAACATATTTAAATACAAGTTAAAGCACAACAGAATCTCAAAGAAAACGTTTTTTTAAAAAAGAAAACTTTTACAAATGTTCCCCTCTTTTTTTTTTTTTTGGAATATGCTTATCAAAAATAATACTTCTAGAATTAATTTACACTTGCCATGGCAACCAATTTGCCAGGGAAATGCTTTAAAGAGTTTGATCAAATAATCAGTTGAGGAAAAAAAATAACAAAAACAAACAACTCAGAATATGGGAGCACAATACTCCTAGAATTAACATTGTATTATGAAATCAAAACCATCTTGCAATTTTTTAAAATTAGATAAACGAATAGAAGAAAATACACATGGAACAATAAAAGACAATGAAATTCAAACTAAGGAAGTCTAAATGAATGTGAACTTAATATTAATAAGAGTATTATAAAATATAAACTTGATCACATGACTATAAAAAGCTTTTACAAATATTCTCCTTGTTTTAAAAACTAAATATAAGACACAATCTCAAAAGCATTAAAATTTCTATGAAAATAAACCTATACCATTAATTTCAAAATGTATATGTAATAGCATAGAAATCCTATGTAACCTCTGAACTGACATTAATAATCTGAGTGAATTCAGAACACTCTTGATTCCGAAATCTAAAATCCCCAATACTCATATCAATACCTTGCTGCTTACTTCTACATTTCTGTAAAATATATACCCTTCCATGGCAAAAGAAGCAGAGTCTTGAACTATGTTGATTGTCATTCTTATTCAGCTTAAGTTTTTCTTCTTTAACCCCTCTATATTGTCTGTCGGGCTTTTCACCATACAAATGCTTTATAAGATTACTAATTAAAGACAAAAGCAGGTTAGCAAAATTATGAACAAAACGAGCATATCTGGAATTTAAAGAGTTTTCTAAGATTGTCTCAAAAGCACAGCCAGGCCGGGGAAGGGCTGAGCCTGAAGCTGCAAATGCAGGTAGAAAAAGTTGAGCATGCGCATCAGATCTCTGGACTTCCCAGGCAGGGGAAGCTATGGGCTTGGCCATAGGAGTAGAGGGTGGGGTCTGGAGAGGAGGGGAGGGACCAGCACAATTTGAATCAGACTTGATTTTGAACTCAGGCCTGGATTCCTCTTCCCCCACTTTGCCTCCAGGTGCTAGGGGATTAAAAGCTTCTAGAGGGTGGGTCATTGCCTCCAGGCATGCAAAATTAGAGCAACAATTAGTGTTAGAACTGGGAAAAGCTGCGGGAATCTCTTCAGGTTTCTCTGAAAAAGCATGGTTGGGAGAGGGAGAGATATTTCCTTGTGTGAGTAAGTTGCTGGCTCTTTTAACAAAAATAAAAAGAAAAATAGAAAATCCACAAAAACAAAGCATTAACATGATCTTATCTCCCATTTGTCTGGTTAAACAGACCAAAATCAAAAATAGGATAATTAGGGAGTTTAAAAGGTCCATTCGAAAAAATTCAAAGGAAAAACACAGCCAGTACACCAGTACTTAGCAGTTAAAGGGAGAGGGAGGGGAAATTTCTTACCCAACCAGAAGATCAGAAGACTGAGGGTTAGCTTTCCTCTTCGTGGTCAGCCATCTGTTAAGGGCTAAAATTCTAGCTAAACTGTCTAAAATATCTAATGAGTGGTCGCCAATCAATTACAAGCTTTAGCAAGAGTTAGACTTTTAAGCATTTATTAAGGAGAATAAGAATTTGGTAAAGAGAGAGAGAAAGGCCTAGATTCCTATCTATTAAAGGGAGAGCACATTTCTAGCTCCCTTCTCCGCCAGCGTCCTCAGGAAAGAGACGAGACTGAGCGCCAGTCTCTTCCTTCCTCCTCCCACTAGCCCGCGTCACTTCCTGACTCCTGGTCTTGCCCTCAAAGACCTTCCCTTCATGGGCAGAACTCCTCTACAGTAAGTATCCAGCAGGTGGCGTTATTCCAATCGTTACACAAGTTATTTAGACCAATTCATATAAGAATAAGAATCCCATTTAAAGCATACCCACAAATTAGTCTTCTAGGAAATGTGTTTGAAGCCCTCCAGTGAAGGTAAACCCCTACCTGCCAAGCCAGTCCATTCTTCTTTTGGATAGCTCTAATTATTAGGTGGTTGGTTATTTTTGCATTGCCTCAAGCCTAAATTTACCTTGTGACTACTTCCATTTGTTGTTACTGGTTCTGTCTTCTGTGGTCAATGAGAGAAAAAAGTCTAATCCCTTTTCCACATGTAAGCCCTCTAAGTACTCAAGGACATCTCTCACATACATGCCACTCAGTCTTTCTCTTTTTGAAGTTAAATATATCTAGTTCTTTCCATATATCTTCATATAGCATAATTTCAATGTCTTCTACCATCCTTCTCTAGACAATTTCCAGATTATTAATATTCTGCCTAAAGCCTTTTGCCAAGACCTAAAATAAAAAATTCCAAATGTGATTTGATCAGGGAAGAATAAAATAGAACCATGACCTCTCTCATCCTGCATACTATGTTTTTCCATACTACCTAAGAATTCATTCATTCTTTTTGCTTTCATATTACAGTTTTGATATATATTGAGCTTGCAGTCCCCTAAACATTCCAGTTTTTTCAGATTAATTGCTCTCTGGCCATACCCATACCATCATCTTGCTTGTGAAGTTGATTTTATTTTTTGCTCAAGTTTAAGACTTTACATTTAACCCTAGTAAATTTCATCTTTTTCAATTTGAACCAAGCTTTCATTTTTAAAATTTTTTTCATGTTTATTAACTCATATATCCCCACACAACAACTCCTAGCGACAGTCTGGCAAGGATTATGATTTCCATTTACAGATGAAGACACTGAAGCATATAGCAGTCAAATAACCTGTCTGGGTTAATGCAGCTGGTGAGGGATGGTGGCAAACTTGGATGAAAACCCCAGGCTTCTAACCTGTGTATTGTAGCCTTTCTTCTCTAACAAATTGTTTCTCCTCTTACTACCAGCATGTTAAGGCTTAAAGGCACTATGTTTTCTTTTTTCTTTCTTTCTTTCTTTCCTTCTTTCTTTCTTTCTTTCTTTCTTTCTTTCTTTCTTTCTTTCTTTTCTTTTCTTTTCTTTTCTCTCTTTTTTTTTGGTAAGGCTACGGGGGTTAAGTGACTTGCCCAGGAAGGATCACACAGCTAGTAAGTGTCAAGTGTCCGAGGTTGGATTTGAACTCAGGTCCTCCAGACTCCAGGGCTGGTGCTCTATCCACTGCATCACCTAGCTGCCCCACAGACACTAGATTTTCAATAAGTTTAGTGATGATGATGAAGTATGGGTTTGTTTATGAAATCAGCTGCTTCAGTGCATTTGTTAAGTAAACAAATGAATTTACACCCTAAAAGATAGGGCACCAAAGCCATTGGCATTGCCTTCTCGATTGTCTATTGCAGCTGAAACATGAGAATCTCCTGTGGGCCTAACAGACATCTTTTAATGGCACATAATTCTCTCCTTTGTGCTTAAATTTTGCATGTGCTTAATATTTGTCTACACAAAGAGCTGCTTAAAGACAGACACTGATGATGCCAGATTCTCTCCTCCCATCTGCTAAATGCACACATTTTCTCTAGCTAGAGGATTGGAAGGGACTTCTCAAAGCCTGGGCCTCTTATTTCAAAGATAATTGTGTATGAATTATTCAAAGAACCAATATCAACAGAAAGTATTTAGGAAGGTTTTTGGTTCTCCACTCAGCACAGATCTCCCCCTGCCTTTATTCATTGCAAAGGATCAAAATCAGTTATCTACAGTTTTTCTTATTTTTCTTCTCTACAACCTCAAGAGAAGAGAAAACTTGTCATGGGGGATAGAGGCCTGGCCTTGGAGTCAGGGCAACCTCAATTCGAGTCCTTCCTCTGACATATACGAACCTAGTGACCATGGTCAAGTCCCTTAACTTTTCAATCCTCTAAATCAAAGAAGAGTTTGGATATTATAGTTCAGACCCATCCATTCCTTAATGAGTATCCTTTCTTTATCTGATCTCATAGTACCTTATTGTCTTGATCATGTGATTATTGAAATCAAATCAATATTATGTTGATCAATTTTCATGTATGTTATCTCTCCCATCTAAGTTTAAGCTCTTTAAGGGCAGACGCCATATCTCATTTATCTTTGTGCCTCCCCCCATACCAAACACAGGGCATTGGTTATAGTAAGTTTTTAAAAGTTTGTTGAATCGATGAATCAGTGGCATGTGTGCTTAAGTTAAAAATGTCAAGTACATTTTTGCATTTCTCCTAAAGACTGAAACATGAGTGAAAAATTGGTGCTAGAGTTCTATTTGTTCAAAACACTTCAGGGAAATATTGCAAATATTAAGAATGCTACTAGCTCTGATGCCATGCTAAAAATGTAAATGGTGTGGTTGATTTACTCAAATTAATTAACTACAGTAATACACTAGTCCATAGAGGATTTCTCTAGGAAAAAAATCCAAAAACAAGACTTGAATGACAAAGTAGATCTGAAATCCTCTAGGTCTCTCACCACAGATCCCTAGAATGCTACAACTGAACAGGACCTTAGAGACCAACCAGTTCATGCCCATCATATTACTTGTGAGGAAACTGGAATGCAGAAAGGGAAAGTGATTTGCCCATGATCGCACAGCAAGGTAGTGGCAGAATCAGAACTATAACCTAGGGATCTTAATTTCCAGGCCAGGGCCTTCTCTTCTAGATTTCCCTAATTTCTGTGTAGGAAGAACAGACAATGAACTCTGTAAGCTTTGAGCAAAAGTTTCCAAAAATTCTGTTATACAACTCCATCTCTGCTGTTGCTTCTTGTTTTTCAGTCTTCTCTCTCTGGTCCTGTGTAAAATTGGCAAGGTAGAGTGTGGGACCTAAAGTCAGGAAAACTCATCTTCCCGAGTTCAAATCTGGCCACAGACAGTTATTAGCTGTGTAACCCTGGGTATGTCACTTAACCCTGTTTGCCTCAGTTTCTTCATCTGTAAAATGAGCTGGAGAAAGAAATGGCAAACCACTCCAGTATTGTTGCCAAGAAAATCCCAAATGGGGTCACAAAGAGTCAGACACAACTGAAAAACAACTGAAAAACAAAAATTGAGAAGTAGGTAGAAACTCTTCTCTGAGACTCCCACCACTTTTTTTCCAGATCCAGATCCAACACTTCACTTTTTGCTTGACTACTAATAGTATTTGTTTCAGCAATAGTTTATTCTCAGGTGAAAACTAGCTGCTAGCGACTGGCTGAAAGCTGAGTAATATTGGCACCTGCTTACAAGGATGCTATTTCTCAGACACATGAGTTTGCACCAGCTTGATAAAGGAGAGAGAGGGATAGCATGAGAACAAAATACTTCATTTACATGAGGCACGACTCACTCATTTGTAAAATAGGTAAAAAAAACCTTCCATTTAATTACTAAACTTATAATCTACCTACTCTAATGCCTCATCATGTCATGTAAATGAAGTAAGATTGTTGTCATAATCGTAATCATAGCGTTTATCTAATACTTATCATGTCCAGACACTGTATTAAGTGCTTTAAAAGTATTATCTCATTTGATCCTCCCAATAACCATGGGATATATGTATAATTATTATTTCCATTTTACAGAAAAGGGAATTGAGAGAAATGGAGGGTGACTTATGCAAAGCCACACAGCTACGAAATCATTAAGACTGGATTTGAACTCAAGTCTTCCTGCCTCCAGGGCTGCTGTTCTATCCCCTGTACCATCTCACTGCCTTGACCAAAGTTTCTTAAACTGTGGGTTGTGACCCCATAGGGGTTGTGTAACTGAATGTGGAGGTTGCAAAAGTTTGGCAACAGTAAAAGTTTATGTATACCTATTTTAATATATCTGTATACCTGGGATTATGTAAAAATTTCAGACTATGGCTGCTTTCCAAGTTTCCGCCCAGCTAAGAATAGACAGATTCAGGGGGCAGCTAGGTGGCGCAGTGGATAGAGCACTGGCCCTGGAGTCAGGAGGACCTGAGTTCAAATCTGGCCTCAGACACTTGACACTTACTAGCTGTGTGACCCTGGGCAAGTCACTTAACCCCAATTGTCTCACAAAAAAAAAAAAAGAGTAGATAGATTCATTCCTAAGAGGCTGGTCGCTTGATAATAAATCATTTGGTTATAGAAACCTATAAAACAAAGATATCTCACCACTGGACCCAGATGGCTTTAGAAGAGAAAGTGAGGCTGGTGACTTTGCATAGCCTTTCCTCACTTAAATCCAATTCAGTGCAAGTCATGCTATTTCTAATGGTCCTCTTCAAGAATGAAGAACAAACATCATCATCAACAAAAACAACAGAAAATTACAAAATGGCCCTCAATCCTATGCGGGTCTTTTCTGTTTCATCAATATTGTGACAGTAGTGAAAATAGACTAAAAATAACAGTTTTTAGATCATCTATCAATATCACCTGTTGGTTCTCTAAATGTGAGATTCTTGTCCAACAATTGACTGGATGAAGGAACAGACATATCAAACTTGACTTTCTTCTCTAAGTGAAACCAAAAGACAAAAGGACATTACAATTATTCAGAAATCAGGCTCATAGGTCCTTTTGAGAGAGGTAAATACAAGAGTTGGCAGAGTTGGTTTTATTAGACAGCCAAAGGCAACAAGAAATATTTCATGAGACACTTGGCTGTATTGTGCTACAATGCTCATGCATTGGCAAAAAAAACACACCACCAAGAAGATAATTGTAGCTTATGGATCAACATCTGCTGCAGAAGATACATAACAGTCAAGAAATTCTACAGAGAATTTGATGAGACATTCCAAATTGAACCAATATATACTCCATTGCTCAGTGGCTTAAATGCAAAAGTAGGCATAGGAAAGAAGGCAAAACATATATTGGAAAACATGGTTTTCCAATTAGAATTAAACATGAGTAGTCAAAGGCATGTAGAATACATAGGAGCTGCATGCCTATAAATCATGAATACTTCAAGAATAGAATTAAAATGTAGATTGAAGAACTGCTTGTTCAGTTGTTTTTCAGTCATGTCTTACCCTTCATGACCCCATTTGGGGTTTTCTTGGCAAAGATAATGAAGTAGTTTGCTATTTCCTTCTCCAGAAAATTTTACAGATGAGAAATACACTGAGGCAAACAAAGTGACTTGCCAAGGGTCATACAGTTAGGAACTATCTGAGGCTGGATTTGAACTCAGTCCCTCAACTCGAGGGTGAGTGCTCTATTCACTGTACCATCTAGCTGTCTACATCAACATATATTTCTATAATCATACCTATATCTCTGTCTATATCAATATATCTGTTATTCATCATATATATATGTATGTATGTATATATATATATGTATTACATTCATAAAACCCTTCATTTTACAAATGTGGAAACCTCATCCCAGGTTAACTTGCCCAAGGTAGTATCAAAATTAGTATTCAAAGTAGAATCACAGACAGATGGAAGGGAATGCAGTATACTTACAGTCCAACCCATTGATGAGAGGAATCTCTACCCAATAGTCATTCAGGCTTACAAGTCATCCATGAGTCAGCCCATGTTCTTTGACTCCAAATTCAATGATCTTTCCATTCCTTGTAAATTTGTCCTTAAAACATATCTATTAGGCAATGAGTATCTACAAAAGCAGGGAAAGCCATGAGATTTCTATAAGAGAATTTTTGGCTAATGTGGGTGGCAGGAGGAAAAAAAAGGGAAAGGAAAAGTATGTTAGAAGACTAAGGTCCTGAAATGCTAAGTGATTTGCCCAATATCCTACTACTGAGCTGGGACTAGAACCCAGGTTTCTTAATTCTCAACAAAATACATTTTCCAATGACAGATCCAGACAATGGGGTCCAGTTAGAAATTACAAAAATAGGCGGATACCTTACAAGAAAGAAAGATTAAAATGCAAATTTATGAAAATCCGAAAGGCTAAATAGAGTTTTTAGAGAGAGAGGCTCTTTTCCATGTGTCATTAACCCCATTGGCAGTCAAGTGAGGCCTATAGATGCCTTCTCAGAATAATGGGGTTTTTTGGTTTTGTTTTGTTTTTTGTTTGTTTTGTTTTAGTGAGGCAATTGGGGTTAAGTGACTTGCCCAGGGTCACACAGCTAGTAAGTGTTAAGTGTCTGAGACCGGATTTGAACTCAGGTACTCCTGAATCCAGGGCCAGTGTTCTATCCACTGCACCAACCTAGCTGCTCCAGAATAATGTTTTTTTAATGTAGAAAATAAATAATACGTAAGATTTTAAAGGAAACCAATTATATTGAAATGTAGTTATCAAAAATACATAAAAGACAAGTTGATGGACCCCAGGCCAAGAACTTCTGGTTTAAAGAGTAGGGTAATAATGATATATTTTGATTCATTTGAATAGAGATGGGGCATTATCCATCTCTTTATTTTTTTTCATCTCTTTAAAAGATATCCCCTGTAGATCTATATTACTATCTCTTCTTTTCCTTCTCTAATCTCTCTTCCTTGGTAATATCACATGCTACAATCAGTTTGATTATTGCCTCTATACAGATAACTCACATATATATATATATATATATATATATATATCACATATATGTAAAAATGTGTCTATATAACATATATACATATACATAAATACATGTATATATGTGTATGTATATATGTATGTGTGTGTGTGTGTGTGTGTATATATATATATATATCAACCTACATCTCTCCCATAAACTCCATTCCTGCTTTATCAACTAGCTACTGGACATCTCCTCTTAGATGTCTGACCAGCATCTCAAATATAAAATATGGAAAAAACTGAACTCATCATTTCATCTTCTAAGGATGTCCTTCCTCAAAACTTTCCTATTTCTGATAGTGACCTAAGGTATGGCAGCAAAGTTGGTGTTCAAAGTAGAACCGCAGAATCCTATGATCGCATAACTTCTTATTTTTATTTAATCATAAAAATATTTTATTATTTTCTAGTTACACGTAAAAATATTTTTCAACATTTGTTTTCATAAGATTTTTAGTTCCAAATTTTTTCTCCCACACTCCCTTCCCTCCCCACTCCTCAAGACATAAAGCAATCTGATATAGACTATATATGTACAATCACATTAAACACATTTCTGTATTAGTCTGTTAGATCCCTAATTTCTAAACTTCAGGGCCATCCTCAACTCTTTCCTTTCTACCACCTCCTATGTGAAGATGGTATGTTCCTATATGGAACACTTCCATAGGATTCTCAACAGACCATCATCAGTCAATGTAGAAGTCATTGACTGTATATCTCAGGTTGAAGTCAACCCCTATCTAGTTGAATTTCCAACTGAAAAAAGAGGTTTTGAATTCCATTAGGTTCCTCTCATGTGGAATGAGCCTGGTTTTGATTCTATTCCAGATGAGGTCTACAAGACGAGAGGTCCATTGCTCATACAAAAGCTGACAGCAAGGGGAAGTTATCTCCCATGAGTTCAAGGATGCCTCCATTGCCTATCTCTATAAAGGAAAGGGAAATAGGTTGTTCTGCAACAATCTTGGATTGGGGGTGGGAGGATCTCTCTCTTAGTCATTGCCAGCCGGATTCTTGTCAGAGTCCTCCTTAATAGGCTGATCTTTCACATGGAAGAAGATGGCCATCTACCTGAGCACCAGTATGGATGGCTTCAGAAAGGGCCAAGGAACAGTCAATATGGTATTTACTGCTTGACAACTCCAGGAAAAATGTCAGGAGCATATGAGAGGTCTGTATATAACATTAATTGATCTATTGAAGGCCTTTCACATTGTCAATAATGAGGTCTTGTGGAAAATTTTGGCAAGATTTGGCTGCCTGGAGGAGTTCATCAGTATTATATGTCAGTTTCATGACAGCATGCCTGCCCAGGTTCTGGATAATGGACAATGCTCTCATTCTTAACCAGTCACCAATGGAGTGAAGCAGAACTCTGTGCTTGTTCCCCATTCTTTTTAGCATGATGTTTTCTGTGATGTTGTCAGATGTCTACCTTAAAGGCTACAAGTCAAGAATAATGTGGAGGGAGAGTTGGTACATGACTTTCTGTTTGAAGATTATTGTGCATTCAATGCAACCTCTGAAGCTGAGATGCAATAAAGTATAGATAGATCCTCTACTGCTTGTGTTAATTTTGGTCCAACACAACACCAAGAAAACAAAAGTTCACCACCCCACCACAACCATACATAGAACTATCAGTTACATCAAATGGAGAAATTTTGAATTTTGTGGAGTTCACTTACTTTGGCAATATACTTTCCAGGGATGTACACATAGATGATAAAGTTGACACACACATTGCCAGAGCTAGCTCAGTGTTTGGGAGGTTCTCAAGGAAAGTGTGGGAGAGAAGAGGTATTAGAGGGTCTACAGAGCCACTGGGCTGATCTCATTATTGTATGCCTGTGAAAATTGGATAGTATATAATATCATTCCAGAAAACTGAATTGCTTCCATTTGAATTGTCTTAGGAAGATTCCAAAAATCACCTGGAAAATAAGGTACTAGAAACTGAGGTCCTTCCTTGAGATGAATTACCAAGCATTTAAAATACTACATAGAGCACAAATCTGATGGGTTGGTCACGTTTTTCAAATTCCAAAAGTACATTTTCCTAAAAAGACTATTTTATGGAGAATTTACACAAAGTAAGTTCTCACATCAAGGTCATATGAAGCAATACAAGGACACTCTCAAAGTCTCCCTGAAGAAATATGGACTCAATTGTGACATGGGAGACACTGACACAGGACCACCCAGCATGGTGTGCTTGAATGAAAGAAGGTGTTATATACTATGAGCAAAGCAGAATGGCAGTTGCTTAAAATAAATGTGAGATGCATAGATTTAGAGACTTCTCCACTCCAAATGTTCATTTGAATTACTTGTGCCCAATCTGTAATAGAACCTTCCAAGCTCCTATTGGTCTGATCAGCTGCAATTGGACACAGAGTATTTTGACTCCAACATAGTGCTGTCATTTTGGTCCTCTTTAAGAATTAAGGAAAACAACCAACCAATATTCATGAAATTTACTATGAAGTTCTATCTATTCGATCTCCAGAGCATCCCTTGCATCTCTTCCCTTCTCTTCACTCCTACCAGTACCACTGTAATTTAGTCTTTAACCAATAGTCTCCTAATTAGTGTTTCTGCCTTGCTTATTCCCTCTCTAATCTGCAAATGCGAAAATCGACTTCCTAATATGCAAAGCTAACAAGGCCACTCCTTTGCTCAAAACTTTTAGTGGCTCCATATGGCCTCTAGATAAAAATATAAACTTCTTGGGTTTATATTCAAGGTTCTCCACAATCTGGCTCCAAGCTTCTTTCCCAAACCTTTTTTTCCACTTTTTCCCTTTCCTGAACTTAACATTTCACCAAATAATCCTACTATGTATAGGCCTGTTATTAAATGCCTACTATATGCTAGGCACTGTGCTAAGCACTGGGGATACAAAGAAAGGAAAAAGTCAGTGACTACTTTCAAGAAGCTTATTTCACATTCCAAGCAAATCAAAAATTTCCCCACACTAGTTCTTTCCCAAGACTGACATTCTATCTCTCATCACTGTGCATTTTTGCAAACTATCCCTACTACTGTATGCCTGAAATAAATGGCCTCCTCATTTTTGACTTTCACAAATCTTAGCTTCATTCAAGGTCCAGTTTAGTTGCTATCTCAGTAGCCCTCCCTGATTTCAGCCATCACCACCACCACAGCTGAAAGTGGTTTATTCTTCACAAAACAATCTTTCAGAACTATATAGATCTCTCCTTTGCCTCCATCATTCCCTCCTCTATCTATGTAAATAGTCTATTCTCTCAGTTAGACACATACATAATGGGAAAGGAAGCTCTTTCATGGCAGAAAATACTTCATTCTTTTCTTTTATGTCTGGTGTTTAGCAAATAACTGGTACTTGATAAATGGTTGTGGGATGAGATGAGATAGAATGGGATGTGGTGGGATGGGGTGGGATGGGATGGGATGGGATGGGATGGTATTAACTAACATAAACCCCTCACCTTCATGGCTTCTTCCTAAGAGGGATGGAGAACCAAGTTAAGTTAGGGTCTGCCTCCTCTCAGTGATAAGAAGGAAGTATTCTGCCAACTACTTTTTTTTTTTTTTTTAGTGAGGCAGTTGGGGTTAAGTGACTTGCCCAGGGTCACACAGCTAGTCAATGTTAAGTGTCTGAGGCCAGATTTGAACCCAGGTACTACTGACTCCAGGGCCAGTGCTCTATCCACTGCTCCATCTAGCTGCCCCCTCCAACTACTTCTTAATGTTTCTGGGAAGAAAACCAAGGTTGCATTGATCAAAAATGTCCTGACTTCAAAAGAGGAATTTTGCTATTTTTCCTTCATAACCTTTATGGATGAAGTTTACTATCCACAGAACTTTGAATCTTGAGGGGTACAGATTTCCCATATGTTTCATTTAGCTTATTCCGATCTCAGAATGTGAACTGAATATTATCCTTAAGAACAAAATGTGCAGTCAATCTGTATAGCTATGATGTTGACTAAGCCCAGGCAGAACTCTTTCTTACTTAAAGCTTATGACTAAGCAACCTAGTTCAATAAAAAGTCCACCTAGCAAAGATAAATAAAAAGATACTTCAATTAAAGGCCAACACTGTTGATTTCAAGAGATTTTTAAGCATCCTTTTATCCACCCCAGACTTCCAAAACAAGGGGGTCTATTCAATATTGACACTAGAAGAGCGTGTGCTTCACCTCATAATTAGGAGCCAGGGAATTCCTAAGAGGTCAATCCCTGTTTCCCCATAATTCCTTTTTTCTCTCAGAGGGATAATTAAAATAATCAAAAGAACTCAGTTCTTCTGCTTTCTAAATTCTCCCTTCACACATCAAGCACACTCTGCATGCTACCTGGTGCTCATTATGAGTTTGGCGTCTAGCGCTTTTTTCTCAGACCTTCACAGATATTAGGAGACAAGGGGTCCTGTTAACATCTTCTTTCATGATTCCACAAGAACAAAAAATAACTTTTTTTCATCAGGCTTTGTTAAAAAAAAGAAAGAAAACCCCAAACCTGTCCCAGTCTTTTGTTTGTTCACCCATAAGGTAGAAGACATCTACTTCTTGTTGATGTCTCCACCTTTCCTTTTTCTTGTTATTTTCAGAATTGACTTTTTTCCTTCCATCACTCCTTTCCACTCTTTTGGATCAACACCAGTCTTGAATTTCAATTATACAGATGAAGAAGCATCTAATGACATTTTGGAGGATAATGGCCGGATAACTCTGCCTTATCACCAGGAGTCAGGGAAGAAACCTTTAAGACAGACCAGAGGAGTGAAATATCCCTTATAATCTGGCCTGATGCCTGGAAAGGACTTGAAAATAAAATGATGGCCTATTCCTGAAAGATTTAAGTTCTTCCTTTTGAAATAACGTGTGAAAAGGGGGCTTTGAATAGAGTTAGCAGAAAAAGGGGAGATGCCATTATGGGCAGGCAGGCAAGTAAATAGGACAGATTACATATAGACTCTCTACTATCCACTGCATCACCTCACTGCCTATTTATTGAAGGAATTGTTATAATGCTAACCCTAGAATTCCTCTCTTTGAAGAGAGTATAGAGGCAAGCCTTTGGTACCAATCTTCTACTTACCCTCCTGGCTGAAATCAAAGTCTCCCTGGAGAAGGGTGAAAAGGAAAGATATCTACTCATGTACCTCCTGTGATCCACATATAGAAAGACCTATATGGATACACATAACCTACATGGGCAACATACAGCACATACACACATATACCTACACTACATACTTAAACTCTATCTGTCTGTTACCTCATTTGTAAAATGAGGATGATAATAATAATACCTACCTCCTAGAGTTTTTGTGAGGATAATATTTGTAAAGTACTTTGCAATCTTTATTTTGTGTGTGTGTGTGGGGGGGGTTTTAGTGAGGCAATTGGGGTTAAGTGACTTGCCCAGGGTCACACAGCTAGTAAGTGTTAAGTGTCTGAGGCCAGATTTGAACTCAGGTACTCCTGACTCCAGGGCCAGTGCTCTATCCACTGCGCCACCTAGCTGCCCCGGCAATCTTTATTAAAGAACTATATAAATGCTAATTAATGTGATTGTATAAAGTGATAATGATCATGGTGATGGAGTGAATGATGGCCTCAATTGGGGCCTTACATATTTTTCAGTGACCTGTATTCACCCACCAATGGGTAAAAAGGGTGTTCCTTATCACCAAAGCATGGTATAGCAAAACACAAAATATGTGGTAAATAAAACTATCAGAATTCAATTCAACAAAATTTGTTCATTTTCTACTAAGTTAAAGGCTCTGAAAACTGATTGTCCTTTTAACTTTCTGAAACAAAGACTTTAGAGCAAATTTTTCTTTGATGTGTTGTGGAGATATTTGAAGATAATCTTTACCTTGCTAATAAGAAAATGTCTCCACACAATTCTTCCCCATTTCAAAAATTAATTTTGCCCCTATTGTGTGCCAAGAACTACACTAAACATGATGAAGCCTATCAACATGAGCTCTCAAGTTTTCAATGAGGCATGGTAGACATACCCATGCTATTCAACCTCATTTTGGCCCTTGCTGCTGTTCAGCAATCCTTTTTCTTATTTCCTTATCTCAGAGAATCTTAGATTCAAAGGTCATTCAGTCTAAACCAAACTAGAATTATTAATCCCCTCCACAGAAACCTCAGCACAAGTGTAATTCTTATTACCCAACTTTATCTGGAGAAGAATTAATAGAATGTATTTATCTTCCCTCTTTTCAAAGATGGTGGCATATGGGTGGAAAGTGGTATTTATTATGAGACAGTTTTCCTGAACTGATTTCTTTTCTTTTCTTAATAAAATTTTGTCTCAATGGATAGTTCACTAGGTAGAGGAGAAATAAACTCAGACATAAAGGTAATTTTAAGAAGAAAATTATAAAAACAAGTTTTTAAAATTCTTAGGAGGTGGTTGTACAACCTCTGCTTTATGAGCTCTAAGGACAAGAATACATGATTTCTCAAGGCAGCTCTTCTATTTTTGAGCATCTCTAACTAGGAAGTTCTTTGGGGATAGCAAATAAAAACCTACTTCTTTTCCAACTTCCACATACTAGAGTTCTAGTGGGGGGGTGGGGTACAGAATAAGGACTATTAAACAGAGTTGAAAAGAAAGACAAAAGTAGCACTTTCAGAAAGAAGGCATGGCCCTTGGAGAAATAAGGCTTTTTCTGAAGTCTTTCAGGATAAGAATTTATAGATAGATTTCCATGATCAATCACCATTCTTCTTGAGGCCTCAAACTTATCCCAAGTAGTAAAAAGTTAGTCCTTACTTTAAGCTTTGAGAACACTCTGAAGCAAGGGTTCTTAACTTGAGGTCCATGAACTTGTAAGACTTTCAGATAGATGATGATGATGATGATGACGATAGATGGATGGATAGATGGATGGATGGATGGATGGATAGATAGATAGATAGATAGATAGATAGATAGATAGATAGATAGATAGATAGATAGATAGATAGATAGATAGATAGATAGATAGATGATAGAGACTTCAATGTAATTGTTTTCCTTAGTAATCCTAAGCACTTAAAAATATTATTCTGAGAAGGGGTACAGAGCATCACCAAACATCCAAAGGAAGGTGTAAGGGGTCCGTGACACCAAAAAGATTAAGAACTTCACCCATAAAAGGTAAAAGTGAAAATGACTTGAATGCTTGAGCAGGGAACAAATGCAATATACTTTAAAATAACCTTGACCCTTCTCCTATTCCCCATAGCAGCTATGCTATGTCTTTCAACTTTCTTTTTTAATCCCCTTTCTCAATTCACTCTTTGACTCTTCATGGTCAGCAGCAGCATCAACAAGCATTTATAAGTGCCTACTAAGTGCCAGGTACTGTGCTTAATGCTAGGGATCAAATAAAAGACGCAAACAACAACAACAACAACAAAAATGATAGCTAACATTTGTATGGTCCTTGCTATGTGCCAGGTACTAGGCTAAATGATTTACAATTACAACTTATTTAACACTTATAACAACCCTGGGAAGTAGGTGGAATTATTATCTTCATTTTTTTCTTCTTCGGGGCAATGGGGCTTAAGTGACTTGCCCAGGGTCACACAGCTAGTAAGTATCAGGTGTCTGAGGTCGGATTTGAACTCAGATACTCCTGAATCCAAGGCCAGTGCTTTATCCACTTAGCCATCTAGCCACCCCCTATTATCTCCATTTTACAGAGGATGAAACTGAGGCAAATAGAGGCTAAGTGACTTGTCCAGAGTCACATAGAGCTAGTAAGTAATTGAGGGCTAACTTGAACTCATGTCTTCTTGACTCCAGACCCAGTGTTTTTCTTTTTTCCATTGTACCACCCAGCTGCTTGGTGGGAGCTAGGACAAACATGGTCCCTGCCTTCATGGAGTCCACATCCCAATGAAAGAGATAACATACAAACAACTCCATAAAAACAATGTACGTGCAGGCTAAATTGGATCAACCTCAGAGGGAAGGCATTCACAGTAGTAAGGAGAAAAAGGGGAGAGGACAGGGAAAGGCCTCTTAAAGAAAGTAGAATTTTAGCTGAGTCTTGAAGGAAGCCAGGGAGCAGAGACGAAAGGAAAGAGCATCAGAAGACTCTTGGCTTCAACCTTGCTGAAAATCATCAAGGGTGTCTGATGTGAGCTCCCTCACCTGTCCCACCTGACACCTCCAAATTTCTCTCCTTATGTATGGGCTCCTCTTTCCTTGCTGCCTCAGATGAGGCCTGTATCTTTTCCAATAAGGATCATGATAACTATAGCACATTAAAGTCTGCAGAAAATTTTACATATTACCCCATTTGATTCACACATCAGCACCATAAGATAGGAATTATTATTACAAATGATGAACCTAGGGGGTCAGGAAGGTTAAGTGACTTTCCCAGGATCACACACCCGCACACAAACACATACACACATACACGAGCAGGTAACTGAGGGAAGATTTGAATCCAAGTCTTCTGGACAATAAGTGTTAAATTCTATCTCCTGGACAGGCTGCCTTTCAAGGCTAATCCCCTCCACCAATACCTTTGGTCTCATGCCCTCCCCTTTATGCCTTTATCCTCCTTTAGCTGTTGTTTTTTGTATAATGGAGGCTGTATCTAATTTATCCATCTCCCCAGCCCTCTCCTCCACACATACAAACACATACACACAAACACACACACCTAGCACCTAACATGGTGCCTTGAAAATAGTAGGTGTTTAATAAATATTTGTTGAAAAAAATTGAGACAATTAGAGAACAATGCTAAACAGTGTATAATTAGCACTAAATTGCGGGGTACAGAGGATAAGGGCTGTAGGAGTTCAGCTGTGACAGAAAGTCATTACCATACCTCTAATGATGTGATCATTTGGATACATGACACTCCAGCAAAGGAAGAATTGTTCCAAGATCTTCTACTTTCCTCTCTCATATTTTATTCATCAGCATCCCCCTTCTCTACTCCTGCGTCAGAGTCCCTGCATGCTCCATGGGGGAGAGGGAGAGGAGGAAGAAAGTGTGAAGATTCCTGTGGTATTTAATGGCCTTTCTTTCCATGTACAAAGCTAGACAAAGCATTTATGACTGTTGGCATCACTCAGCTGTTTTTATATAAAAAACAAAAAAGAGAGAAATGTTATAAGGAAAATGGTGATAACTTTAACTCATGGCTGTATGATTTACAAGACACGTTCCTCAAAAACCAATCTGTGAAGCAGGCAGGGAAAATATTTTATTATTCCTGTTTCATAGATGTAGAAACTGTGGCCAGTAAGATTAGTTAATTTGCCAACAATGGGAATTAACAAAGCCAGGGTTTAAACCCATGTAGTTGCTCCTGTTGTGGTTGTTTTTATATTTATTTTATTTGTTGTTACATTTTGAGTTCCAAGTTGTTCCCTTATCTCCCAACCTGTACTAGAGAAAGCCAACAGGGGGCAGTCAGGTGGCATAGTAGATAAAGCACCAGCCCTGGATTCAGGAGGACCTGAGTTCAAATCCGACCTCAGACACTTGACAATTACTAGCTATGTGACTCTGGGCAAGTCACTTAACCCTCATTACCCTGCAAAAAAAAAAGAAAGAAAGAAAGAAAGAAAGAAAGAAAGAAAGAAAGAAAGAAAGAAAGAAAGAAAGAAAGAAAGAGAAAAGAAAGAAAAAGAAAGCCAGCATTTGACACAGATATATATGTGAAAGCATATAATACATAGTTCTATATAGCAGTTCTTTCCCTAGAGGTGGATAGCATGTTCCTTCATAAGTCCTTTGTAGTTTATTTGAATATTCATATAACTCAGAATAGCTTAGTCATTCACAGTTACTCTTCAAACAATATTGCTGTTACTGTACACAATGTTCTCTTGGTTCTGCACATTTCATTCTTCATTATTTCAGGCAAGTCTTTCTATGTTTTTCTAAAATCAACCTGCTCATCATTTCTTATACACAGTAGTATTCCATCACTATCATAGACCAAAACTAATTCAGCAATTCCAATTGATAATCATCCTGATTTCTAGTTCTTTACCACCACAAAGAGAGCTGCTATATATATTTTAGACGATATAGGTTCTTTTCCTTTTCCCCTGATTACCTTGGGAAACAGTCCCAATGGTGGTATTACTGGGTCAAAGGGTATACATAGTTTTCTAACTCTTTTGGCATAATTCCAGATTGCTCCCCAAAATAGATCAGTTCCCAGTTCCACCAAGAGTGTATTGTTAGTATCTCAATTCTTCCATTTCACCTCCAACATTTATTGTTTTCCCTTTCTATCATTTTAGCCAATCTGAGAGATGTAAGATGGTATCTCAAAGTTGTATTAATTTGCATTTCTCTAATCAATAGTGATTTAGAGAATTTTACAGGTGACTATATGTAGCTTTGTTTTCTTCTTCCAAAAACTTTGACCATTTGTCATTGGGAAACAGCTCATATGCTTATAAATTTGACAAAGTTCTCTATATGTTAGAGATATGAGGCCTTTATCTAATAAACTGTCTATAATTCTTAGTTTTGCTACATTGGCTCTATTTGTATACTATTGTATTTTTTAAGATTAGCTCTCACTATTTCACCCAGCCTGGAACTGCAGTGGCCACTCTGATTAACTCAGGAACTTTGACCTTGTAAATAAAAAAGTCATAAGTTAGTTACCACTATTTCTGTATGACCTGGGCTATTTTATCCCACCTTAGCCAACCTCATGATACAATACATTCCCAATCCACTCCTACCATATTCATACCAGATTTGGTATGGACACTTAATTGGCTTGATCCATTGCAGCTCAGAATTCCCAAGCTCAAGCCATCAGCAAGTCTCTGCCTCAGGTATATACTACTACACTCATCATGTTATTTTTAATTTAAATTACAAAGCTTAAAGCATTTGTTATTATCCCATCACTCATCTGTTTTTTTGAAAGCCACAAGAGAAGAAAGTGGGATGGGGGAGCAGGGAAACAACTGAGCTTAAGAGTAGTAAAAGAAAAGACATTTTTTTCAATAGCAAAATCACTTAGAAAATGACTTTTCACTATTACTTTAAAGTTCTCTAATGGTTCCACTTATTGGGTAGAAAGATATATGTTTGGTTCCCCTTTAAATGATTAGACCACTCTAACTCTATGACTATAACTCAAGAAATAGTGAACAGATTTAACTCAGGGCCCTTCCTGGAAAATCTAGTTTTTACCTGAGATCAAACATCAGTTTCCAAATTGAATTTCCAAGAAAACCTCAGTTGAAAGAGGGAATCTGAATGTGAGATGCTGCTATGGCTCACTACCAGGACCACAGTGACCAATTAAAGAAGACAGAGAAACAATATGAAAAATGATGATCCTGAGTGTATTTCATTTCCCTTTACCTGAATAGAAATAAAGAGCAAAATAACTAACTCTACATATAGAATCACAGAATTTTCATGGTGGAAGGGAAACTGAGACCCAGAGAACCAGAGACTTGACATTTTTGTGAAGTTATATATATGACTCCTTCCAAATCTGACATATTTCCCATTATCTAGGGCAAATGGGTATACTTTTCGCCCTCTACTCTATAGCCCTTGCAATCCAAGATCCCAACTGGATTTCTAAGCAGCAGTTTCCCATCCTTCCTTGCCCTTTTGCCTAGCGTCCTTGACTACTGACATTGCTTCAGCTAAATTCTTACTATCTTCCTTGCAATTACCTCCCAAGATCCTTCAGGCCTTTCCATATACTCTGCATTTATGCCTTACAGTCTTCCAACACTATCATCTGCCCCACCATTTCACCCTTGGGACTTCTTAACTTTCGTGTCTACTCTGCAATTGAACCTTCTTTTACAAAACTGTGTACCCTAGAGTTTGAGCTCCTTCAAAGCAGGGACTGTCTTGATTTTTCTACATGCATCCCCAGCACTTAACACAGTGTTCAGCATGTAGTAAAAATAATGCATCCATTTTTCATTTATTCATTCATCCATTCATAAAGAGATTAAAGCATGATTTAGTGGGCAGAGGGCTAAGCCTTGAAACCTATTCTCTTCATCATTGTGAGGTAGCATGAAGAAGTAGAAAAGGCCATGGAAGAGAGTTGGGAGACCTGGGTTCTAGTCTCCATTTTTCCATCTATTGGATGTGGGGTCTTATGCAAGTTATTTAACTTCTCTGAACATAAGTTTCCTCATCTACAAAATAAGGATAATAACCCCTACACTTATCTGCATCACAGGAATATTGTGAGGATCAAGTAAAGGTGTTTTTTTTATTCTAAAGTGATACAACAATACAAAAGATTATTAACACCATCCATTTTGTTAGTCACCACTCTCCTGCCTTAATTCTTCCTTATTGTGGCTCACTTTCCCCTATATCCATAGGGACTAGAGTCTCCACAGAGGGATGCTTGATTGATGTCATCTGGGCATCAAAAATGGAGGCCTAAAAAAGAAGTTAGGCCATTTACATAGTTAGAAAGTTGCATTCTGGATGTATTATATATTACATCAGTATTTTTATGTTTTTCTTGTTTTATTAATATTTTTGCTTTTATATCACCATCCTTTCCAAGTATACCATTCCCTCTCCTCTACCCTGAAAGCCTTCCCTTATAATAAAGATAAAAAGAAAGAAAAAAACAGTTCAGCAAAACCAACCAAGCATCAGTTCTATCTAATAGCATTAGGCAAAATTTTATACCTATAGTGTCCCATATTTCCAACAAAGGAGATACATTTTCTCATTTCTTCTATAGAGTTAAGCTTAATGCTAACTACATACTATTTAGTATTATATTATTATTCTTTCCATTTCTATTATTGTAGTAGTGTATGTTTTCTTGATTTTGTTTACTTCACATTCTAAGTAATATAAGGACACTCTCAAGAACTCTGAAGAACTTCAGTATCAATTGGTGGGACATGGGAGACACTGTCATAGGATTTTCCAACATGGTGTGACCACATCAAAGAAGGTACTGTGCTCCATGAACAAAGTGGTGCTCTATGAAAATTGCAGTAGCCCAAAAGAGAGACAAGATATGCACATTTAGAGACATCTCCCTCCCCTCCAAATGGTCATATGGACTATTTGTACCTGACTTGTGATAGAGCCTTCTGAACTCTATTGGTATGATCAACCACAGCCAGCCATTGACCCCGACATCATGATGTCATTTTTGTCTTCTTTGACAATGGATAAGCAACAACAACAAACTCAGCTCATATAAGCCTCCTCATATTTCTACAAATTCCTCATGTTGTCTTATACCATCGGATAATATTCCATTTCATTTGTGTACTAGAATTTGGTCAGCCAGTTCTCCAATTAATGAATAGCCATTTTGTTCCTACTTCATAAACAACCCTCTCCCCTGCCCCCCCAAAGTGATACTAACAGTATTTTGTACATATGGAGGATAAATTGATTTCCTTGGGGAAAATGTCTAGCAATAGAATCCTTGGATCAGATAATATGAACATTTTAGTTACTTTTTTTCTGCAAAATTCCATTTTCTCCCAAAATGCTTGAATCAATTCACCCCTCTTCCAAGAGCTGTGACATCTTTGTCACCTTTGTTAACTTGTTGATTACAATTGAGAAGTAGAGAAAAGTCTTAAGAAGGTTAGGTGGACCCACTCCAATCCCTTTACCCCATGCTAGACAAGAAGTACACAGAGTGAGGAAACTTGAATAAGTTCTAATCTAAACCATTTGAGAGAATGCCCACCTCAATAAGGTAAGAGTATCACTGAAACGTTAAAGTAGGAGCAAAGTTTATAGTGGAGTCATGCAGCCAGTGAATAAAAATCTATTAAGCCCTACCATGTACCAGGAAATGTGTTAAAAATTAGGGATATAAAAATGGCAAAAAACAGTGCCCTTCTCACAATTTAATGGAAGAGATAACAAGCAAACAAACATGTAAATATATATGCTTCTGAAACTCAGCCCACACAAGATAAGGGAGCCAAACAATTGGCCAGAAGGAGATTACAGGGATCTCTTTGCTAGCACTGAGGCAGGCTTCTGTTGTTTTGCCCATACTCAGATCCAGGTCACAGTCTTGGGTGGTGACAGGCAGGGGAGGAGCACAATCACACAAGAGCTTGCAGCCACAGGGGAATGGGATTCTGTTCATAGTTCCAGGGAAGAAAAGCAGTCCTATGGTTGCTTGCAGACCAGAGCACAGGCCAGGAGAGTAGTAAATATACCTCTCCTTCAACACCTTGGAAGGACTAAAAACTTAGAAATTCCTAGAAGTATCTCTGAAAACAGGTGCATAAAGCCCCTGAAGCTTGGGACAGTGTACCATCCACCCTGGAAGCAGTGCCCCATTTTTAAAAAGAATTAAAAGTCAAGAAATAGACTGGGAAAATGAGCAAGCAGAAAAAAAAGTGCTGATCATACAAAGTTTCCATGGTGACAAGGAAGATCAAAATACACTCTTAGAAGAAGATAACAAAGTCAAAGCTCATATATCCAAAGTTTCCAAGAAAAATATAAATTGCTCTTAAACCACAGAAGGGCTCAAAAAGACTTTGAGAATAAAATAAGAGAGGTAGAGGAAAAATGGAAAGAGAAATAAGAGGGATGCAAGAGAGGAAGAAATGAAAGCAAAATAAGAAAACTATGAAAAAAGAATCAGCAGCTTGGAAAAGGAAGCACAAAGATTGACTGGCCAAATGGAAAAAAAAAGTGCATAATTTCACTGAAGAAAACAATGCCTTAAAAAATTCAGTTGGCCAAATGGAAAAAAAGGTGCATAATCTCATTGAAGAAAACAGTACCTTAAAAAATTCACTTGGCCAAATGGAAGAAAAGATGCATAATCTTACTGAAGAAAACAATGCTTTAAAAATTAAAATTGGACAGTTGGAAGATAAGGAATCCATGAGACACCAGGAATCAGTCAAGCAAAATCAAAAGAATGAAAAAATAGAAGAAAATGAAAAATACTTCATTGGAAAGACAACTGATCTGGAAAACAGATCGAGGAGAGACAATTTGAGAATCATTGGACTGCCTGAAAGCCATGACCAGAAAAAGAATCTAGACACCATATTCCAGGAAATTATTAAGGACAACTGTCCTGATATCATAGAATCAGAGGATAAAATCATCATTGCAAGAATGCACCAATCACCTCCTGAAAGAGACCCCAAAAGGAAAACTCCAAGGAATATTGTAGCCAAATTCCAGAATTATCAGGTGAAGGAGAAAATACTCCAAGCAGCCAGAAAGAAGCAATTTAAATATCATGGAGCCACAGTCAGGATTGCTCAGGACCTGGCAGCTTCAACATTAAAGCACCGCAAGGCTCTGAATATGATATTCCGGAAGGCAAAGGAGCTTGGATTGCAGCCAAGAATCTATTACCCAGCAAAAATGTGCATTTTCTTTCAGGGGAAAAGATGGACATTTAATGACATTGGGGACTTTCAATCTTTCCTGGTGAAAAGACCAGAACTGAATAGAAAATTTGATCTCAACATACAAGACTCAAGAGAAGTTTAAAAAGGTAAACAGAGGGGGAGAAAAAAAAAAGGTTACCCTATTAGGTTAAACTGTTTATATCCCTACATGGGAAGATAATACTCATAACTCTTAAGAACTGTATATGTATTTGGGCAGAGAGAAGGACTTTACATAGAGGGTATAAATATAAATTGTCTTTGATGTGATGATACAAAAAAAATTTTAAGGGGTTAAAAAGGGAGTCTATGGGGAGGAGAGGAAAGGGGAGGTGGAAGGGGATGAATTATATCATATGAAGAGGTGAAAAAAAAACTATTACAATAGAGGGAAAGAAAGGAGGGGTGAACATTGTTTCAACCCTATTCTCATTAGATTTGATTCAAAGAGGCAATAACATATACGTTCATTGGGATAAAGAAACTTAACTCATTCTTTAGGGAATCAAAAGGGGAAGGGAAAGGGGGGACTGATAGAAGGGAGGAAAAAAGCAAGGGAGAAAAGGGTAAAGAAAAGAGAGGGGGGTGATAAAAAGGGAGGGCAGATTGGGGGAGGCAGGGGTAAAAAGTAAAACGTCGGTGAGGAGGAATAGGGTGAAAGAAGGGGGGAAAGTACAAAGGGGGTAAATAGAATGGAGGGGAATAGACAGTCAGTAATAATAACTGTGAATGTGAATGGGATGAACTCTGCTATAAAACGGAAGCAAATTGCAGAGTGGATTAAAAAACAGAATCCTACAATATGCTGTTTACAAGAAACACATTTGAAGCAGAGAGATACACACAGAGTAAAGGTAAAAGGCTGGAGTAGAATATATTATGCTTCAGCTTAAGTAAAAAAAGCAGGGGTAGCAATCCTTATCTCAGACAAAGGGCAGGCAAAAATAGATCTCATTAAAAGAGATAAGGAAGGAAATTACATCTTGCTTAAAGGTACTATAGATAATGAAGTAATATCAATATTGAATATGTATGCGCAAAGTGGTATAGCATCCAAGTTCTTAAAGGAGAAGTTACATGAGTTACAAGAGGAATTAGACAGTAATACTATACTAGTGGGGGATCTGAATCTCCCCCTCTCAGAATTAGATAAATCTAGCCAAAAAATAAATAAGAAAGAAGTGAAAGAGGTGAATAGATTACTAGAAAAGTTAGACATGATAGATGTCTGGAGAAAATTGAATGGAGATATAAAGGAATATACCTTTTTCTCAGCAGTACATGGCACATTTTCAAAAATTGACCATGTATTAGGGCACAAAAACATCATAGTTAAATGTAGAAAGGCAGAAATAGTAAATGCATCCTTTTCAGATTATGATGCAAAAAAAATTACATGTAAGAAAGAGCCAGGGAAAAGTATAATGAAAATCAATTGGAAACTAAATAATTTCATTCTAAAGAATGAATGGGCCAAACAAGAAATCATAGAAACAATCAATAACTATATCCAAGAAAATGACAATAATGAGACAACATACCAAAATCTATGGGATGCAGCCAAAGCAGTGCTTAGGGGAAAATGTATAGCTCTAAATGCTTACATGAATAAGAAAGAAAAAGAGGAGATTAATGAATTGGGCATGCAACTTAAAAAGCTAGAAAAAGAACAAATTAGAAATCCCCAATTAGATACTAAATTAGAGATCCTGAAAATCAAAGGAGAAATTAATAAGATTGAAAGCAAAAAAACTATAGAATTAATCAATAAAACTAAGAGCTGGTTTTATGAAAAAACCAATAAAATAGATAAAATATTGGTTAACTTGATTTAAAAAAAGAAAGAAGAAAACCAAATTACCAGTATCAAAAACAAAAAAGGGGATGTTACCACCAATGAAGTGGAAATTAAATCAACAATTAGGAATTATTTTGCCCAACTGTATGCCAATAAATTTGACAATCTAAATGAAATGGATAAATATTTACAAAAATACAAACTGCCCAGGTTAACTGAAGAAGAAATAAAATCCTTAAATAAACCCATATTAGAAAAAGAAATTGAACAAGCGATTAATGAACTCCCTAAGAAAAAATCCCCAGGGCCAGATGGGTTTACAGGTGAATTTTACCAAACATTTAAAGAACAATTAATTCCAATATTATACAAATTATTTGGAAAAATAGGTGAAGAAGGAGTTCTACCAAATTCATTTTATGACACAAATATGGTGGTGATACCAAAACCAGGCAAAGCAAAAACAGAGAAAGAAAATTATAGACCAATTTCCCTAATGAATATTGATGCTAAAATCTTAAATAAGATATTAGCAAGGAGATTACAGCAAGTGATCACCAGGATAATACACTATGACCAGGTGGGATTTATACCAGGAATGCAGGGCTGGTTCAACATTAGGAAAACTATTAACATAATCAACCACATCAATAAGAAAACCAACCAAAATCATATGATTATCTCAATAGATGCAGAGAAAGCTTTTGACAAAATACAACACCCATTCCTTATAAAAACACTGGAGAGTTTAGGAATAGGGGGAGCTTTCCTTAAAATAATAAACAGTATCTACCCAAAGCCATCAGCAAGTATTATATGCAATGGAGATAAATTAGAGGCCTTCCCAATAAGATCAGGGGTGAAACAGGGATGTCCATTATCACCCCTATTATTTAATATTGTACTAGAAATGTTAGCTCTAGCAATCAGAGAAGAGAAAGGAATTAAAGGAATTAGAATAGGCAAGGAGGAAACAAAACTATCACTCTTTGCAGATGATATGATGGTATACTTAAGGAATCCTCGAGAATCAACTCAAAAATTACTTGAAACAATTAACAACTTTAGCAAAGTAGTAGGATATAAAATAAATCCACATAAATCATCAGCATTTCTATACATGACCAACAAAGTCCAGCAGCAAGAGATAGAAAGAGAAATTCCATTTAAAGTAACACTAGATAATATAAAATACTTGGGAGTCTACTTGCCAAGACAAACCCAGGAAGTCTATGAAAACAACTACCAAACACTCTTCACACAAATAAAATCAGATCTAAATAATTAGAAAGATATCAATTGCTCATGGATAGGCAGAGCTAATATAGTAAAAATGACAATACTGCCTAAATTAATTTACTTATTCAGTGCCATGCCAATCAGACTACCTAAAAATTATTTTATAGAGCTAGAAAGAATAATAACAAAATTCATCTGGATAAACAAAAAATCAAGAATATCAGGGAAATAATGAAAAAAAATTCACAGGAAGTTGGGTTAGCGGTACCAAACCTAGAGCTCTACTATAAAGTGGCAGTCATCAAAACTATCTGATACTGGCTAAAAAAGAGAGTGGTAGATCAATGGAATAGGCTAGGCTCAATAAATGCAGTAGTAAATGACACTAGTAATGTAGTGTTTGATAAACCCAAAGACTCCAGCTTCTGGGATAGGAACTTAGTATTTGACAAAAACTGCTGGGAAAATTGGAAGATAGTATGGAAGAAATTAAGCATAGACCAACATCTTACACTCTATACTAAAATAAGGTCAAAATGGATACACGATTTAGACATAAGAGGTGATACCATAGGTAAATTAGGAGAGAAAGGAATAGTGTACCTATCAGATCTTTGGAAAGGAAAACAGTTTTTGACCAAACAAGAGATAGAGTATATTATAAAATGCAAAGTGGATGATTTTTATTATATTAAATTTAAAAAATTTTGTACAAACAGAAGCAATGCATCCAAAATTAGAAGGGAGGCAGAAAGCTGGGAAACAATTTTTGAGGCCAGTACATCTGGTAAAGGCCTTATCTCTAAAATATATAGGGAACTAAATCAAATTTATAAGAACTCAAGTCATTCCCCAATTGAGAAATGGTCAAAGGATGTGAACAGGCAGTTTTCTCATGAAGAAACCAAAGCTATCTATTCCCATATGAAAAAATGCTCTAAATCTCTAATGATTAGAGAGATGCAAATAAAAACAACTCTGAGGTACCACCTGACACCTATCAGATTGGCTAAAATGACAAAAAAGGAAAATAATAAATGTTGGAGAAGCTGTGGGAAAATTGGAACACTAATCCATTGTTGGTGGAGATGTGAACTGATCCAACCATTCTGGAGAGCAATTTGGAATTATGCCCAAAGGGTGATAAAGCTGTGCATACCCTTTGACCCAGCAATACCACTTTTGGGTCTTTTTCCCAAAGAGATCATGGAAGGGGGAAAGGGACCCACATGTACAAAAATATTTATAGCTGCTCTTTACGTGGTGGCAAAGAATTGGAAGTTAAGGGGGTGCCCATCAATTGGGGAATGGCTGGACAAGTTGTGGTATGTGAATACAATGGAATACTATTGTGCTATAAGAAATGATGAGCAGGAGGAGTTCAGAGAAACCTGGAGGGTCTTGCGTGGGCTGATGATGAGTGAGATGAACAGAACTAGAAGAACATTGTACACAGTAACATCAACATTGAGTGTTGATCTACTGTGATGGACTATATTCTGCTCACCAAAGCAATAGCACAGAAGAGTTCCAGGGAACTCATGATGGATCTCCAAATCCAGGAAAAAAAAATAGAACTGCAGAGTATAGATGCTAAATGAACCATACTATTTCTTTTGTTTTTGATGCTGTTGTTTTTTTTTCTATTTAGAGGTTATCCGTTATTGCTCTGATTTTTTTTCTCTTATAACATGACTAATGCAGAAATAGGATTAATGTTATTATGTGTGTGTGTGTGTATATATATATATATATATATATATATATATATATATATATATATATATATATATATATATATATATATATATATATATATATATATATATATATATATATATATATATAACCTATATCAGATTACCTGCTGTCTGGGTAGGGGAGAGGGAGGGGAGGGAGGGAGAAAAATCTGAAATTGTAAAGCTTCTATAAACAAAAGTTGAGAACTATCTTTACATGTAACGGAAAAAAATTAAATACTTTATTAATTAAAAAAAAGAAAAAAGAAAAATCATGAAAAAGTCAAAGCTTGGTAAAAGACACACACAAAAAAATACTGAAGAAAATAAAAAAGAAAATAAAATACACTAGGCCAAATGGTAAAAGAGGTACAAAAAGCCATGAGGAAAAGATTGCCTTGAAAAGCCAAATGAAAAAGGAGTTACAAAAGATTTCTGAGGAAAATAATTTCTTAAAAATTAGGATTAAGCAAATGGAAGCTAATGACTTTATGAGAAATCAAGAAACAGTAAAGCAAAACCAAAAGAATGAAAAAATAGAATGCAATGTGAAATATCTCATTGGAAAAATAATGGACTTAGAAAATAGATCTAGGAGAGAGAATTTGAAAATTATTGGGCTACCTGAATGTCATGATCAAAAAAAGAACATAAACATCAATTTCAAGAAATTGTCAGGGAAAATTGTCTTGATATTCTAGAAGCAGAAGATAAAATAGAAATTGAAAGAATCCACCAATCACCTCCTGGAAGAGACCCTAAAACAAAAACTCCCAGCAATATTATAGACAAATTCCAGAGCTCCCAGGTCAAGGAGAAAATATTGTAAGCATCTAGAAAGAAACAATTGAAGTATTGTGGAACCACAGTCAGGATAACACAAGATTTGGCAGCTTCTACATTAAACGATCAGAAGGCTTGGAATATGATATTCTGGAGAGCAAAGGACCCAGGATTACAATCAAGAATCACATACCCAAGCAAAACTGTGTATAATCCTCCAGGGGGAAAATGGAAATCCAGTGAAAGAGAGGATTTTCAGGCATTCTTGATGAAAAGACCTAAGCTGGATAGAAAATTTTACTTTCAAATACAAGATTCTAGAGAAGCATAAAAAGGTAAACAGGAAAAAGAAATCATAAGGGATATCAAAAGGTTAAATTGTTTACATTCCTACATGGGAAGATGATACTCATAAATATTAAGAACTTTCTCATTATTAGGGCAGGTGAATGGAGTAAACTTAGACAGAGGGTACAGGTGTGAATTGAATATGAAGGGATTATATCTTCTAAAAAATTAAAAACTAATAAAATTAAGGAGTAAGAGAGGAATTCACTGGGAGAAAGGGAAAGGGAGAGGTGAAATGGGGTAAAGTATCTCACATAAAAGAAGTAAGAAAAAGCTTATACAGTGGAGGGGAAGTGCTGGGAAGGGAGTGAATCTTACTCTCATCAGAATGGTTGAAAGAGGGAATAACATAGACATTTGAATTATGTTTAGTAATCTATCTTACCCTGAATGAAAGTAGAAGGGAAAGGGGATAAGGTGGGGAGGTGATAGAAGAGAGGGCAGATTGGGGGAGGGGGAAGTCAGAAGCAAAACACCTTTGAGGAAAGAAAGGATAAAAGGAGATAGAGAATAGAGTAAATTACATGGGGAGGGAGTAGGATGGAGGGAAATTCAGTTAGCAATAGTAACTGTGAATTTATTAACAGAATGCTCTCAGAAAAACCTGGAAAGACTTAAATGAGCTGATGCAAAGTGAGATGTACTGTATCAAAATAACAGCAATATTATAAGATGATCAGCTGTGAATGCCTTGGCTATTCTCAGTGATGCAATGATCCAGGAAAACTCTAAAAGACTCATGAAAAATGTGATCCATCTCCAGAGAAGAACTGATGGTGTCTGAATAGAGATTGAAGCATAAAAAAATTACTGATATGTAAATAACAGAGCCTTTCCTGCTCTGCTTCGCCACAAAGTGCATACTTAAAATAATTAAGCAAAAGTCATGTAACTCTCAAAATTTCTTACTAGAAAAGAATGTGTTCTTTCTTTCTCTCTCTTTTCCTTGGTGCTTCCCGAGGAGGGGCAGCTCTATCTTCACTGGCACCATGCCTGCCCTCAGACCACTCGTGAAGCCCAAAATCATCAAGAAGAGGACCAAGAAGTTCATTCGTCACCAGTCAGACTTATATGTCAAGATCAAGAGAAACTGGCATAAACCAAGAGGCATTGACAATAGAGTGCGAAGACGATTCAAGGGCCAGATCTTGATGCCCAATATTGGTTATGGAAGCAATAAGAAGACAAAACACATGTTACCTAGTGGATTCAGGAAGTTTCTGGTACACAATATCAAAGAGCTAGAAGTGCTGCTGATGTGCAACGAATCTTACTGTGCTGAAATTGCTCACAATGTTTCCTTGAAGAATCGGAAAGTCATAGTTGAGAGAGCAGCTCAGCTAGCCATCAAGATTACCAATCCAAATGCTAGACTGAGGAGTGAAGAAAATGAATAAAAATTTGCACATTTTTATTTGTGTTAAATAAACCACCAATGAGAAAAAAAAAGACAAGAAAAGAATGTGTTATTAACTTTTAATCCTTTTGAAACTGTTATCCATTATTTTTCACTGGAGTTTTGTTGTCTTTGATATTGTCTCTATTTACACTGTTGTAGTCAATCAGTCACAAGCATTTACTATGTGTCAGGCACTGTGATAGATGCTGGAGATATAGAAACAAAAAAGTGAAACAATCCTTATTCTCAATGATTTTATATTCTATGATGGAAGACATGTACATACATAACTATATACAAAATATTTTTTAAAATACAAAGTATAAAATATGATAATGTTTTATATAATCATACATGTATAACTGATATCTGATTGCCACCTCAAGGAGGGGGTAGAGGAGGGAAAGAGGGATAAAAATTGGAACCCAAAACTATAAATAAAAATGTTTATTATTTTAAAAAATACAAGGTATAAGATAAAAAATAAATGTTGCTACATAAAAAAAGAAAAAAAAACTCTCAGTGGGCACTTTGAGGTTCCATTTTTCCACAGTGAAAAAAGTCAAGTGACCTAAGCACCAAATGAATCTGAAAAAGACAAAGAAAATTATTTGGGAAAGAGCAGATATTCCTCCTGGCAGATATGTACTTTTATATCAATTATGGTGCCACTCCTAGGCACAATGTGAAGGTGTCACAGATCTGTGCCTTGAAAGTTTGATTAGCATGACAATGCTCCAATGTCAAGAATAATTACTTCATGTATTTTGTCAAATCGATATTGATGGGTCTATGCCGAAGCTTAAAAATAGCCCTGGCATTTAAAAAAAAACAGCATGTCCAATTAAGAAGATGCAAAATAAATATAGCTCATATGTCTGTGGCATCTTATAGCTATTAATAATTATAATTCAACTTACTACAGAATTTTGCAAAGCACTTTCCTCACAAAAGTCCTAAAAGGTATATAGTATAGATATAAAGTCTATCTTGGGGCAGCTAGGTGGCACAGCGGATAGAGCATCAGCCCTGGATTCAGGAGGACCTGAGTTCAAATCCAGCCTCAGACACTTGACACTTACTAGCTGTGTGACCCTTGGTAAGTCACTTAATACTTTTTGTCCCCCACACACAAAAAAAATGAAAGTCTATCTTAACAATAACAAAACTCAGTCAAAGAATGATTAAGTGACCTGGCTAAGGTCACATAACTAGTAAATCACTGGAGCTAAACCCAAGTTGCATTTGTAGTGGGAAGCGAGGTGGCTCAGTAGATAGAGGGGCTGGGCCTTGAGTTAGGAAGTTATTGTTATTCAGTCGAGTCTGACACTTTGTTACCCTCTTTGGATCTTTCTTGACAAAGATACTAAAATGGTATGCCATTTCCTTGTCCAGCTCATTTTACAGATGAAGAAACTGAGGCAAACAGGGTTAATTGACTTGCCCAGAGTCACACAGCTAATAAGTGTCTAAATCTGGATTTGAACTCAGATCTTCCTCTATTCAGTTACCACCTACCTGCCCAGAATCAGGAAGATCTGAGTTCAAATCTGATCTCTGACACTTATTATGTGACCCTAAGAAAGTCTGTTAGCCTCAGTTTCCTCATCTATAACTTGACCCACCTTCCAGAATTTTTGTAAGGAACAAGTGAGATAGTAATTGCAAAGCACTTTGCATAGTACCTGGCACATAGTAAGTGCTATACAAACGTATTATTCCAGGAAAACAAGCACTCCCTTATCACCTTTGCCTTTCAAAGTCCTTCTCTTCCTTCAAGACACATCTTAAGTATCACTCTCTCTCCAAAACATTTTCTAATCCAAATAACAGTTCATATCCTCTCTTCCTAAATACCTCAGAAATATATAAAATAGAATGTTACATAAATATATGCAAAAGATATATATGAATAAAACACAAAATACAATCTATTACATAATACAAAATACATATGCCTAAGTTATCCAAATTTGAACAAAGTTCATGGACTTCAGTCCATGAATAATATGTGTGTATAAAATACATATGTATATTTATACATACATACATATATATATATATACATACACACATAAAAATCCAAATCACCTCTCTGTAATCGATAGGATGTTTCATTGTTGGTCCTATGGAATCATTAATGGTCTCCACAAATAGAATATGAAGTTCTTGAAAACAAGGAGAGTTTCACTCTTGTATTTCTATCACTGTACACTCTGTATATACAATGTAGTTGAATACAAAGTAGTTTGGAAGAGAGACTTCTAGTAATTTGGGTTATCAGGAAAGGTTTCATGCAAAACATGGTGTTTGGGCTTCATCTTGAAGAAAGAGAAGGGAAAGAATCTGTCAGGTGAAAAAAAAAGGATTGATTGCAATCCAGGCATGTGAGATGTTCAAGTTTGACTAAAATGTAGAGTGCATGAAGAAAAATAATGTACAATGAGCCTGGAAATATAAATTTGGGCCAGGTTGTTCAGGATTTAAAAAACTATACAGAGGATTTTGTATTTTATCTTAGAGGCAGTAGGAAGCCATTGGAGTTGGTTGAGTGGGGAATTCAAGTGTCAGATTATGCGATAAAATAAAATTACTTTGGCAACAGAATCTAGAATGGATTAGAATTAGGAGAGATGTAAACCAATTAGGAGGCTGTTTAAATAATCTAAGAGGGGATGAGAGATTGAACTAAGGTGGTAACCATGTGAGAGGAGAGGATTCAAATGCAAAAGATGCTATAAAGGTAGAACCAACAAAAATTAATAACTGATGTATATACAGGGTAAGGAAAAGTAAGGAGTCTAGGATAATGCTGTTTTAACCCTAGGAGACTGAAAGTCTGGTTATTCCTTTAACAGAAAGGATGGATTTGGAGGAAAAGAGCATGTGTTCAGTTTGGACATGATTTAATATAACTCTGGGATATCCAATTTGAAATGTCAAATTGCTAACTGGTACTGTGGGACTGAAGCTTAAAAGGGAGAGGCAATATATTAAAGAGTCATCAGCTGAAAAATGCAGAGAAGATAAATAAACCTATGGGAGTTGATGAGGTTACCAAGTGAGAGAATCTAGAGGAAGAAGAGAAGAAGACCTAGGACAGAACCCTTGGGAACACCTGCAGTTAGTAGGTATGATATGAATGAAAACCAGCAAAGGAGACTGAAAAGGAGCAGTCAGGTAGATAGGAAGAGAGCCAAGAGAGAGTAGTGTCATGAGAATACAAAGAGGAGAGAGTATTCAGGAATTTAATGTGGTCAACAGTGTATAAGAAATTGCTTTGAATTTATCTTTGTATATTTATATATGCATATGTTCTCTCCCTGCCCTTCCTTTTTCCATAGAATGTAAGCTCTTTGAGGGAAAGAAATGATTTTTTGTTTGGTTGGTTTTATATCCCTATAACCTATATGCTTGGCACACAGTAGAGGTTTAATACTCGACTGATTAATCAATTAAGATCAGATGATTTAGAGCAGTAAGGGACCTTAGTCCTATCTGATCCAACCTCTTTGTTTTGCAGATGAAGAAAATGAGGACCAGATACTGTCTTTATCTACAAAATTAGGATATTGGATTCATCTCGAGGATAAAAATTTGGTTGAAAAACCTCTAAGATCCCTTGTGGCACTAAAGTTGTTTGATTACCATGTATCTCCCACACTCAAACAAATTCAGTTTGAACAGCTTTATGCTAACACAACCTATGTGATCTACTAAGCAATGGAGAGATCTGCATACATGACAATTTGGAAAATTCCCCAATGGCCATAATTACAGTTGGTTACCAAAACCTCATTAATTTGCAACTTACTGGTTGAATTCTTGTTACCATTTATAAAACATACAAGAAAAAAAAGAAGACTGTCAGATTCCAGATGCCAGAAGGGTATGTTTTATGCATAATAGTTTTCTTATTAATTAATGCTTCTGCTCATACTTATAATGGAATAGTGCTCTTTTAAAAAAAATGCTTCAATTCCTCATAGAGAAAGTTATGGTGTGTCCCAGAAATTCAGTTATCTTTATTCTCAAGAAACTGCTTCTCCCCATTTGGAAGCTTCTTGGCATCTAAAATTTTTAGCAGTCTAAACCCTTGGAGACACCAAGAAGTAGGACATTAAAACTGAGTTGAGAGAGACACGATCAAGTGATGGAATTCTTAAAGAAAAACAAAAGCAAGAGCAAACCACTGATGTCCTTCTATGAAGGAAAAATATTTAAACTGTCCTCAAATAACTCAGTTATTTAGGGCACATAGAATTTCAATTGGGCACAGGGCTAAAGAATCAGGAGATATGAATTTGTGTTACCACTCCACTCCTTGGTGACTGTGTGACCTTGGGCAAAACATTTCATGTCTTTGGTCTCAGTTTCCTCACCTGTAAAATGAAGAGTTGACCAGATGACCTCTAGAATCCTATTTCTAATGAACTGTGATTTATAGTGTTTTGTTCTGCTCTCTCTTCACCTTTAAAAATACACTGTGAACATGTATGTATCTGAGAGGGACAAAGCTAAATCTTGGATTGGGGATGGTTGAATGTTTCCATCGACTCTGTTCTCAACCAAGAGTTGTAGAAGACTGAAGGTAAATAAAGGTAGCTGGATTAGTGGAAAGCACATTTGATAGAGTCAGAAGGCAGAGTCAAGACCTGGCTCTGACATTAATTAGCTGTGTGCTCATGAACTAGGTCCCTAACCTCTCAACCTCAATTTCTTCATAGAAAAGGTTAGAATTTTTAAAATGTTGTGTCACCTGTCATATAGATTTGTTAGGAAAAAAATATTTTTGAAATTCTATACATATGTCATCCATTATCATCATCATCACCACCACCAGCACCAGAACCATAATCAGGTCCAAAATTATAATTTCACTTACAGGGGGCCCTTCCAGTGTGAAAACATTCTCCACTGATACAGACTATCAATTTGTCTATAACCTATAGTCTTGAGAATTGGCTGGGGGACCCTGAAAGGCTGTTCTACGATGATTTATGACATGAATCTAGAGATGTATGATAAACTCTTAACCAGGACAAAGAAGTAGAGAATGCCTGATATCACATAACCCCAGTCCCAGGAGGTAGGATGATAATGTGAGGCATACAGCCCCAAGGGTCTAGGCCTACCAACGGCCACATAAGTTAATGAAGGAGAGGAGGAAGCTTCTCAGACTTGACAGAATCACCTATTGCCTGTCATAGACCACCCTGAGGTCCTGAGTATATCTTCCCAGAGGAATGGGATGATGAGAGAATTGGACTTCCACTATATATCCTTTAAACTACTCTATCCATGAAATGAATAAGCACATTGGATATGTATGAGGGCTCATTATACCAGGATATTGGATTTGCAAGCTCAACCATGATAGAATTTAAATGATTTTCCCAGGGGCCCACAACTAGTAAATGTCAGAAGTATGCCTTGAACCCAAGTCCTCCATCCATTTCCTGGCTTCCTCTTTCATTTATTATAAGAAAAAATAAAAAATATGCTCAAAAATGTCTTGATTAAATAATATCAGTCACTCAGGCATTAATAAGTACTTACTATGTAACATACATTGTGCTAGGAATTGGGAACAGAAAGATATAAAATGAAACAGTATCTACCATCCTATAACTTACGGTCTGTAGGGAGTGGACAACATATAAAAATATAAGTATGAACAGAACAAATGCAAAGTGAATATAAAGTAGTTTAGGGAACAAGGGAACTATAAAATGATGAGATCAGGAAAAACTTCATAGCCAAATAGATTTAGAATTGGAAGGGGTTTTGGAGGACATCCCCCTCCTTTTATAGATAAGGAGGCTGAGATACAGATAGGTTAGGTGATTTACCCAGGATCATATAGTTTTTAAGTGCCTATGGTATTTGAACCCAGGTCTTTCCTGACTCCAAATCTAGTACTCTGTCTACTACTCAATGTTGCCTCTGAATTAGTGGCCATTACATGGAGAAGGTTGTGCCTGAGCTAAGACTAGAAAGAAATAAAAGATTCTACAAGTCAGAGTTGAAGTAGGAATGCATTCCCAGCATGGGAGATGGTGTGTCATGGATAGAGAATAGAGAGAAGGCTTATTTGACTGAACCAAGGAATATATAATGAAGAGTAATATGTAATGAGCTAGAAAAAGTAGGTTGGAGCCCTATTGTCAGAAGCCTTCAATTTCAACAATAAAAGTTCATATTAGGTGTTCGGTATAATAGGGAGTCATTGGCATTTACTGAGTAGGGTAATTACATGGTCTGACCATGCTTTAGAAATATCACTTTGGCATGTGGGAAGAGGATGGGCTGAGAGGGGAGAAACTCCAGGCAGAAAACGAATTAGGAGAATAACATAAAAACTGAAGCAAGCATTGTTGAGGCCCTGAGCTAGGGTGGTAATGGCTTGAGCAGACAATTTAGGCAATAGAGAATGAGATCATAGATTGGAAGGGATTTAAGAATAGAGAGAAAAGGGTTGAGAGTGAGGAAGTTCTGCAGGAAGAGATAGAAGTGCACAGAAATAAGGCACATAAAGAAGGGTTGGTTTCAGAATGGTGAAGGAGAAAATTATGCCAAGGGGTTTCAAGATGTAGATTAGGTTGCTGGTAATGACCTGCATTTTTTTTTTATAAATGACCTGGATTTCTTCAGTAAACTACAAGGTGAGGTTCTCTGTTGGAGAAGTGGGAGCAGGGAAGATTGAGGAGAAACTTGGGACAGTCATTGTGGGAAGTGCAATGGAGAATAAATTAAGGACCACTAAAAGGATATTTTTGCTGCAATGAGAACACAATTAAGATTAGATCAAAAATGCATAAAGGATCCAGTCAGCACATAGCCATAATTTCCTTCTGCACAATTCAGAAGCATAGGAGTAGGAACAGAGGAAGAATATGTAGAAGGGGATGGTAGGATATAATCCAGGCTTTGGAGGCTTTGCTAGGCATGAGCACGGACAGGACAAAGGAACAAAGGAATCAATGTTGAACTGGTTATATAGAAGGTCAAGATTTGGAAGGGCCCATATCTGATTGCTTACTGTCTCAGGGAGGAGGAAGGGGAGGGAGGGAAGGAGTAATGAAATTTGGAATTCACAACTAAAAATAAAAATGTTTATTGTTTAAAAAAAATTGGAGGGCAGATAGGTGGTATAGTGTATAGAGGAACGGTCCTGGATTCTGGAGAACCTGAGTTCAAATCCAGCCTCAAATACTTGACACTTACTAGCTGTGTGACCCTGGGCAAGTCATTTAACTCTCATTGCCCCGCAAAAAAAAATGGAAGGGAAGAAAACAAAGTCAGAGCAAGAATGATGGTCTTAGAGAGAACACCTGCATCACAGTGAAGAGGAAGAATAAATTCAGGAGAAGCAAGACATAGGTAGAGAGGGAAGGATAAGACATCATGACCAGATAAAGGAATTTCAGAGTTCTTAATCAGGGAAATAGAACATTTGTGTATAATGGTAAGACTAAGAATATGACCTTCTCTATAGATAGCTGAAGTGCAGTGAAGAAGGTCACAGGAGTTGAGATTGAGGAACTGGGATGAGTTCTGCACAAGAACAGGGATGGATATAAAGGAAGTTCCTTGAGAAAGGAGACAGAATGACAAGGGGACAAAGAGACAACTGTTATCAGGGGCCAGATTGGATGATAGATCTCAAAGAAAAGGTTACTGAGTGATTATAATATTATGCTACCAGTATTCTTTCCTTAAGTCATCTGTTCTGGACTCCTTCCTTATATCATTAATTCAATAATGCTGCAATCCTGTTTTATGCACCACCTTTTAGACAAAGTATATCGCCAAAAGCTTCTAAGAGTTAAATTATTCAGAGGAGAAAATAGTATATGTCATAAATTATAGAAAGCAGGGATGGAACTGACATAGTACTGTGTGGTGAATAAATTATAGCATTCCATCATAAGCCTATTAGTGGAGGAAAAAGAAATTAAGAAACACAGACAGGGGAATCAAGATATGTCTTAAGATCAGATCCTAAGAGATGAAAAGTCAATGAGGTATAGAGAAATTCAGGAATGCAAAATTATTATTATTCTCAGTGCTGTACTGTGGACTAAATATCATTCTAAAAAGTCAGTCACTTGTACAGTATGCATTCTGTATTAAGTCGAGCTAACAAACTTTATCCCTGAATTGCTGCATGTATTTGAAATCTAGGGACCAGGAAGAAAATGCTTTTAATGATGACCTTTCCCCCAGTAACATAACACTGGGGACTAGAATAAAACAGACTTCTAGCAAAATGATTTAGGTCAAAGTAAAGTTTACACGGGACTATTTTTAGGGTTTATAGTTAAAATAACATTAAAGGAAAGGCTCCCTTAAAACAGCATTCTGGTCACTAAAGTCATTGAAAACATGTTTAAAGTATATATATATATATATATATATATATATATATATATATATATATATATATATATATATATATATATATATACATACTATGTGGCTCAGAGTTATAACTGAGGCAAGACAAATGGAAAATTTAGAGGCTGTCATATTGTCCCCAATGGCATGGAGGCAATGGCTGTGGACTCTGGGAGGGTGATGTCAGAACCCAAAGGATCACTAGGACTCTAAAATGCCACTGTAAGCCCTGTGGTGTCTGGGGATGTCAGAGCTAAGCACCTCCTCTTCCAGAGGCTCCAATGTCCTGAACACTTCCCACCTAAGGCAAAGCCAAAAAGGGGAAATAGGGATTGGAATGGTGTCCTTGATTTTAAAACAAAAACAAATTGAGTTCCCAGTCAAAGAAAATGTGGGCAGAATGGGATGCCCTGCCTCCCTAATAGAGGGAATGCTTCTGTGTTTCAACCTTCCTGGCTTGGTTCTAACCATTTTATATGATGCCCCAAAGTGGAAAATAGGTCCAGAAAAGGCAGTCCAGTGAACCCCTGGGACATGGTATTCCTGCCATCATTTCAGGGTTGGAAAGAGAATTCTCATCATTGGTGAGTAACTCTCATAAACCCATATGCAATCTCATTTCCCCAGGTCCTTTCTCCTTGCACTCAACCCACTCAAAAAGTAGGAGAAAGGTACTTGAGAGAAAAAGAGGACCAAGGAAATTCACGTGTACCACAGATGATGTGTTCCTTTCCGTTTCTTTCTGTCCTTATTTATCTCCCCCTGCCCAGCACACACACGCACCCACACACACACACACACACACACACACACACTGGGGTTAAGGCAATTCAGACATTCATCTGCTTAGCATGAGTAGGTAGTTAAACTTGCATTCACATTTTGCAATTGCAAACTTATTTTCAAATTTCAATTTTGTTTCTCAGTGTATAGTTCCATCTCTCCGAAACCTCCTTCGTAGGACTGACCCTCACCTACCATCAGCAGGTGTCTGAGGTCCTTAGTACCCTATAGGATAAAATGCAAATTTTTCATTTTGGCATTTAAAGCCTTTCACAACCTAGAGGCAATCTACCGCTCCAGGCTTATCTCAAACTAATCTCCTTCATGCATTCCTCATTTTACCTAAACAGGTTTACTGGCTATTTCCTAAACTTGGCATTCTATCTCAAACCTTGATACCTTTAATTAGCTGCCCTCATTCCTAGAATGCCTTCCTTTCTCCCTTTTAACTCTTAGAATACCTATCTTCCTCCCAGGCTCAATTCAGATGTCACTTCCTACAGGGATCCTTCCCTGATTTGCCTACTGCTCTCCCCCTCTTCAAATTTCCATAATTATATTTATCAGTTTGTATGCTGTATTCCTTCATATGATTGTAAGCTTTCAGATGTCAGAATGTAAGATTTCAGACTGTTTTTGTTTATTTTACCTTCATACAATCAGCACCTACCATAACACATTACATAAAGTACATGCTCCATATATTTTTGTTGCAATAGAAGCTACCAGATGCTTTAAAAGGCTCAGTTCCTCACCCATCTCAAGCTGGTAGGTTTCAGTGTCTCTGTCTAACCCTCTATTCTCCTTCCATGGATACCTTTTTTGACTCCTGCCCTGTTCCAAAAATGTCTGCCTGTATTTCTGATGATTCTATTTCAAGAGTTGGTTTGACAGTGAGCATACAAGGTAAGATACTCCCATTCCAAAAGGATATAACCTCCCACAGGTTCTTCAAATCTGGGTCCCCTATTCTCTTCCCAGACACACCCTCTCATGACTTCTCATCTTGGCCATTGAAGAAGTATTCATGCCAAATCATTTGCCTGCACCCTTTATCCTCTCTTCCCAATCCGTTATTTAATCTACCAGATTAATCTTCCTAAAGCATAGCTTGAGTCACCCAATTCCTCTGCACATAAATTTTCAGAGGTTTCCCATCACCAATCAAATGAAGTCTAAACTCTTTGCCCTGGAATTCAAAGGTTTCCATATGTGGAAATAAATGGACTGACCTCACAATTTACCGTATAAAACATGTACATGAAGCAGATAGAGGGTTAGGGAAGGATAGCACCTAGCTCATCCAAAAATGCAAATTTTCTTGCTTTAAAAATAATAATTAAAATTGTATAGCTGAAGTTACTGAAGACTCAGAAAAGAAAGCTCTCACCATTCCAATCCTCAGCAAAGTCAAATAGTCCAACATAATAAAAATATAAGTTTAAGGGGTAGAAATAACATTAAAGATGATATATTACGGGGAAGCTAGGTGGTGCAGTGGATAAAGCACTGGCCCTGGATTCAGGAGGACCTGAATTCAAATCCCACCTCAGATACTTGACACTTACTAGTTGTATGACCCTGGGCAAGTAACTTAATCCTCATTGCCTGGCAAGAAACAAAACAAAACAAAAACAAAAAAGATGATATATTACTATCTGTTTTGTTGCTGCATCCTAAGGAACATGGGATCTTTCCATCTGACTTGCAGCTGAAATCTATTATGTATGTTGTCTCCATCACTGATAAAAAAAAAACTTCTGGAGAGCAGAGAATGTCTGACTTTTCTATTTGTAGCCCTTGCTCTTATCACAGGGCTTCACAGTTAGTAAACACCAAATAAATGTTTTTCTTTCTTTCATTCATTCACTCATTCATTTTTCTTAAGACTACATGGTCTGGGGACAGCTAGGTGGCACAATGAATAAAGCCCTGGCCCTGGATTCAGGAGGACCTGAATACAAATCCTGCCTCAGACACTTGACACTTACTAGCTGTGTGACCCTGGGCAAGTCACTTAACTCTCATTGCCCTACAAGAAAGAAAGAAAGAAAGAAAGAAAGAAAGAAAGAAAGAAAGAAAGAAAGAAAGAAAGAAAGAAAGAAAGAAAGAAAGAAAGAAAGAAAGAAAGAAAGAAAGAAAGAAAGAAAGAAAGAAAGAAAGAAAGAAAGAAAGAAAGAAAGAAAGAAAGAAGGAAGGAAGGAAGGAAGGAAGGAAGGAAGGAAGGAAGGAAGGAAGGAAGGAAGGAAGGAAGGAAGGAAGGAAGGAAGGAAGGAAGGAAGGAAGGAAGGAAGGAAGGAAGGAAGGAAGGAAGGAAGGAAGGAAGGAAGGAAGGAAGGAAAGAAAGAAAGAAAGAAAGAAAGAAAGAAAGAAAGAAAGAAAGAAAGAAAGAAAGAAAGAAAGAAAGAAAGAAAGAAAGAAAGAAAGAAAAGAAAAAAAGACTACATGTTCTAAAAATTAGATAGATAGATAGACAGATAATGTAGTTAGCTAGAAAGATATGTAGACAGACAGACAGATAGATTGATAGATGTAGATGGGTGGAAAACTATGTAATAGATAAAGATAGATGGATATGGAGAGAGAGACAGAGAGATAAAGACAGGGAAATGGCACTGGTAGATCTGATTGTTTCTTCAACACATGCTCTGGTTGTGCTCTATGGTTTCAGGCTTCTCTTCCACTCCTCTCCTACAAAACCTCTGTATTTTAGTCTATTTTCTAAACATGTTCCTAATAGCCTCAACTTTGTGCTTTTGTTTATGTTCTTCCATTCTCCTGGAACAGCCCCTTTCCCCTTCACCTTTATAAAGTTATCTTAGATTCCTACAATTGGAAATGATCCATCTTTGTTGCAAATTCCCACAGTGGTTTTTAGCTATTTTGCATTATGGTTGTGTATATACGAGGACACATGATACAGTGGAAAATGTCCTGACCACATAATAAAAAGAGCTAAGTTTGAATCTTTAGTGCATTTCCTACTTGCTGAGTGACCCTGGCAAAGTCATTGAAGCCCATCTTGCCCAAGTTTATTCTTCTCTAAAATGGCGATGATCACATTTGTATTATCAGTCAGTCTTATTTTTAAATTTCAAAAAATGACAAACTCAGCAAATATTTATCAAGTGAGGCCTATTGGGTATGGATTAGACTAGACAGTTGTGTAAATCCTTGCCAAATCAAATATTTGGGGATTCTTGCAAATGTTTACTCTATGTAGGTTGCTCTGTGATGTAATGTGTATAAAATGAAAAATTAAATCATACCTACCCCTAAAGAATTTGCACTGTATAGTCCCAATCCTTAAAATATGATAAAGTAAGCTGTAGTTAGTATTATTACTAGTCTTCACTCCTCACTAGATTATAAACTATAAGGCAAATAGAAACATTTATTTCTTTCTAATAAGCTTTATTGGTGCCTTTTATTTTGCAATCATAATCACATTTGGAAAGGTCCCTTTGCCTTTCCATCTTTACCCCCTTCAATCCACCCTTGCAAAAAATAAAAATGATTAAGCAAAAACAACTGATATTATGCTTATGTCCAACAATATATACAGTATTTTTATCTAGTAGTACCCCACCTCTTTGTATGGATAGGTGTGTGATAAAGCCAACTTGAACAAGGTCCCAAGATGTGATAGTCAAATTTTCAGTGTGAGCCTTTATACCTCAGAAATCCATAAATGCTACAAATCAGAGCTTGATTTATTGCCAAGTGTTGACTACATATACTTAAAAAGGGGACGGAAAAATTGTTAACAGTGCAAATTCAACTTAAACATGCATTATCTATGTATTTTTGAGAGCAGGTTGTTAAACACTTAACACCATACCACTGGCATATGTCTCTTTATTTGGTCTTTGGCACCAGTATTAGTTTTTTAATTACTCAAATTATGGCTTTCTTTAATTGATTTTTTTTCCATTTATACTCTTAGTCATTGTGTATGTTATCCTTCTGGCTCTGTGTACTTCATTCTGTATCCGTTCATAAAAATGTCATAAATTCATCATTTCTTACCACACAATAATATTCTATTATATTCTTAAACTACAATTTATTTAGTCATTATCCTGTCAATAGGCACCCACTTCGTTTCTATTTCATTGCTACTGAAAGAAGTATTGCTATGAATGTGTTGGTATATATAGGACTTTTGTTTCCATCTTTGACCTCCTTGAATATCCATGATTTTTTCAGGCAGCCAGAGTTGTTAAACCTCAGAGGGACCATCTTCAAGTGCAACTTCAGGAATTTGTTTCTGCTTTCTCTACAGAGCACTGGGGAAAATGGAATCTGAAGCAACCTGACAGCAAATGCCATGCCCACTATTTTTTAAAGTCCTGAAGATTCTCAGATCCCAAATAACTCCTCTGCCCTCTTACGCACTTCCTCTTCTTAAAACTAAAAAAGAGGTCTGGATTGCACACTAGGCAGTAAAGAGTGGATGGTGTTTAGGACCTGGAATCAAGAAGACCTTAATTCAAATTCAGCCACTTTCTAGCTTGTGTGACCCTGAACAAGTCATTTTACATTTGTTTGCCCCAGTTTCCTCATCTATAGAATGGGCATAATACTTATCTCCCAAGATTGTTGTGAGTATGGATAAGATAAGATTTTATAAAGTGCTTTGCAAACCTTAAAGTGCTATGTAAATGCTATTATTATTATTTAGCAGAAATAAAAAAGCATTTAATTTTTCCATAAGGAAAAAAAAACTTTGCTATATTATGAATACAAAAATGAGATCTTAAAGAAGGAAGGGAAAAATAATCAACAACACTAATAGTAGTCAGCATTTTTAAGTACTTTCTATGTGTCAGACACTGTGCTAAGTTCTCGGGATGCAATAAAAGGAAATAAAAGTTCTTGCCCTCAGGGAGCTTAGATGATAGATAGATAGATTAGATAGATAGATAGATAGATAGATAGATAGATAGATAGATAGATAGATAGATAGATAGATAGATAGATAGATAGAAGTCCTCCTGCCAAAGTTGAGATTTGAGCTGAATCTTTGATGATGCCAGGGAAGTCAAACGGTAAAGGTGAAGAGGGAAGGAGTATATTCTCAAGATGAAGGATAGCAAGTAAAAAGTTGATGGAGTGTGGAAGAAACAGCAAGAAGGTCTGTGTTGCTGGATTGTACAGTAAACTAGAGAGTAAAAAGTGTAAGAAAACAGAAAAGTATGAAGGAATCAGAAAGTAAAGGCCTTTAAATGCTAAATAGAGCATTTCAAATTTGATCCTGATGGCAAGAGACAGTGGAGTTATTGAGTAGGGGATTGACATAGTTAGACATGAGATTTAGGAAGACCATTTTGGCAGCTGAGTAGGGAGGAACTTGAGGCACCTGAGGCAGAGACACCAATCTGTAGGCTATTGGAATTATCAAGGAGTGAAGTGACAAGGGTCTGCACCAGGATGGTGGTGCTGTGAGTGGAAAGAAATGGATATACATGAGCAATGTTATAAAAGTAGAAATTATGAGACCTGGCAACAAACTGATGTAGGGTGAGTGGGAGAGAGGAGTCCAGTATGTTGCCAAGATTGCTAACCTGTTGGTGCCATGGGTAGGGTGATTTGTAAAAGGTGGAAGAGAGGTACAAGAAAGACAATAAGTTTTGTCTTGGACTTATTCAGTTTGAGATGGCAATGGCTATCCAGTTTGAAACAACTAATTAGCAGTTGGTGGTATGCCTGGAGGTCTGGAGAGAACAAATATATAGATAAATAAATATATCCGAGAATCATCTATATTGATGTGATCTTTCTATCCATGAGAGCAAGGGAGATGACTAAGTGAGTATAGTATGGAGAGAGAAGAGGACCCAAAACATGGTGGTCACTGGCTACAGCCCAGATGGAGATCCAGCAAAGACTAAGAAGGAACCATCAGACAGATATAAGAAAAACCAAGAGAGAACAGCATCACAAAAACCTGAAAAAGAGAGGGCATCTGGAAGAAGAGGGTAATTGACACTATCAAAGGCTTCAGAATAGTCAAGAAGGGTGAGAATAGAGAAAAAGCCATTAAATTTAACAATTGAGAGCTCTTTGATAACTTTGAAAGAAGCAGTTTCAGTTGAATGATGAGGTAAGCAACCAGACCAAACAAGTGGAGGCATCAATTGTCAACAGCTTTATCATGGAGTTTCATCATGAACAGATTATATAAAAATAAGTAATATATAAATTATATATATATTTAGTAGGGCTAAGTGACTTGCCCAGGGTCACACAGCTAGTAAGTGTTAAGTGTCTGAGGCCGGATTTGAACTCAGGTACTCCTGACTCCAGGGCCGGTGCTCTATCCACTGCGCCACCTAGCTGCCCCAGAATTATATTATATTTTAAGAAGCATTATGTATAAATAACATTTATATGCATTAGCTTTATCTCAATGTTGGCATTGCTGGTAATGCATGTATTATATTCCAATAAGGCTAGATAATCTATATGTGTCTTTGGAGAGAAAGGTGGTACTAACTGAAATATTACGAGATTGCTCCAATAGCAAAGGGCAGCTAAGAGGTGCAATGGATAGAGCACCAGGCCCGAAGTCAGAATATTCATTGTCTTGAGTTCAAATCTGACCTCAGACACTTACTGTGTCACCCTGCACGAGTCACTTAACCTTGTCTTCCTTAGTTTCCTCATCTGTAAAATAAGCTGGAGAAGGAAACTGCAAACCACTCCAGTATCTTTGCAAAAAAAAAAAAAAAAAAGCACGCAACAAAAAAACAAAAATCAAAATACCAATGGGATCATGAAGAGTTGGATATAACCAAAAACAACTGAACTACACCCAGTAGAAAAACATTTTTTCTAGCAGAGTCCAAATGACATACTAGAGGGCTTTAAGATACTAAGGATGGTAGGATTCTCTGGAGAGCACAAAAGAATTGTAGTGATTGTTTTTGTTCTTCTGTAAGTCTTCTGTGTGTTTTCTAGGAGGTGAAATAAAGACCACATTAAACACAAAATATATATTGTTACCTTGAGTGTTGCATGGGATCCAGGGACCTTTTTGACTGAATCTCTGGCGGCCTAGACACAAGTTATAGTCAATGAACTAAGCTATATTTTGAGTTTTCTGAAGGAACTTAAGGAGAGGATTAATGAGCCAAAGAGAGAATGAGTTTTGAAGTTTTATCCTAAGATTGACACCTGTTAAGATAAGCTCAGAACTTGAGGTACTGAGTTATGGTCACATATATCCATATCAATTCTATTTCCTCACCTATCTGGGTGATTAACAACTTCCCAATAAACTTATGTTTTTCTTCAACCTTCTGTTTTCAGATTAGAATTCCATATATTCCCTGATACACTGTTGGTGGAACTATGAATTGGTCCAATGATTTTGGAAAACAATTTATTTCCAACAAAATAAAAGTCAATAAATTGTGAATAACCTTTTTCCCCAACAATCACACTACTGGATCAATACCTGAAAAAGATCAAGAAAAGAAAAAATGTTCTATATGTTCCAAAATATTTTCAACAGTACTTTTGTTGTAGTAAAAACTTGAAATAATATGTGTCATTTGATATGGGGAATGGCAGAACAAATTACAGCATATGACTATAGAAAGATAGTATGGCACAGTAAAAAGATTGTGAAGTCAAAATACCAGGGTTCAAATCTGCTTGTAATGCTTTCTACTGATATGACCTTAGACAAGTCTCTCAACCCTCTTAGAACTAATTTTCCTCATTTGTACAAAGAAGGGGTTGGATTAGATTGTTTCTAAGTCCCTTTCTCCTCTAATGCTATGTTCTTAATGGAATAACATCATACTATAAGAAAGAGCTAATATAAGGCATCCCAAGAAACATGGGAAGGCATGTAGGAAAAGATGCAGATGTAAAAACAGATGATGGACCAGGAGGAATACAGGTAACAGGCAGAATTTCACTCACTCACACACACACATACACACACATACACTCACAATTAATGTAAACACAGAAATTCCAGACTTCTGGTTGTAAGCAATCAATCAATCAAAAGAATGGAATTAGTTGGGACATGCCCTTACTGATTTTGAAAGTAGAGAAGGCCTTTAATCAATGAATGAAAACAGATGACATCATCAAGAAATTACTTGGAACTGGCTGCAGAATCATATACCCCTCAGGCTTATGTATAACACATCAAGGCACTTGAAAATCTGGCATTCCAGTAGTAGCTACATTTCTCTTCTCAATGATGCCTCAAGAACCTCTTCATCCTAGAACCCATACTTCATCAGTATGCTCTATTCCTGGGAACCCTATGATTAGAAAGCAGAAAATACCCAGAACCTCCACTTAAGGAGTGCATCCAGGCCAGCCATCTTTTAATTTCCCACCTACCTTACATTCCTTTGGGCTTCTCTATCATGTCCCTGGGCTGGGTACTTTCCCTCCCCTTCAGCTTCCTTTTTGTGTGTAAATTGTCTTTTTCTGTTAGATTGTAAAGTCCTTGAGAGCAGACTATTTTTCATATTTATATTCTCAATGTATAGCAGCCTGGTATATCATAGGTGATAAGAATGCTAATTCATTCATTCATTCATTTACTTATTTGTTTTTTTCTTTCATTGATTGATTAAACAGTTCTAGAAGAAATCACTTAGGGGAGGAGATAATCTGTCAATTCTTTTTTCCTTCCATCCTCCCACCCCTATCCCAAGCAACTGTTGAAGTACAAAATATCCATCAGAGTAGTCTCCACTAACAACCAGAGACAGGATCATGGCAGCATCTGAGAAACAACAGTGGCTAGTAGCAACATTGAAATTGGTAACCAAAAGACACACTGATGATGAAGTAGACACACCAAGGAAAGATGGTTTCAAGACTATATAAGTGAAACAACTTTCTGAGTCCAGCAGGGAGTACACCTAAGAAGAATTTCGTAAAGATTCCATAAAGGGACAAAAGGCTTCCAGTGACCAGAAGCTGTCTTTAAACTTTGGCAACATAGGCTCTTTCAAATTTTGAGTCCATTCTCCCCAGGGACCTTGTATGTGCAAAGAAAGAGTGTGTCTCTGGTTTGGGGAGATGTTTCTATAAAAATTGTCCTTGGTATCTGTAAACCTGCTTTCTGAAAGCTAATTAACTGATCATGAATGGAGAACATGCTGGATGGGAACTTGTGAGTGTCAGTACTAAAAAACCCAACAACCTCACCCCTGAGGAGAAGACATCTAATGCTGTCCAGAGATCTTAGTTGTCCAATTCAAGTGAAAGTTGGGGAAATAACACCAGATGAGATTCTATACTCATAATTTCTATAATAATGTAACTGAAATCAATGCTTAAGTTCAGTTGAATTGAAATGACCAATCCTTCTGGGTACCTCTAGAAAGAACTAGGAATTTCAGCTATATTGCTGTAGTAGCAACCAGCTTCATTTATCTGACACTTCCTACTGTGAGATTTAAAATTTACTATAAGAGCATTAAACTCCCCCTTTAACTTTTCCCTTCATATATCTCCCAGATCAGTAAGAAAAAGAAGCCTCTGAGCTTTAATCAGAGAGGGATTAGTTTTTATTGTTTAGACAACAAACAGGTGATACCAATTAGGGAAATAGGAAAGTAGAAATACAAATGAATAATCTTAGATCTAAGCTTAGTCTATATTCTTTTATAAAACTCATCAAATCCCAAAACTGCCTGCCAGGCTGAGAACCAGAGCCGATCACCAGAAGTCACCGCTAAGCTCAGAAGCCAGAGTGTGCAAGACCGAGAGAGAACTTCCGTTCTACTCCCTATTTTAAGTTGGCATCCCAGAAGTACAGCATGCTTTGCAATGCTCTCTGGGCAGCAGCAGGTGCCCGGCTGTTCATCACGGTCTCCTCCCCAAAAGGGTGGCCCTTCAAAAGCTGTTTCAGTAGTATGCTGTTTTTTACCACACTACCTCAGTGGCCAGAAATGTATTCTTTTAAAAAAGTATTTTTGAAGTGTGCATACTACATAAAATACCTGTAATATCCTACCTAAGTGGCAAGGAATTGGAAATTGAGCGGATGCCCAATTGATTGGGGAATGGCTGAACAAGTTGTGTTATATGAATGTAATGGAATACTATTGTACTGTAAGAAACAATGAGCAGGCAGATTTCAGAGAAACCTGGAAGGACTTACATGAACTGATGCTAATTGAAATGAGGAGAACCAGGAGAATATTGTACACAGTATCAACAACATTTTGTGATGATCAACTGTGATAGAATTGACTTGTCTCAGCGATACAATAGTTCAAGATAATTCCAAAGGACTCATGATGAAAAATTCTCTCCAAATCCAGAAAAAAAGAACTGTGGAATCTAGATGCAGATTGAACTACTATTTCTACTTTTTTTGTTTTTGTTTTTTGAGGTTTTTCCCTTTTGTTCTGATTCTTCTTTCAGTGCATGAATAATGCAGAAATATGTTGAATGTGATTGTACATATATAACCTATAACACATTGCTTGCTGTCTTGGGGAGGGGGGAGGGAGGAGAAGGAGGGAGAAAAATTTGAAACTAGAAATCTTATAAAAACAAATGTTGAAAACTATCTCTACATATAACTAGAAAATAATAAAATACTTTTGTGATTATTTTTAAATTAAAAATAAATAGATAAATAAATAAAAATTTAAATTTAAATTATAAAAGAAATTAGCAATCCTTATCCCAGAGAAGACATGATAAAACAAACATCCCTTCTCTCATTTAAGAGATTATAAGTATGGAAATATAAGGGATTATAGGTATGGTATTCTGAACCTGATGCTAGAAATGGTTATTCTGTCATCAGTTTTGCTAAACTTCCTAATCTTTGTCACAAGGTAGGGTTCAATGGAATGGATGAAATGTATATCAAGGAAATGACTATGTTATCAAAATATAACATTTTCAGAGGGAACTCCCTGAAATTGAATAAAGAGATATGTGAGGATACTCCAAATGCACTCCTTTGCAGACAGAGGTGGGAAGTTCACAAGTGTTACAATTGCATGTTTTCAGATATGTTTTTGCATGTTTTTGCATGTTTTTCATGTTTTTGCATTGATCATGTTGTATTGAGGGGTTTTTCCTCTTTGAAAAAATATTTGTTATATGGGATGGCTTTGGGAGAAAGGGGGCGAGAAACTTGGGTTAACTATGATCATGTGAAAAACAGAGGACATTAATAAAAACTTACTAAATTTTGGGGGCAGCGAGGTGGCACAGTGAATAGAGTACCAGCCCTGTATTCAGGAGGACCTGAGTTCAAATCCGGCCTCAGATATTTAATACTTGCTAGCTGTGTGACTCTGGGCAAGTCACTTAACCCCAATTGCCTCACAAAACAAACAAACAAACAAACAAACAAACAAACAACAACAAAAAAAAAACCTTACTAAATTTTTTAAATAGAACTCTTTGAAAAATTTTTCACGTTATTTATTGTCAATCATGCCAGAGGCCAATGGATCTGATTCCTTCTATGCTTTGGTAGAAATTGAAGCATGACTTAGAATTGTAGGTGGACTATAAAACTTGGCTTTCTTTTGGAAAGCTGGTTTGGGAAATTAAATCACTAGTGACATTCTCAACCAACACCTCAAGTCTCGATTGACATAGTTTGAAAATTCAGTCTACTAAGAAACAATTCATCATATTATTTGGTACCTCAAGACTTAAAGGGAAATTAGAATCTAGTAGCATTTGGTGAGTTTATGCAGAATGAATGTTATATAAATTAATATAACTTTCTTTTGCCAGGTTTTAGTCAATACCAGTGAATTGAAGAGAGAGTAATGAAAATGGAGCTTTCTGAATATCTTCATACACCATTGACTTTGCATCCCTCTACATATCACTTTCTCAAAAACGCATTGCGCATCTCTCTCTTGGGCTTCTTCATTTCTTTTTCTTCTGTTAATGGTTTTGGTGATAAAAGGAAATATATACACCTGAATGTTCTTCATTTGACAAAAGAGACAGGGCCCAAGTCAAGAATGATGCATCCTAGTCCAATCCTGCAAACATCTATTAAGTATTTTCTATAGGACATGCTAGGCACTGTGTGCATAGGTGCTGAGGATTCAAAGACAAAATTAAAATATTCCTTTCACTCAGAATTGCACTCTGCTGGAGGAAAGCAACATGGACACAGATCATTAAATACAAAAGATATACAAAAAAAATAAAAATTAATAGAGCAGCCTAAAAAGTGGGGGAATCAGGAAGGTCACTCTTGTATAATTGATATTTAAGCGTTGATTTGGAGGGAGTCATGGGATTCCAAAAAGGGAAGTGTGAAGGGTACCCATTCTGGGCATACTGGACTGTACCAAGGCATGGGGAAAGGAGATGATATGTTGTATTCTGGAGTCAAACATCAAATGGGCCAGTATGGCTGGAAAATGGAGCAATATGAAATTAACTTAGGAAGCTAGGTTGGAGGCAAATTGTTAATGGTTTTAAAAGCCAAGCTGAGGAATTTGTCTTTTTCCTTAGATGCAATAGGAAGCTACTGAAAATTCTTAAGCATGAATGATGTAACATGGTCAAAATCAGCAGGAGTATTTGAGAAAGGAGATAGTCACAACAAATAGTGGGATCGAGAAAAGGGCTTCTGTTGGAGATCACACATGAGTTTAACCCTGAAGGAAGAAAGACATTCTAAAAAGGCAGAGGGGAGGAGAAGGGCTGCATTTAGGATATGAGAAGTTCCTGGAAATTAAGTGTGAAGAATCATGCCTCCTGTATCTTCGGATATTTGAAGAGCAGATCTATCTTTGACCTCAGATTATACCTAGCCTTCCTCTTATTGAACCAGCTAAATCAAATTCAGATTTTTTTGGAAAGCATGCCTTAGAAATGGTCTCTCTGAAGCAACCATGACATTTCACCAATGTTTAGAGACTCCTTGGTAGATTCTCTTATGAAAGCATCTCTGGTCACCCAAGTGCCAGACGTTGGTTCTTAATATTCACTATGAAATGTTGCAGAGATAATTATTGTAAGTGCCATAGCCAAAAGAATATCATTTGTGAATATGCTGTTTGATTTAACTTTCATTTGAGCCATTGCCCCTCTAGGACTTAACCAGACACTTCTAACGTGATCTTTTCAATAAACTGAATAGCCAACAAGGGGAGAAATGTTCCATTTTCTGGGCATTATGAGAAAAGCCAGAAAGGCCAGATTGTGCTGACAATTTTAATACTCCAAGCACAGAAATTCTTGCTTGCGGTGATATTTAATTAAGCAAGAGAAGTGAAGCTTTAAAAAAAAAAATAGGGCAACAGTTCTTTAACTTGATAACCAAAGGACCATAAAGTCCTCGGTTCAAGTGGGCTATTTTTTACCATCCCCTTAAGGAAGAAAGGATCATTGCTAACTGGGAGAGCAGAGATAAGGACTAAGGAAGGCTTTATACAGAAGATGTCATTGACACTGGGCCATGAAGGATAAGTGGAAACTATACAGATGGAAGTAAACAGAGAAATGTTATAGTGAAATGGAAAGTTCATTTTTGATGTGGCTTATGAAGTCCCTCTTTGTGAAGAGTGATAGACTGAGTCAGAGACAGAGAAATATAGGAATAAAAAGAGAGGGGGGAAGAAAAGGAGGGAAGGAAAGAGAGAGGCACAGAGAGCCACAGAGAAAGAATGAAAGACATAGAGACAGACAGACAGAGATAGAGAGCAACAGAGAGAGAAAGCCTGAGACTGTTTCAATATAAGTCAGCTAGTAGTTGTCTACGGCTGTCATGGTTCATTCTCCTTTGTAATTCCTCATCATATGACCCATTTGTTTATAGTAAACACTAATTCAGAAAGCAATAAAAATCAGCTTATCTTTATCTGGAGACAAAACACTATAAAACTACAGATATCAAGTAAGCAAGATTAAAAAAGAGAAGGAAATTCTAAAATGTAAACAACTCCAGTTTTCCAGGTATCAACTGTGAGGCAATAGAAAGGAAATAGAGAGGATATAAATTAACCCTCTTCCAAAGTGGCAGCTGTGGGTAGCTAGGTGGCACAGTGGATAAAGCAGTGGCCCAGGATTCAGGAGGACCTGAGTTCAAATCTGGCCTCAGACACTTGACACTTACTAGCTGTGTGACCCTGGGCAAGTGACTTAACCCCTATTGCCCTGCCAAAAAAAAAAAAAAAACAACTAACTAACAAAGTGGCAGCAAATTCTGTCTAGTGGATAACACCTTAAGGGAGTTGAGTTAAGGGTAGGTGAGTGGAGAGAAGAAAGCTAAAGGAAAAGAGACAGCTAGCTATCTGAGAGCCCTAGAGAGCACTTTCTGGTTTTGAATGGAAGGTGGATTAGATAGGAAAGAGCATTTGATTGCCAGTATCTAGTCTTTAAAAATGAAAAGGGTTATGTATTGCCCAGCAGTACTTGTTTATAGCTAAATAAATATGAAGAAATTGAGGTCCAGTTGTTGAGTGTTGAGGTACAAGACTAGAGCTCAGGACTCCTAACTTCCACCAGCTGAGAAACATTTCTAGTAAAACAAAAAGCTCAGTTGGCAATCATAAGTGTAAATTTGTTCTCTAAGAAAATGGAACACTTACTTCTAAATACAACACTAGCCATGCATTAAGCATTAATTTCCTGCAGTTGTTGATGGGGAAGAAGGGCAAAGGAAGGTTGGGGACCAAGAGACACACTTTCCTGACCCCACCATTTTGTTTTGGGCTGGCCCAATGTATTTAAATTTGCTGTTATCACTGTCCCTTTATCTAGGTTTTAACAATAGATATAGTCACAGCAGATAGGACAGCCCAAGGAAAAACTGAAAGTTGAGGTGAGGGTCTTTAGGAACCTCAGCATATTAGCCATCAAACTTCCTTTCCTTTTGCCAAGATATATCTACCTATGACTGGAATAAAAGATGGGAATTCTTCTTATAATCATGTGTCTTTAGATCCAGAATGGGCCTTATAGATCATGGGGTTTAGAACCTGAAAGAGGCCTTGAGGATCACCTAGTTCAACTTGATAGGTGAGGAAAATGTGACCCAAAAGATCCAGCAATTGGCCCAAAGTCACCCCAGTAGTGAGTAGCAGAGTCTCAAATTGGAATCCAGCTCTTCTGAAACTAAATCCAGTTCTCTCTCTATTCTACCATACAGAAATGCATCTAGTTCTGCTTTCCTTCACCCAGACCTTCAGTGGCAGAGCCAGAAAGAGTACTTAGGTTTCCCCACTCCTAGGCTGATGCGAGACCCTAGGCTGACAGTGGAAAGAGGACAGGATTTGGAGGCAGTCATACCATTCAGGTTCTGGCTGTGCTGTGTACCAACTTGTATGACTTTGGCATGTGACCCCATTCCTCTGGGGTTCAGTTTCCTCAACTTTAAAATGTAGGGATTGGATTAGATAAACTTGAAAGTTCCCTTCTGATACTAAATCAATGATTCTGTGATCTCTCTACTACCCCAGGATTTAGGGAGAGATCCTGAATCTAGCAAGAATGGGAACTGATTTTAAAAATGACTTGGGGGGGGGGCAGCTAGGTGGCACAGTGGATAGAGCACCAGCACTCCTGGAGTCAGGAGTACCTGAGTTCAAATCTGGGCTCAGACACTTGACACTTACTAGCTGTGTGACCCTGGGCAAGTCACTTAACCCTTATTCCCAGCCAAAAAAAAAATGACTGGAAAACTTATATAGGATTGTTAATACAGAGAATCATCAGGGTTTTCATTAGTGAGATAAAAATCACCTACCAACTCCCCTAAAATCTAGGTCCTGAATTCAAATACCATATTTGACTAATAATAAGGAGGAGGAGGAGGAGGAGGAGGAGAATAAGGATTTTTATTTTATTTTAAGGTTTACAAAGCACCTTACATTAGCTATGTCATTTAATCTTCATAATCACAGAGAAAGAGGCATTATTATTATTATTATTATTATTATCATCATCATCATCATCATCATCATCACCATTTTCCAGATGAAGAAACTGAAGTTAAGAAAGGATGAGTGGGGGCAGCTAGATGGAGCAGTGAAAAAGCACTGGCCATGGATTCAGGAGGACTTGAGTTCAAATCCAGCCTCAGACACTTGATACTTACTAGCTTTGTGACCCTGGGCAAGTCACTTAACCCTCATTGCCCCTCAAAGGAAGGAAGGAAGGAAGGAAGAAAGGAAGGAAGGAAGGAAGGGATTAACCCAGGAAGTCACACAAGTGTCTCTGGCAGGATTTAAACTCTGGACTTCCTGACTCCATTAGCAAGATCTATCTACTCTCACCTAGTTACCTCTTATTAGGAGTCACTTATTAGCTGTGTGACTGAGCTCTGTCCCTTGATGCCCATGGGCTTCACTTGGTTGACTCATCTGTAAAATGAGAGCATTGGACTAGGTGGTCTCTGAGTCTCTCCCAGATTCCTGTCTGTGATCCTGTGAAATTTTAATAGAGAAATAAAGTTTCAGAATACTCCCCTTACCAGCCTTGAGGATGATGGAAGATAGGTAGTAATATAGATAATTTAGTCAATCCAAAAGGGAAAAGAACAGAAGGGAGTCATGTCTTCCTGTGCAAGCTCTGTTCTATGGAGCAGTGCTATGGGTTCACATAGCGGGCAATGGCACAGGCATGAGCATTTGCAGCATGGCCATTACTAGTACTTAGAGGAGCCTCAGGTCCATTGCTGAGAAGGGCTGTATTTATTTTTTAATACAGAGAAAAAAGCTTCAAAAGGCACTCTAGCGTTTGGTTCTGCTCCGGCCAAGATGAAAGAATTAGAACAAAAGGAATTCAGAACCACCTTTTGTTGCCAAGGGCCACTCAAGAGACAATATTGGCTCAAAAGTTCCAGTGAAATGAAATACTCATCTGCCTCCCTGAAATTTTTATCATTTCTTCAGAATTTCAATTGCAGGATTAAAGCAGCCTTCCCCATCGGGCTCAATTTTTCCTGTCACAATCAACGGAACATAGACTATGCTCACTCCTTTGTACACAGTGGACAAGAAACCCATTGGGCTGCTTGTTGGGAGAGGGATAAGGGGAAGAGAAAGGCAAAGGAGCAGAAAAGTGAGAAAAACAAACAGAAAACAATCTTTTGTTCCTGTGTCTCCCCCTCCTGCAATGCCCTTTCCTCTTTCTCCTTCCTAGGCAAAAAAACAAAAAAACAAACAAAAAAAACAAACAAACAAAAAAAACCTCATGCCTTCTTCAAAGAAAAGCTCAAGCACCAACCACTGCAAAGAACTTGGTAGCTCCACCCATCAGTGGAAGAAAGTAGAAGGAGCTTAGGGCAACCAGAGTCTGGCTACTCTCTCCTTCTGGCTATCCGCTCCTGACTTCTAAAGGCTTCCAGGTACTGGCATCCCTTGGAGTTGCTCTCAGATGGAATTTTGCTTTTTTGTTGAGGATTACTGTGGTAGGATGGGATGTGAACCCTCCCCATCCTGCCCTTTTAGCTATAGTTGGTCTGTCCCTATTCCTTACTGAATAATAATGAACATGTACTACACTCTACAGCTGACAAAGAACTTTGCTCACAACATTGTGAAGTAGGCAGTACAAGTATCATTATCCCATTTTATAGATCATGAAACTGAGTCTCAGACAGTTGAAATGATCCAAGGTTCCCCATCTAACAAGCAGAAGAGCCAAGAATCCAATCCAGCTCTTTCAATGTTAAACCTAATGTTCTTTTCATTTCATCACACTGTCTCTTCCCAAGTAATTTCTGTGTCATATCCAAGGACAGAAATTTTGATCACTGCACCAGGACAGAGCCATTTTATCCAAGTTCCCTGATGAGAATGGTCCTATTCAAGGGGCCCCTTGATCTCCATGGGCTATCAAAGGTAGGCAATAATGGGGGAGGGCAGGAAAAGAAGAAGGTATGATTTTAAATTAGTGTCAGGTTGCCCAATATTTCATGAGGTTGGGATTACAAAGTATTGTCTAAAACTGAGCTGAGTCCTCCACCTTTCCCTATCATGCATAATAGAAGGGTGTTGTTTTAGAATTTTCAAGCTAAAAGTGTATTCAGATGTCATCTAGTCCAACCCCTTCTTTTTATAACTGAGGTGACTTGCCCAAAGTCAATGAAAGAGAAAGCAGTAGAGCTTGGATTGGAATCCAGGTTCCCTTATCTAGAACTGCTTTCAGAGCATACTGAAAAGGTTGTTAGGGGATAGCTATTTTAGCTGGAAATTGTTCTCCTCTAACATTCTTATCCTAGGCTAATTTTTATTCTATTCATAAGGGAGAATTATTACATATTCTCCATCATTGATTTAATGAGTTCTCCAATGACCTTGATGAAATTACAATGAGACTGTGTGGAGGAATATGGTGAGGGAGGAACTTCCTCCATGCCCAGTGCCTCCTTGGGAGGTGGACCCTCTGACACTGCTAACATTTATTTATCAATGTATAACACTCCCTTCACACCTGGAGCTGTACAGAATTGCTCTACTCTTCAGGTCCAACCCTTTCATGTAAGAGTTATTTCTACCCTTCTCAATCTACCATCTCTCATCTGGTACCTTCTTCCTTTTCTGGAATCTTCTTTCTGTATCTGGTGCCCATATATACATATATACACAAATATACATATATATACACACACATATACGTATTATATACGTGTGTGTAATATATAATATATAATTTATATATTATATATTTTTTCATGATAAATACTAGTTTAAGGAAATAGATTTAAATTGCAGCAATCCAAGTTAGGTTAAACAAAGAAAGACAGTCACTGCTGTCTGTGGCACTGGGAAACCAGGAAGCATTTGGAGTCCACATGTTAAACTATTTCATAGGATGGGCAATTCTGGGCTTTCAACTGACTAGGACCAGAGAAGGAAGTTCTGTGAGAGTCAGTCCATGTGGTTTTCACTAATTTAGGCTCATGGTCACCAAACCTTTAGAAAAGGGGGAGGGGGAAATCCTAAACTCTGAAAGATATTTTCCTTTCTTTGTCTTGAATAGTGGTTTCTATTCTGCTTTTTATTCAGAGACAGTACCATACTAGAACAGATCCTTTCTTTGTTATTCTGCTGTGTTCTTTGTCCTGATAACTGAAGAGCCAGACAAATGTTTCCAGAAATCTGAAGGAGGGATGTGTACTGTCACTGGGTCTACCAAATAATATCATCTAGCTCTGAAGCTTTCTAGGAACTAAAAATGTGAAAATAAGATGTTTACATTTCAGCTGAGATAAGATTCAAAAAAGTCCAAAAGGGAATTGCTATTATTGAAAGTATTTTGGATACCCTGTAATGTTTTCAAAGAAAAACAGTTTTATAGGCCTGCATGTATTAGGAGAAACTGAACCAGTTGTCAGAATATTTGCTAAGATTGGTGTGGATCAACTGCTGATTAGTACAAAAATCTCTGCCATTCGGAGAAGGAAAGAAACAAGCATTTGTTAAATACCTACGGGGTGCCAGGCAATGCACTAATTACTTTAAAAATATTATTTCATTTGATTCTCACAACATATCTTGAAGACCTGGGTTCAAATCTGGCCTCAGATACTTATATATGACCCTAGGCAAGTCACTTAACCCTGCTTGCCTCAATTGGTAAATAAATGAGCTGAAAAAAGGAAATACCAAACTGCTCCATCATCTTTGCCAAGAAAACCCCCAAAGCTGTCACAAAGAGTTGCATGTGACTGAAAATGACTAAACAACAAAAATAACAACTATAATACACGGGACAAGTGAAGTCATCCATACAGCCTTTGTTTGCAGATCTCTAAAGGTGGGTTGCCGCTATATCCTGTCCTGTTTGTGGATCACTCTAATCACTGGGAAGGTTTTCTTTACATCAATTTTTTTCACATAAATTATTATTGATGGATGCAAGCCTCATCTTACCTTGATCTTGGGAAGTTTATGTTTTGAACCCAAATATAAAATTTGAAAATTAGGCAGATCAGTGGCACAGTGAACAGTATAATCTACTTGGATTTAGGAAGATCAGAATTCTAATCCAAATTCAGACATGTATCCACTGTGTGATCCCAGGCAAGTTGCAACCTCTGTCTGCCTGTTTCCTCATCTAAAATGTGGATAATAACAGCACATATTTCCCAGAGTTGTGAGAAACTGATCAAATGAGATAATATTTATAAAGTTCTTTGTATCCATTAAGCACTATAAATGCTATTAATATTGTTATTATAATTATGCCTTTTACATTTCATCTTATTATGTTTGACCCAATATTCTACCTTGTTGAGATAATTTGTGATCCTGATTCTGTCATTCAATATATTAGCAATGCCTTCCAGTTTTATGACATCAACAAACCTAATAAGCATGCCATCTTTGTCTTTACCCAAGTTATAGAGAAAATAACACAAGGCCATGCACAGAGAGTCCTTGGACATTCCACTGAAAACCTCCTCCAAGGTTGACATTGCACCATTAATTACTGATTACTCTTTCTGTCGAGCCCTTCAGTCAGTTCTGAATATGTACTTATCATATGGCCTACATCCTTCATCTTTTCAAAACAGCACTTTTATAGAATTTTGCTATGAATTAAAGTCAGGCTCACATCTAAGGTAGAATTCCTACCCAAGTCTTGAATTTATGTAAAGCGCTCTATTCATAATTCCATGTTGTCTCTTTAATACAAAGCATTACGGGGGGGAAAAAACAGCTCTGAGAGAAAAAAAAACTTATTGGACTTATATCTGTTGTTGAAGACATAGCCTAACATTTTGATTTTTAAAAAAAGAAGAAATTAGGAGAATCACCAAAGGATTCCCAAACCCAGTTTAGGGAATTAGCATCCCAGGCAGTCTTAGTTAAAGGATCATAGATTTAGAGTTAAAAGAGACTTAAGACCATCAAATCCACCTAGCTCATTTTATAAAGAAGAAAACTTCACAAAGAGTTTAAATACTTTGTCTTGACTTACACAGCTATTCAGTGTCTGGGGTAGAATTGAAACCCAGATCTTCATGACTCCAAATCCACCACACCAAAGTATGTGTCATGTTATCCTTTCAAATCCTCCCAAATGATAATGGAATGAAATCTTCAAAAAGCAGAACTGTAAAATATCTTCCCCTGGCCTTTATGACAAGCTCTGTTTTCTAATGGAAGACAATAGGAAAAAGTAATGTGCTGTCCCAGGAAATTCTGCTTTGCAGTTTGACTCTTGGAAGTTTGCTGGGATTGCTTTACAGATATCATCTGATCCCTTTTCCAAGTTTACAGAGCAGGAAATTGACCATCTTTTCCCCTGGGCCTAGCACTACTAATTCTAGTGTCTACATACCAAAAGATCCCATTATAGTTGAGGCCTGTCTTGTTATCACACGTTGATTCCCATATTACTCTCACACTGTCTTCAAAGCAACAGATGGGAGGAAAATGCAGAACATTCTCACTCCTGATCCTTTTCTCTTGATCCACATGAGTTGTGGCAGAGAGAAGAGGAAAACAGAAGGGTAACGGTTTGCCTCTGAACCATCAAATTGCCATCTGCTCCAAAACAGAGTTTTCATTTTGCTTTGAGGGGTTTAACAATTCCATCAGCAAACTTCACCACCATGTTGTTCTACAGCACACGGATAACACAGTCATACTCCAAAATTAAACAAACTACTGGCAACTTCCAAAGGTCCATAATTATTTCTCATGATTGTTCCTTTCATTTAAGAGCCGGCAATTTTTTTTAGATGGTACAAATGTTAAAACTATCCTCCAGGCAGGACATTTTGCCTTATCTCATTTTGAAATTTGTGCCTTGAATAGTTAAATGTGCTTCCATTTGGGAATTTTTGTATCTACTGAAGTGAACTCACCAATTATCTATTGAGCATCTGCCATATGCTTGACAATGTACTAGCCACTGAGAGTCATACAAAAAGAAAAATTATATATGCCCTCAAGGAATTCACAATCTTATGGAAGAACAAAACCAACACTTGTGAGCTAATTGTGGGACAATTTAGTAGATACTAAAAAGTTAAGTTGAGGATAAAGTATCCAGTGGGTACCATGTACACATCAAGATAAGGAAAGGGAAAGATCACTATAGACTAGTTATCAGAATAAAGTTCTTAGGAGAGGCAAAACTTAAGGTCATAGCCATCATGAAAGTAAGATATGACTTGTACATGTCAGAGTAGATCTGAGGGGATAGTTTGGTCATGAACAAATGAGTGTTATAGCAGCAATGTTATTTAAATGAATTTAAATTTACGTTGTGCTTTATAGTTACAAAAGACTTCTAGGATATTATCTCATTTTATATTCCTAAGAGCTCTGTGAGGTTAGAAACACAAATATTCTTATCACTGTTTTGGAAAAATAAAGGAAACTGAGGTTCACATAAGTTAAGGAACTTGCTCAGAATCACACAGTTGATAAGTGGAGAAGTCAGGAATTGAAGGTAGTGTGGTATAATGGGAAGAGCACTGGTCTTCTAACTGTTGCTCCTAGACTACACTCCATTTCCTGTCTTCCTTGGGGCTTTGGGCTATCTGTCCTCCATGGCTAGAATGTGTTCCTTCCAAACTATGACACCACTTCTTCCACAAAACTTTTCCTGTTCCCCTTGACACAGCTCTGCCTCACTTAAATCCAATTCAAATACAAGTCAACATCATCTTCACAATGTCATTGATCCTCTTCAAGAGCTAGGGATGGACAAGTGTTTTCTCCCTCATTAGATTATCTGGCATTTATTTATCTACTTACATGTTGTAAACCTGCCCCCTTACCTTCCCCCTACACAGTAGAATTTAAGCTCCTTGAGGAAAGGCACAGTTTGTTTGCCTTTATCTTCACATTCTTAGGATCTGTCCTTGAACTTAAAAACAAAAACAAAAACACAGGACTTCTGACTTCATCAGTATAGTCAGCATGAAATGAGGAACTTCCTCTATCAATGCAGACAGATACTTTCTCCATAATAGCCCTAAAAAGTAAAATCAGTGAGCATTTATTAAACACCTACCATATGCCCCAGGCATTGTGCTAAACATTGGGGATACAAAGAAAGGCAAAAACAGGTCCTGCCCTCAGGGAGTTCACAATCTAATGGGGGAGGAAATGTGCAAACAAATATATAAAAAACAAGCTATATACCAAAGCAGCTAGGTGGCTCCGTGGATGGAGCGCTGGCCCTGAAGTCAGGAAGATCTGAATTCAAATCCAGCCTCTGACACTGACTGGCTGTATGACCCTGGGTAAGCAACTGAACTACAATAAAACTATATACAGATTAAATAGGAAATAATTAACAGAAAAAAAGGCACTGAATTAAGAAGAGTTTGGGGAAGGTTTCTTGTAGAAGAAGGAATTTAGTTGGGATTTAAGAAGAAGAGATCAATGGTCAGACTGGAGGAAGGAGAACATTTTGGGCCGGGGGGAACAGCCAGAGAAAAGACCTAGTGTTGAGAGGTGAAATGTTGTTGTTCATCCTTCTTTTTGAAGAGGACCAATGACATCATGAGGTGATGTCATGGACTTGCTCATGAATTGGATAACCTTGGCATCTTCAATGTCTGACCAAGTGCTCCACATTGCCTACTTCATCTGCCTTCATGGCCATTGGAAGAAACTATTCCTATCCACCAATTTCACCAGAGGAAGTCTTCACATGCTTGGGGTGTACATCCCCCTAACTCGTCGATTGGTTTGAGGCCTGTCACTTACCCTCAGTCTGGTTTAGCCCATCTGCTTAGATGGGTTACTGGGGTGTGGCCACTGCACATGGTTTGGCTTCTTGGAGCCAAAAGTGAGAGTTGGGTGAAAGGTAGAAACCAAAGGTAGAAAAGCATTCCTAAAAAGAGCTCAGCAAGCCTTCACAGAAAAGGTGCTGGTCTTCACTTAACATTCCATATACCCCTGTTGGTTAACATGGGACATAACACAATAGAACAGGGGCTCCAGTTAACAGCATTTCAGAAGGATTTCCCCAGACCCTCAGGGATATTTCTAGGACCTTGAGAAAATGTGTCGTCTTGCTCTGGTAAGCCTGGTTTATTTTAAGGCTGGGAGTTAGGATAAGAATTCTCAGTTTAAAAGGCTATACTTGGGAGTGTCCTAAAATAGCCTCAGTCTTTTTGTCCAGACCTATAATTTCTTTGGTATAAGGAGCTTTCTAGTGAGAAAATTTCTTTGATCAAGAAGAATCATCAAATTTTCTTTCATTTATGGTGTCAGAGAGTTGCATGGGCTGAGAGGTTACATAATTATCATGTATGAGAGGTAAGACTTTACCTCCATTCTTCTTGACTCTGAGCTTGGCCTTCCACTATGTGTCACTGCCTCAAAACAGATCAAGTTCTGAATATATAGAAATATACAATTAAGATGTTTGAGAAGGGGGGCAGCTAGGTGGCACAGTGGGTAGAGCACCGGCTCTGGATTCAGGAGGACCTGAGTTCAAATCCGACCTCAGACACTTGACACTTACTAGCTGTGTGACCATGGGCAAGTCACTTAACCCCCATTGCCCTAAAAAAAAAGATGTTTGAGAAGGATCTCTTGAAGCCTTCTATTCCAACCTCCTGACTCTAGAAAGAAGCACATAGAGCTACCCCAGGGAGGGAGGAGTCAGTTCCACTTTTTAAAGATGTCATCTTGGGGCAGCTCATTCTAGAAACTCTCAAACTTCCTCTTAGCTGGTGTAAACCTCTCTTTCAATTAAAGTATTGTTCTTCTTCTTTTCTTGGAAACAGTAGAAAAATGTCAGTCTCATAAATACAATAGCCCTTCAGAAGCATTGGTAATAGTCACAAGATCAGCCTCTTAAAAAGATAAAGGAATACTTGGATTGAAGTATAAATAAAAGAGGCAGAGAGACTAGCTGAATTTGAGAAGAATGTTCCTAACTTGAGGTACCTTGCTCTAGTCAGACCAATACTGAAGTTTTATGTGCAATACTAGGTGCCATAATTTAAAAAGGAAATTTTTATGTTGGACAGCATCCAGAGGAGATGAATGAGAAGGATGAAGGACCTTGGTTTTTTGTTGCCATATAAGGTAAACTGAGGAGGTTTAACCAATCACAGAGGAGACTCATAGGCATATAGTTGTTTGAAGGGCTGTCATATGGAAAATAGATTAGACTGGTTTTATTTGGGCCCCAGTGGAAATAATCAGATGCCAGGGGCAGAAGTAGTAAAAAGATGAATTTATTGAATATAAAGGAAAACACTCTAGCAATTAGAATTGTCCAAAAGCATAATGACTTATCTCGGGAGATAGTTCAAACTTCCTCATTGGAGGTAGTCAAGCAGAAAGCGGATAGATAGTATAGCAGGTAGGTTGCACAGAGTAGCCACTGAGGTCCCTTCCAATTCTAAAATTCTATATGTTTTCAATTCTGGTGTTTTCTACCAACTTCTATAAAAACATTCATAAAAAGGAGAAGACAAAGGGAACAATTAATGAGATAGAAACCCACCACTGATGTTAACATCCAAAATGATTTCCAATAATATATGTAAAGTTTCTTCCTAGCTAGAAATTCCAGTTAGCAGACTCTGAGATATAGGGAGAACAGTGGACAATGAATCATTCATTACTACAATCAATGGTTATTTGTGTCTATAAGGGGCAAGGTCCTGGGGTAGGAGCTAAGCATCTAAAGAAGATCTAAACCTGTCCTGGCCCTCAAGGACCTTAGAATCCAAGAGAAAAAAAGTGACATTTAAACAAGATAGAATGTGATATGTGCAAAAAGAGGAACCCAAAATATGAACATTTGAAGAGGTAAAGAAAACTTTTAAGTGGGAGGACCAGGGAAGGTCTCATGGAGAAAGTGGCACATAAGGTGGACCTTATAGGAAGAGAGTAATTTCAACAAAGAGACATAAAGTAAATGTATCTTCTAGGTATTCATGATGACCTGAGCAATGAGCAGAAATGGAAAAGTACAGGATGATATTGGGAAATGCATAAAAGTCCAGTTTGCAATATAAAGACCATAAAGTGGTGTCATGACATAATCTTTGAAAGCTGGTTAGAGGCTGGCTTTGGAGTACCTTAAACTCAAGTTTGTATTTTATCCTTCTATACAATGGGGATTATCAGAATGTTTTTGAGCAGGGGGATGAATTATGTATTATAAAGATGATTTTGACAATAGTATGAAGGATGGACTGAAAAGAAGAGAGATTAGAAGAAGGAAGACCAATTACAATACTCTAGAAAAGGAATTGTGAGGGTCTAACATAGGATGGTAGCTGTGTGAATGGAGAGATGATGAAGGCCATGAGGACTAGTAGAAGTAGAATCAACAGAATTTGATTATTCATTAGATGTAAAGGGATAAGGAATGAGAGGAGTCAGATCTGATTCTGGGATTTCAAACCTGAATGAGTTGGGATGATGGTGGTGCCATCAGCAGAAAAAAACATGGAATTTGAGAGGAGAGTAGGTTTAGGTAAGATGTCCAGTTTTGGACATGTTCGGTGTAAAGTCCTAATTGTACATCCGAGTACACATGCCCAGAAAAGCCTTAAAGATATGGTACTGGAACTCAGGAGAGATAAGGAGACCAGACTTAAGAGTCATCTGCATAGAAACAATCATTGAAGTCCTCCATTGAGGAAGTTGAAAAGATATGACACAGAGGAGAAAATGAAAAAGCAATACTCAATCCTTGGAGCCAAGCAGCAAGCTCTTCCCAAATGAGAAGGGATCAAAATCCTCCAGAGGGGAAAGCCACTGCCTATAGGAATGATGATGATTGGGATGCACTGGTGTTGTCAGATGAGAGACCACACAGTAAGAGTCAGAAATGAAAGAGAAGTGGTGGCTACTGATTCCTTCTTTTGGGGTACTGAGGTTGTGTCAACTGATAACAAGCATAGAAAGATGTGCTATCTCTCCGAGGCATTAGCTAAGATAAGAAAGAGAACCTCTCAAGCCTTGCCAAATTAAATAACTATTCCCCGATTCTGGTGATGCATATTGGCAAAAAGGATGCTGTCAGGAAGACTCTAGAAAAAATGCTAAAGATAACAAAGTCTTGGGAAAGAAACTGAACACTGTAGGGACACAGATGGTGTTTACATCACTGTTGCCAATGGAAAGAAAGGGAATGCAGAAGAAAAGGATCTGGCGAATGAACATGTGGTTAAGATGAAGACTGAGAACAGTATTTGGATTTCTGGACAATGACTTAAAATATAGGAATATGTGCCTTGCCAGTAATGAAGGATACTTAACAAGGGTCAGCAAGATAATATTTACCTTGTCTTTTATAAATCTAAACAAAAGGAATTAAAACTGAAAAGGAAGGAGGTACCATCTATTTACATTTAGCAAACTCTCTCTTTCTCATGGATTTATGTATGTATGTGCATATAGATGCATATGAACATTATAGGAGAATAGTAGTAGTGATATCCAAAATTTTCAGAGTAGACAAAACCCAAGTAAAGAATCAACAATAAAAAACCTTTGACCTCAGCTATCTACATAAAAATACACAAGGTATGGGTGACAAGGTAAACAAGAAATCATAAGCCAAAGTAGTAAATTTGATCTTATAGATATCACTGAGACTTGAGGGTAATGTCCCATTTTTTTCTTTTGCCCTGTCACTCACTCCTGTTTCTATGGTTGCTCCATCCTCCATATGAGATCACTAAAAGCCATGGAGAGGAGGAGCGAAGCCATTTATCAAACCATTATATTGTTTAAATATAATCTTTGTGACTCCCAAGATCATAATCCCTTATTTGACAATCAATCCTCTATATGTTTTCTATCTTGATTTTAAATTTTTATCCCCAGAGCTTACCAAAGTGTTTGTCACATGATAAAAGCTGCTTAGTAAATAGATATTGTTCATTCATTCTGAAAGCATATACATTATTCAAAAGGAACATGATAGGTAAAAAGGGGTAGGGGTAGAGTGGCATTGTATATGAGAAACATATTCTTATGTGAGAAAATCCAGAATCCAGAGAGGGAAGGCATTTGGGTGATCAATGGGAAAACAGAAGTGGCATTATCATGGGTGTACATTATAGAACAACTGGACAGAAATGGCAAATAGATAGCTTAGAAAACAGATCAAAAGCCTGACATAGCAGTATAGTATAGCAGTGATATGAGACTTCAAATAATCAAAAATCAGCTGGAGTCCTGCCAACATCACAGCACTGAACAAAATTTTAATTATGATTCCAGCCTTCAAAAGATGGAATAACCAACAAGGGAAATGACTATTTAGTATATCTGTTCACTCTACTGGAAGAGGTTGCTACCTTAGGAGAATGTGACCACACCATATTGGAAATTTTGAAGTAGGAGAAAATGAAATCCAAGAATATTCTGTGCATCCTAGATTTTAGGAGTGTGTATTTCAAAAGGTTCAGAATAAAGATAGATAAAATCTAATGACCAAAATTCTATGGATTCATTCAACATTGAGGGAGCAAGAATCATTTAAGCATTAAATTTTGAAGATATAGAAAGAAATAATACTAATGAGAAAAAGGGAAGAGTTCTCCTATGAGATCAATGAAGAGATATTAGAAACTTATTAATTAGTCAAAATTTTAAAAAGATGTTTATTCTACCAATACCTAATCAATTGCCAAATTTGGTTGATTCTAATCAATTATCAAAACATTTATTAAATATATACTATATGCCTGATACCGTGCTGAGGCACAGGAGATATACAAAGACAAAAATGAAATTGTTCTGCCTTAATGAACTTACATTCTATAGAAGGAGATAACATGTACATATAGAAGCACATAGAGAATATACCAGGAGTTTTAGGAGGGAGTATATTAGTATCTACTGTAATGAAATTTATTAATTTGATCATTGACAATGCTATGCTAAAGTTTAGTAAAAATCCAGCAATTCAAACAGTTAAAGAAGAGAGCCCAGTTTTCCAGACCAGAATCCAGCTTCCTCCTGATGACATCTTACCACTTCAAGAAGACAAGAGAACTCAGAGACTTTATATGAACAGTTTTGTTTTGTTAGTTTTTGTTATTTCCTTCTGTTATTATATACCACCTGTAACATGTACTCTCTGCAGAGGCCCTCTCTCTGCAAGACCAATGTCAAAGTGTCACGTTCAAGAGGGACTGCCCCTCTGGACAAACCTTTTCTCTCTCCTTTTTTCTATATTGATATTAACATATTATTAATTAGCATAGGATATTATTTTTGGCTGTTTCATTGAGCAAACTCATTCATTTTTCAAATGAAACAAAGCGGGGAATGTGGTAAAAAATGGAAGTTTTAGCTGAATCATTTGAGAGTTGAGTGTATGCTACTGAAGCGGCTTTTGAAGGACCTCCCTTTTGGCAATGAACTTCCGGCATGGCATGCAAACTTAAAACTGAGGGAGGAACAGAAGTTTGCGCTCTCTGGCTTTTCAACTTAGCCGTGGCGGTGCACGTCTTTTGTGTTCAGCTTTTGGGTGTGCTGGTTCTCAGCCTGGCAGGCAGTTTGGGATTCAGTGAGTTTTATAAAGGTATATATACTAAGCTTAGATCTAAGATTATTCATTTGTATTTCTACTTTCCTATTTCCCTAATTGGTATCACCTTTTGTTGTCTAATAATTAATTCCCAAGCAATAAAAACTAATCCCTCACTGATTAAAGCTCAGAAGTTTCTTTTTCTTAGTGGTCTGGGAGATATATGAGAGAAAAGTTAAAAGGGGATGTTTAATGCTCATGTATCCAATTTTAAATCTCACACTACGGCAATCAGAAAAGGATTAATATCAATGGGTTGAGTTAAGACTTCATGGAAGTAAAGGATTCAAAGAAGTGGAGGTGAAGAGGAAATGCATTTTAGGAAAAGGGGGATATGTGGTGTGAGGGAGAATGAGAAGAAGATGAAAAGGGTTTTGAACCTGAGTGACTGTAAGGGTAGTAATGCCCTCAACAGAAATATAGTACTGAAACAGAGTGGTAGTTTTGGAGAGAAAGACAGTAGGTTCTATTTTGGACATACTGAGATGGAAACATTTATTAAGACATAGAGTTGGAAATGTCCAAAACTTAGCTGGTGATATGGGACTCATGTTCAGGAGAGACACTGGTGATGGTCTCCAAATAGATGAAGAGTCATCAGCAAAGGTATAATTAAACCAATGAGACGTAATAAGATCTCCCAGTTAGACTAGACAAGAGAAAAGAAGAAGGCCCAGAGTAGAACTTTGGAGTTAGAAATCATGATATAAATGATGAGTCAGCAAAGAGACTAGGAGGAGAACCAGGAGAGAGAATAGTGTTTAAAAAAACATAAAAGTAGAAGGTATTCAATAGTGTTAAATGCTGGCAAAAGGTCAAGGACAGGGACTAAAAAATGAGCATTACATGGCAATTAAGTAATCATTGCTAACTTTGGGGAGATTGGTTTGTTGATTAGTTGTCGGAAACTAGATTTCAAAGGATTAAGGAATAAGATGTGAGATGAGAGGAAGGGAAGGCAAAAGTATCATTAATTTTTTCCAGGAGTTTGTTGATTATATAATAATAATAACTATTATTTAGGTAGCTCTTAAACTTTGCAAAACACTGTACATGTTATATGTTGAAAGAGGGGAAGAAGAGCTATCACACAATAATTTAAGGGGCCAGTAGGTTCTAGAGATGGATTTTTTTAAAGAGTGTTTTGGTCTTCCCTGTCACCATAGAAGCTGTTAATGGTAAGGACCCTTTTCTGTTTCTTACTCATGTCTCAGACTACTTTTTGACTTAAAAAGTTAATATTTGCTCCTGGGGCACAGGGGCTACCATTGCAAGCTTCTTGTGTTGGGGTATAGGAGTCTGATCATTGGCTTTCTGCTCTAAGGCCTCTGTGCCTTGTGGATTCCTCAACACCCTGGGCTTGCTCACTGCTGGATTTTTTTAAGGTTGGGAGATACTTGGATATGACAGAAAAGAAGCAATTAGTGGACAGAGATTTATTGAATATTATAGAAAAGAGATAATTGAATTACCAATATCCTAAAGAAGAATAGAGGGAATGGAATCAAGGATATACATAGAGGGCTTGACCTTGATGAGCAGAAGGGTTACCTCATTATCAGAGACTAAAGTAAAGGAAAGACAAGTGCAAGAATGATGTCAAGGGATTATGAGAAGTAGATAAAGGGAGAAAAGTGAGCTCACAAGACACAGCCGTAAGGATTTAAACCCAGGACTTCCTGACTCCAAGTCTAGTATTCTATGTAATATAAAACAATAGCTTCTGTTTTTTACATGGTAGGTATTTGATTGAAGTATAATTCATAATCTATTTTAGAATAACATATAACACTTGTATAATTATATTTCAATCATGAGTCTCATCACACTAAAGCTAAATAATATCTATAAGGCTGAATATATTAGGATTTCTAGTTCATTTCATATCCATCTTTTGCACATTCATGAATAGATATCTGAGTTTAGTTGTTTCAATTTTGCCCTATTTTTTGCCTATTATATCCTATGGGTTATTAGTCCTCTCCACTTATATTTCCCTTTCTACATTCTTCCTGCTATTATCTGCAGCATCCAACTTGGCAAATAAATGTGACTTTTCTCCTCTTAGTATATTCTAAGTTTGAGCCATAATCCTCAACAACTCTTTTTTAAAAAAAATTTTTTGGGCGGGGGGAGGCTGGGCAGTGAGGGTTAAGTGACTTGCCAAAAGTCACATAGCTAGTACGTGCCAAGTGTCTGAGGTCAGATTTGAACTCAGGTCCTCCTGAATCCAGGGCTGGTTCTTTATCTACTGTACCACATAGCTTCCCCTAAAAACCTCAACTCTTGTCCCCTGTTCCCTTCTCTGAGTCATGAAGTTATTCCAGATCCCTAGAATGGATCCTCACTCCACTACACATCTATCTATATGATGACCATCCTCAACTTTCTCTCCGGCCCAATTAAGGTACCACTCCTTCCATGAAGCATTCCCTGACAATCCCCATCCCTCATCCCTGATGTGGTATCTGCCTCCTAAAATTTCTCATGTATGTTGCTAAACTGTTTCCCCCCACTAAACATACTTTCTCTTCTATCAAAGTTATTTGGATACATATTTCTCTACTCCTTCTATTTTAAGTTCCTTGCAATCAATTCAATATTTAAACACTAACTACATGCTAGGCACTGGGGATTCAAGAGAGAAAAAAGAAACTATGCCCACCCTAAAAGATTTAATTCTACCCAGGGTTACATTTACACATACATACAATATTGTATAAATACTAGATGATTTGAGGAGGGAGAGGATATTTACACCTGGGAGGGGAGAATCAAGAAAAACTACAGTCTGTGTCATGTTGATCTTCGGATTTTTGGTACCTAATTTTCCTTATTTAATTATTTTCAGTTGTGTCCAGTTCTCCAGGACCCCATTTTGGATTTTCTTGGTAAAGATACTGGAGTAGTTTGCCATTTCCTTCTCTAGCTCATTTTACAAATGAAGAACTGAGGCAAATAGGGTTAAGTCACATGCCCAGGGTCACTTAGCTAGTAAGTAACTGACATCAGATTTGAACTCATTAAGATGAGTCTTCTTGACTCTAAGAGCAGTGTTCTATCCACTATACCATCTTGCTGCCACAGAACCTTATATATGGTATATAGATAAATACAGATGCAGATGCAGATGTGGATGTGGATACAGATGCAGATAGTGCTTTGTCTATAGTAGTTGCCTAGTAAATATTTATTGACTTAATACATGAGAGTGAAAAAATAAGTTCTGTCCTTTAGAAAGATTACTTTGGCAGTGGTGCTATAAAAATATTAACTATAACTTAATCTGAAAAATTATAACTAGCCTGTAAATCATGCCGTGGTCACCATTCAATGTAAAAATTATATTTTAACTTAACTATAGCTAATCTGTAATCTTATAACTTATATCTATAAGCTATCTGAAAAATTATAGCTATAAGCGGACTGGAAAATTATAACTGGCCCATAAATCCCATCTGCGTTGCCATTCAATATAAAAAGTATTTAACTGGGCCCTAATCTGTGAACTTCTGGCAGGCTATCTGACTGCTTTTAATTTAGTATGGGCCGTTTATAAATTCCCACAACTGCTTCTCCCAGACTGATGAGCAAAAACCTTTTTTTTCAATTAAGGCACAAGGGTCTATTTATATGGATAAACTTATAGTTAAATACAAAGAAAAGAAATATATGACCTGACTGTGTTTTACTTTTTCTCCTGCCATTGCCACCACCGCCTGTGCTTACAACCCTGAGACGAGTCCCTGTCTGTGTCTGGCAGGTCCTGCTCTCCGTAGCATCCCTCTCGTTCTCACTGCTCCACTCCTTTCTCTGTCTCTGTAGCATCCCCTTGGATCTCCTACCCACTGACCTTCCAGTGTCTCTACCTTCTCTCTAGCTCTCCTCTCTGCATCTCTCACTAAGTCCCTCCAGCTCTGTAGCATCTCTGTACCTCTCCTCAGCATCTCTACCTATTCGCCGTGGTCATCATTGTGCAGGCGCCCAGCTGCCACGAGCTGCCCATCCACCGCTGGTGGCACCAGGGAGCCCTGTACTGCATTGGCACCCTGTAGGCTTTCCAGGGCTCAGTCACCACTGCCGGAAGTCTGACGGAGGTACAGGCACATCTTGATCACCTGAGCAACATCAAGGTGAAGGAGCTGGTATTAGGGCCCATCCACAAGAACCTTAAAGATGACCTTGCTGGGACAAGCCTGATGCAGATCGATCCCATTGTTGGCTCCCAAGAAGAGTTCACCCAACTCTTGGAAGCAGCCAAGAAAAAGAACATCCAGATTATCCTAAATCTCATGCCCAACTACCGAAGTCAGAACAGTTGGTTTCTGCCCGAACTACGTGAAGAAGTGAATGAGAAGATGAAGGAAGCTGGGAACTTTTGGCTGAAGGCCGGTGTGAAAGGGATCCAGGTCCATGATGTCAAGAACCTGACAGATGCTGCTTTTGTCCTGGCTGAGTGGAAAAAAATCTCACTCACAGCATCAGTGATGACAGGGTCCTGATTGTGTGAACAGAAGCCTCAGACCTTCACAACATCATGAGCCTGCTGAATGATACTGACCTGCTGAGCACCTCTTATCTGGAAGACTTCTCCAGCAGAAGCTCCTCAGGGAAAGAGCTCCAGGACTTGGTCACCAGCTACCTGAGCGCTGCTGGGAACCACTGGTGCAGCTGGACATATTCTCAGGTCGCCATTTGACCTACCACTTGCCTACCCATCTTCTCCGCCTCTATCACCTGTTGCTGTTCACACTTCCTGGGATACCTATTTTTAGTTATGGGGATGAAATTGGCTTGCAGACGGTCACTCTCCCTGGACAGCTGGCTGAAGCCCCCATCATGCTTTGAGATGAAAAAACATTTGGGCTTTCTGTGTCTTTAAATCCCAATGTGACTGTCAAGGGCCAGAAGGACAACACCCAATCCCTCATGTCTCTGTTCCACAAACTGAGTGACAGCAGCGGGGAGGAGCAGTCCCTGCTATATGGAGACTTTGTGGTTCTGCCTACCAATGATGATCTCTTTGCTTATGTGCCCTACTGGGACCAGAATGAGCACTTCCTTGTGATGCTCAATCTGGGCCCCACGTGCCACGAGGCTGAGCTGAAGATGCTGCCTGTGTCCAGCAGCCAGAAGCTAGAGCTACCCAAGAAGGCAGTCGGTATGCTCAGCACCCAGAGGGGCTCCCACGACACGAGCCTGCTGCCCCTGCACAAACTGCCTATGTGGCCTAAGCTGCCCTCGGGCTCCCCTCTCCCCTTGGGTCTTTGTATTTCTGTGTGGGGTTTGGCAGGGCTGGGGGGAGGGGGGATTGTTTGGGAGTTTTTTACTGTTGAAGATGCCCTGTGATGAAGCCTTTAGCTGTGTATTAAAATGATAGTGATCAGCAAAAATAAATAGATAGATAAGTAAATAAATAAATAAATATCTTCCTTCAAATAAGGAATTCTATTTGCCCTTCTTTAAGTGGGCACTAAGCCCTATCTAATTCTGTCCAACAGAGTAAACTGATTTGTCTTGTAATTGTGAAGTACTGGAAAACCTGCTGCGATCTGGCTTCTACCTACCTTTCCAGTTTTATTTTGTATTATCCCACCTTCTTCACTCTCCATTTCTATCAAATTGACCTTCAAGCTCTTCCCATTATAAGATGTCACTTCCCTTGCCTATTCATTTCTGCACAATAGTCCCCTGGATCTAAAATGCACTTCTTACTCAACTACACATTCAATAAGCCATAGCTTTCTTCAAAACAAAATTTAAGGGACATCTATAAGAGACTTTTCCTGATTCCTGAAACCATTAACTCTCTTTTCCTCTTAAAATCAATTTATATGTTACTTGAGGTTAATTACTTTTGTACATATTGTATCTTTCCCAGTAGAATTTAAGTTCCTTGAAGATGTGAGCTGTTTCGTTCTTGTCTTTGTCAACACAGCACTTAGCACAGGTCCTTGCACATAGTAGCACTGATTCATTTTTACAATTGTATGGCTAAGATCTAGCCCAATGCTGGCTTATAGCAGGTATTTCATTAATATTTGTTGAATCAAATTGAATGAGAATTGAACAAGGAATCAGGGTTCAAAGTCCTAGTTCTACCACCTGAAAGCTGCTCTCTCTCTGTTCAAATCACTTAACCTCTCTTTCTGGAACTCAGTTTCTTCATCTGTAAAATGAAGGTAAAAATTTCATGCCCTGCTGTCTTGCCTGCCTCACAAAACCATAATGAAGATCAAATAAATTAAGGATGTTAAAAGGGCTTTGTAAAGTGTAAAGGACTATGGAAATGTGAAGGATTATTATTGTGGTTATAATGGTCTCACACACAAAAAAAAGCAGTTGCTGATGAGAATTTGTTATTCAGGAAGCATTTCATTATCACTTTGGCTTATATACTGAGCATAGCCTAGAGATAAAGATTCCTTCTTTGGCAGATTTAAAATCAATTGGAGCAAGCTGTGCTTCAGGGAGCCATAGAAATAATGTACAAGATCCATCCTGGCTCCCTAAAAGGAGTCAGGCTACCTGGCAACATAGCCAGATCAGATGCCAAGTGTAACAGGACAAGAAGCACTACCAGGTAATTTCATTACATACAGAATTGACCCCCCACAAAAAAAATCCTAAAAACTGGTGTCAATAGGGATATCACATCATCGAATTGTTTTGTATTATTTGGGGGGGAGGGGTTGTTTGTTTTTTTAAACTGGAGGTCAGCCTCAGGGAATCATAACAAGTTAATAGATTTTGAAAAGACTGATAGTATGTGCCTATGAATCATGGAACACCAGAATCCTGGAAGAATAAAAAAAAATTTTCATTTCCCAAAGGCAATGCAAAAACGTAGGCAACATATGGTGGGTGTTTGTAGGCTCGAACATATTGCCAACAATAGCTTACAAATAAGAAATGGCCTAAAAGCAACATAAAGCATCATAGACCTAGAGCTGGAAGATACATCAGAGGATAGCTCGTCAACCCCCCCGCTCCCCCCCCACACACACACACATTTGACCAAAGGAAAAAGTCATGACCACAGAGGATAAAAGACTTGCCAAGGTTACACAGATAAGTAATAAGTGGGTGAGCCAAAATAGAAATTTAAATATTTTAACTTCTTTTTGCGGGGCAATGGGGGTTAAGTGACTTGCCCAGGGTCACACAGCTAGTAAGTGTTAAGTCTCTGAGGCCAGATTTGAACTCAGGTACTCCTGACTCCAGGGCCAGTGCTCTATCCACTGTACCACCTAGCCGCCCCCCAGTATTTTAACTTCTAATCTAGGATCTTTCCTACTATACACAACTCTGGCTTAGTAATGGACAAGGAGATGTTCCCAGTCATTTAGCAAATGAAGGATAATACGATAGACAAAGTGAGAATTACATTGGTATCCCCAAAGTATTTTTTTAAACCAGAGAAAGCGCTACCTTGAATAGAACTTCTATGGAAGGTTTGTGGAAAGGTATTGTGCCATAGTAGAGCACTTGATTTACAGTCACGAAGATGAGGCTTAAAATCTCACCTCAGATATATCTTAGCAATATCAAATCTCTTAATTTAGCTGAGTACCAGTTTTTTCATGTATAAAGTGGGAGTACTACTAACATCAATCTCACAGGATTATGAGAATCAAATGAGATAATGTATGTAAAGTAATACACACACACATGCAACCTGTGATTTTACTGGTTTAGGGAATTTACAATGAGGTAACTCTTTCTATTAAAGTAGATGGATACCTGTTATGTCTTATAGGGTTTTTTTTTTTGTTTGTTTTGCAGGGCAATGAGGGTTAAGTGACTTGCCCAGGGTCACACAGCTAGTAAGCATCAGTGTCTGAGGCCAGATTTGAACTCAGGTCCTCCTGAATCCAGGGCTGGTGCCACCTTGCTTCCCCATGTCTTACAGTTTTTGAGAGCTAGGTAAGACACTGAAAAGTTAAGCTACTTGCCAACGGTCATATGGCCAATATGTGCCCAGGGCACTATATAAATGTCAGATACTACTAAACCTATTTCTATATGGTGTATCAAAATGTATTACAGCATCCATTCCTCCTCATTTAGAGGCAGCTCCTAGGTGGGCCAGTGGTTAGAACATTAAGCCTGGAGTCAGGAAAGTCTGAGTTTAAATATGGCCTCAGACACTTACTGTGTGACTCTAGGCAAGTCATTTAATCTGTTTGCCTTGGTTTTCTCAAGTGTATAATGGGGATAATTATAACACCAACCTCCCAGGGCTGTTGGGAGGATCAAATGAAATAATATTTGTAACCCTCTTCACACAGTGCCTGGCACATAGTAGGTACTTAATAAATGCTCATTCCAGTCATATTTAAGTAATCTTTGACAGACTCAAACCTATGTTACCTCATTTGATATGCTCATCTCCTTTTACAAATGAGAAAACCAAGATTCAAATGGGTTAAAGTAAGTTGTTGAAAGTCATACAAGGTCTCTTTCCATTATGTTATGCTGCTTCCAATCCTAAAAGCTGCTTGTAATCTGAACTGAAATGTCTATTCAGCCACATATGTACTTCCAAAATGGATGCTTGTTTTGATTCTAACCTTTTCTGCCCACACAGAGGGCTGCCAGCCCTCCCTTTCCCTGGAGTCACATGAGAACTGAGTCATAATCCAAAGGATTTCTGATCCCACCACCAAAATGAGTAGGTTTGGTCCTGAATTTTTCTGACATGGTCTCTAGGTAATCAAATTCATTCCATCACTAAACTGAGACTTGCCTCTGTTGGCACAGCTGGAGATTTGGGATTCATTCACGAGTAAAACAAATCAGGTAGTTTCAGTTCATTGGAAACTCACAAACCTTGACATGCTGATGGCTAAGCCAAATGGAATTGACATGTGTCCCTATTTCCCAGTCTGGCACTCCCAGCTGGGGCTTGGGGCATGCCTTGTCTGGCAGTTTTTGTGAATGAAGCAATAGGAAGGTAAAGAATAAAGTGTGTTGGCAATGTCCTATGTATCAAAACTCTATTATTTCCCATTGCTAGCACATCTTAGTTCTGATACTTTGCCTGGCCAAAAAAAAAAAAATGAATTTATCATAGAATGTAACTAATAATCCTGCACTACTCTAAGCATAGTGGAAGACCCCCCCCCAAAAAAAAACAACTATTAAAATTCAGACTTGATTTGAGAAATATTCTAGTGACAAAAGAGGTTGCTAAGTGCTTCCCAATGAAAGGGCTGATGCAAAATAATGCTGATAGAAAGTTTCGCAGTCAAGAAAATAGAAATCAGAGTTATGTTCTCAATGGGACCAGCATCGAGCTATTTAACAAAGCAAATGGTTGCTTTTTTATTATTCACTTAAGTTTAAATAATGACTCTTACTTCTTGCTCTTTTGTCATGTGAGACAGCCACAAGGGATATACATTCTAATAGGATTCCCTCTGCAAACTCTCATTATGCTCTTCAAGCTAACCCTAGCTTCTTACCATCAAGTATGGGGCTGCCAACCCTCAGGAAAGATGGATAGAGGATGTGAAAATCATTAAGTCCTTCATCAACAGCCCGAGGGGGACATGTGAGAGTCTTCCATTAAAAGTTCACATCTGCCAATAGCTCTTGCTACAATAGATAATCAGTTTATTTCTAGAGGCATTGAAATGCCCTTCTTATTACGCAATTTCTCAAGAACCTATAATGGTTCCCTATTTCATCATTATCATAGCTTACTTTTATATGTTTGTTGCTTTATCAACTTTTCCCTTGTTTTAAATTTTATTTTGTTTTTGGAGGGAAGGCTGAATCGATGGTTTCTTCATCTGAGGTAAGTATGGAAACTTCCTCTGCCAGGGCAGAATGGGTATTTCTCTTTAACTTAGAGTCTCAGATAGTTGTCCTTGTCTATGGGACAGTAATACTTTAAGTGCCTTGGATATGATTTTGTTATTACAAAGTAGGTTATAGCCATTATCTCACATACTCCTTCCCCATGATCTGATAAGGTAAGTGTAAGTATTATTAGCCCCATCATGCCAATGTGGAAACTGAGGCTAAAAAAGGTGTGATTTGCCCAAGGTCACACAGCTAATGAATAACAAAGCCACATATTAAAATTGGATAGTTTGACACCAAACATGGTGCTATTTCTACTAGAAAAATCCTTTGCATAGATTGAAAGTCCCTCTATAACCTGGAAATAAACTACCTAGTCACCTTAACTTCCCATTCCACCCGAAGCAAACCAACTCCAGGTTTTTGCTTATGTGATTCTCTCTACCCAGAATGCTCTCCTTTCTGTCTTTGCCTTTCCAAAGATTCCTTATGCTTGAAAGGGCAGCCTAAAGCCTATCTCCTCCATGAAATGATTTCTAACTATGCTGCACCACACTGACCTTTTCTCTGTCTAGATTCCTGTTTCACTTGGAGTTAGTTGATGTGTTCCCTGTAGAGTAGGGAGAGAAGATATGGACAGGCACACAAATAGATGTTCTTTAGTGACTACCATACCTGTCTTAAATTTCCTTATGTCCCAGGGTGGGATATTATAAAATGTGTTTACTTTGGGGTACAGAAGGCAGAGGGAAAAAATATCTGACCCCTCATTCATATCTGCTCTCCCTTCTCTGAATTCCCACAGTAACTTTAGTCTACTCACTTCTTTGGCACTTGGAAGATGCATGTACCTTGTAATATTAATTATTTTCTATGCAAGACAGAGTACAAGGTTTTTCATTTTCATAGATGTTAATTATCGATAGCATGGGGATAATTAAAATAATAATTCCCATTTATAAAGCACTTTAAAGTACATATAACACTTTCATCCTAATAATCCTCTAAGAAAACTAAAATTCCCATTTTGCTAATAAAAAATAAGGACGATACAGTGACTTGCCCAGAGCCATATACCAGTAAGTATAGAAGTCAGAATTTGAACCTAGGTCTTCTGACTTCAAGATCAGAAATTTTCTCTACAGTACACTGATTTTCTAATGCCATAGAACTTCATGACAGTGTTTGAACAGATAGAACTCAGACACTAATAGTAAACTAGAATCATTTTAATCATATTCCTTAAATTAAGTATTTTAAGAAAGTCAGTATAAATTCACCTTTGTTATTGACTCCCCAACATCTATTTCTCACCTCCACCTCCAGGCTCTAAACTCATTGAGGACAAGGACTACATCTTTCTTCTTAGTATCCTCTAGTATCTCAATATTTACTGCCCTATGTATGTGGCAGATGTTATTGCCAAACCATTGTCTGTGATCATTGAATGACTATGAAGAATGAGAGAAGGTGCTATAAGCCTAGAAGAGGACAAATGTCCTAATTTGGGAGGAAAACAGCTTTCAAACTATGATCATGGAAATTGACCTTGATTCCTGACAAAATTCTAGAACAATTTATTGAAGGGATATTTAGTGAACACTTAGAAAAGGAAGAAGTAATCAATCGCAAGTACATAGGATCATAGCTATAGTGTTTGAAGGGACCTTCCATCTCATTTAATCTAATCCCCTCATTTTATAGATAAAGGTGAATTAAAGCCCCAGAGATGTTACATTATTAGCTCAAGGTCATATAGTTAGTTATGAAGTGGTTGAGCTGGAATTTGAACCAGGATCGCTAGTTCCCAATCCACAACTCTTAGCCAGTATCACTTCACTAAGAATAAGTTACTCAATAATGCCTTCTTTCTTTAATAACTTTACTTGACACCCCCCAAAAAATCAGGGGAATGTTGAAGATATAATTTATTTATATTTTAGCAAAAGCTTTGTTAAGTTTTGCATGTTCTAGTTGTGGAAAAGATGAAAATATGTGAGCTCAACAAAAGTATAAGAAGGCGGATCCAACTGGTTTAAAAGCTAGACTAAAGACTAAACATGAATAGGTTGATATTAGCTTGGAAGGAGGTCCCCTTAGTGGTATGCTCCAGGGATCTCTGCCTGGCCCCCTTCTTTTACATAAACCCACAGGTGGCATGTTTGACAAACTTTCAGATGACCAAAACCTAGGATGGATATCTGACATTATATGACCAAGTCTGGATCACAAAAGATCTTGACAGGGTAGAACACTGAGCAGGATCCAGTAAAATGAAATTAATGATGAAATACAATGTCTCGTGTTTGGGTTCAAAAAAGTCAACATCAAAAGGACAGATGGAAGAACTATAATGACACTGTAGTGAATCTGAGAAAGATTCAGACTGCACATCCAATGCAAGTTAACTACAGTGTGATGTAGCTGCCAAAAGAACTGATGCAATTGTAGGTCATACCTCCAGGGGCGGAGGGTTCAGGACTAGGAAGGGGGTAATCAAGAGTACTCTGCCCTACTCTGATCCTATCTGGAATATTTTGTTAAGTTATATAACAATATACATTTTAGGAGGGAAATAGATAATCTGAAGAATTTACAAAGGAGGGCAAGAGAAGGATGATGAATGACCTCAAAACATCACAAGGATTGGTTGAAGAAAAGGAAATGTTTTATCTGAAGAAAAGAAGACTCAGCAGGGGCACTATAGCTAAATTGGGGACAGAGTGTGGAAGTTGCAAAGTGAGAAATGGAGGGTTTGAGGTAAGGAAAAACTAAAAATCTGAACCATCTCCAAGTGGAAGGGATGTTTCAGGAGGTACTAGGTCCAATCTTTCACTGGATGCCTCCAAGCAAACGTGTTCTGACCACTTTGGAGTAAATGATGAATGTATTTCTAGTCCAGATATGGTTGTCCTGGGTAGACTCTTGGATCCTTTGGAATAATAATGCCTGATTTCATACAGCTGTTTAAATTTTGTAAAGCATGGTGCATACATTATCTCATTTGAGTCTTACAACAGCCTTGTGAGCTTGGTGCTGCATTAAAATATCTTTTCAACTCTGAAATTCAGTGATTCAGCAGTAAAAAGAATGGGTAGCCAATAGTTCCGTCAGCATGATTTCCAAGCACACCCTTCCCCCGCATACTTATATTTGTACTGCCGATGGTTGTGGGCAATCCCTCCAGGGAGCTCTCAGTCAGAAAATTATTCTTTCAAAAATGACTTCTCTCAAATTCCTAAAATGTCATTTTCCTTTGCAGTCTCCTTCTGCTGAGGTCCTGTCACGCCCTTTACCAAGAAAGGGATTGATTTAAAAGAAAAGTTTGAGCATGACTGCTTTGCGTATTTTTCATTAAAAGTTCAGCATCATTTAAATCGGCTGGGTAACTTTTTTAAAAAATGATTGTCGATTGGAGATACCACCATTAATTTTCAAAGGTTAATACTTCAAAGAAATCCTCTAACCATAGGAGGTTAAGCAGCTTGGTGTTTAGCTGCTCTGCAGGCTTTAAGTTAGCAATCCCCATTTAAGTCCCTGTGGACCAAAAACTTGAACCACCCTGTGTTTAGAGTTCCCTTGGCATCCATACTGAGCAGTCACACACTGATGCTACTATGATAGGGTGCCAGGTCTGCCTGCCAGAAATAGACCCTACTACCCTCCATTTACTGTGATCTAACAAATGCAAAAGAGCAATCTGTTTTTCTTCAGTGGTGGCTCCTTCTACTCTAGTTCAGGCAGGCCCACGTTACTTCCTATATGGCCTATTACAATAATAGCCCCCCAATTGGTCTTAATTCTAGTCTCTCTACACTTCAATCTCTTCTAAACATAGCTGCCAAATTGATTGTTTATAAGAAATAAATGTGACCATGTCACTCCTACACTCAAAAATCATCCATGGTTCTTTATTGCTTCTAAGAAAAAATACAATATGCTTAGCCTATAATTGAAAGCCCTCCCTCCCCTCCCCCCACCCAAATCTGGTTACCATTTACCTGGCTAGTATTATTTCATTTAACTCCCCTGCTTATGTTCTGCATTCCAATCAAAGTGGCTTGTTAACTATTGCCCCTATGCCGCATTCCAACTGCCAGTTCTGTGTTTTTGCCCACATAATCTTGCATGGCTGAACTTCAATCCATCACTACTTCTGCCCTTGTGGAATGCCTAGCTTCCTTCAAAGTACAGCTCAGTGATTACCTTCTCTGTGAGATCTCTCCTGATCTCCCTAATCATTAGCACTCTTTCCCTCCTGAAATTACTTTTTATTCTTTTGTACATATTTTGTATTCATTTACAAATTATAACTTCCTCCCCCCAATAGAATGCAGGCCCCTTGAGGGCAGGGGCTATTTGATTTTTTTTGTCCTTATATCCCCAGTGCCATTAATAGTGCCCTGTATATAGTTGGTAATTAATAAGTAGGTGAAAATTAAATTGAATCAATTCCCAACATGAGTCCCAGTTCCAACTATCATGACCATGATGAAGATCAGAGTTGTTGAATGCATGAATTCCCTTCATACTCTGCAACCTTTCTATCAGAATCTATGCTGAGAAAATTCAGATTATGGAGGCAGAGAAAAGATACCATGTATCAATGTCCTAAGTAAACTAGAGTCCATTAATAGTCAAAATACATTATGTACAAAATATATGGTCTGTACCTATGTCTATCAGTGTTCAGTGGAGGGTTCTGCGATGGAAGAGGGAAGGAGCATTTCCACCTAACTTCTGTACACAATTGCATAAAATTTAACTCAAGAGGGGGCAACTTGCTGGTACAGTGGATAAAGCACCAGCCCTGGATTCAAGAGGACATGAGTTCAAATCCCGCCTCAGACACTTGACACTTACTAGGTGTGTGACACTAGGAAAGTCACTTAACCCTCATTGATCAACAAAAACGAAAAAAAAAAATGAACTCAGTAGAATCCTTAAAATAAGTCAGTCTTTGAAGATGCTGAGTGAGCTTTCCATACCCACCAATGGCTTACTTTGTCTTAATGACTATGTAGGTGTATAATAAAGTCATTAGCTTGAACCTAATCTTTTCAAAAGTTACATGGAAATTCTTAGAGAGGAGAAAATTCTAGATTCAAACAGTGGGATGGTAGACAAAGATGCCACCTGAAACATCAAAACTGATTTGATTCTTAAATTGGAATTCTTTATTTGATCTTCCTTAAAGTTTATCAAAGTTTCTAATGAAGAAATGTACATAATCCCTTCTAATTTCATGACAATCCCATTGCAAAATGAAGATGCCACAGATAGAAATTTGTTTTCTATTGACTAATAATATCTAAAAATAATGTACTTTAAAGTTTGGGAAGCACTTTGTATATATCATCTCATTTGAGTCTTATAGCAACCTTGTAAGGTAGGGGGCTGAGTGTCAGAGACCTGAGCTTTTATTCAATATGGGAGAATACCCTTTACCCAATATAGATCAAAGCACATGAAATCTGCCTTCAACTCAGTCAATAAGCCTTGGAGAGTTCCATGAGTGAGCCTCAGAGAGGTTAAGAGTCCTTTTCTTGGCCATACTGCTCTTTAATATCAGTGTCAGAATGTAAACTAATCTTCCTGACTCCAAGTCCAGGCTATGGAATTCTAATAACTGGATTGATTGCTTTTAATCCCATTTTTTCCTGCACATGCCAAACTGAATATGATATAATAAAAAATGCACATGATTTCCTAAGAAGATATAGCTAAAAGAAATCATATCTCCCCAATAGCTCAGTCACCTGTGGAACATAAAAGATATTTAATAAATGTAATGATTGGAATGACACCACCTGCTGGAGACTTACTGTAACAAAGCTCTGCCATGAGGAGAAGGCCTCTGAGGGCAAGTCATGTGATCAAGGTCCTTAGCATCAGGAAGTGACATTTGTTCGTGGGTTCTGTCTATCAGGGCTACCAACCAATCAACTTGAGGAGCCTCCCATTTCTGGGAGGAGGACATGAAGTAGGAAGCAGATGCTGGAGGAGGGGTTCTGTCTCTTTTTGGTTCCTGACCTCACCATGGTGGGTCTGATGATAGGGTCTCTTAGAAATAGTTAGATTTTTTACCTTTCTCTCTGATCCTAATGCTGTTTAATAAATATTTAAACATTTAAATACTCTTGCTAAAGCTTATAATTTATTGGCGACCACTCATTAGATTTTAGATAGTATAGCTAGAATTTTAGCCCCTTTACATAAATGCCTGTGACTCTCTGCAAATCACTTAGCCTCTGTCTGCTTCAGTTTCCTCAACTGGAAAATGGGGATGATAATTGTACGTATCTCTTGGGGTTGTTATAAGAACCAAATGAGATAATATTTGTAAAAAACAGCACAGGGGCAGCTAGGTGGCATAGTGATAGAGCACCAGCCCTGGAGTCAGGAGGACCTGAGTTCAAATCCAGCCTCAGACACTTGATACTTACTAGCTGTTTGACCTTGGGCAAGTCACTTAACCCCAACTGCCTCACCAAAAAAACAAAAAACAAAACAAAAACAAAAAACTTTAGCACAGTGCCTAGCATGTGATAGTCATTATATAAAAGCTACTTCCCCCACCCCAAGTCCAATGGATTGAATTGAATTGAATTATAGGATTTTAGATTTAGTGCTAGAAAGAATCTTCCCAGTATACACTTCAGTCTCCTCAAGAAGAATGTAGTCTTGCAGTGAGAGTACTTGTGAAACCAGAAGCCTCATACAAACTGATTTTAGATTTCCCATAGTCATTCTACCTTAGAATTACAGGTTTATGTTCCTGAAGGGGAATTCAGAGATCACCTAGTTCAGCCCCACCATATTAAAAAGGCCCAGGGAGGTGAAATTAACTTGTTCAACATCACAACACCAATTTAGTAGCAAAGCCAGGATTCTAACCCAGGTCAGCCAACTCCCAGTCCAGTGTTTGGGCCACTAAACTATGTTTTTTCCCTGCCTTTCATTCTCCAGAAGCCTAATATAGTCTTGAGGAACAAGTCCCTAACAGAATCTGGAGGCTGTATTTTAAAGATTAAGTTTTAAAGCTCTCCTACACATTTTTTTTTTATATTCTGCACATTTATTTCATCCAACCTCAAATTTTAAGAACTAAAATCACAGTGTGTCATAAATAGTTACATATTCTTCTGTTTTCTGATCCTGAGAACATCTGTTACTGGTGTTAACCATCAGAAGCAAATATCTTTAGAATGAATCAATGTTTTAAATGGGGGTGTATGTCAAAAGACTAGTAATTAAACTTGCCTTACTTGGGGTTTGCTTGTAAGTGCTTGGGAGTTGGTAGGGACACATAGTTCCAATCTACCTTGATGTGTCCAGAGTGTCTTAGCAGTGGGATGGAAGGAATCCAGAGTGTTGTATGTTATTTAAACTACTATCTGTGCATGGGAGGCAGTGTGGAAGAGAAACACTGGGTTCTAATCCTGACTTAGTTATTAACTCATCATATAAATTTGAGCAAGTCACTTCATCTGAGTCTATTTCCTCTGTGAAATGACTAACTTTCCCTTTGCTTCTCTTTTCCCTTTCAATACTAATGAAACAATTATATTCCTTCCCAGGACATTAATGAGTTAAAGACCATTCAGAGGTTCCAGTCTCTAGGATACTATACTAGAGATAACTAAGGAATGGCCCACATTTGAGTGTCAATGACCTTGTCCTATGGCCTGAGACAGTTAGGCATATCCTATTGGGCTCAATGTCCTATATTTGTCTACTATGAAATATCCAGGATTATCATCTTTATCAAGGCCTAAAAGTTAAAATCTGATGGGAGAAGGGCAAGGGTAGATAAGGAAAGGATTCAGAAGCTTTGCAGTCTAAGTAAACTCTACTATCCCAAAGATTAAACACAAATATTGTAAAGTACCCATTAGTCCCATTTACAGGGCAGAAATTCAATTGCATTTTATTCTATTAAATAAAAATTCAATTAAACTAATTAAATACCTACTAGGCACTGGAAATACAAAGAAAAAAAAGAAATAATCCTTGCCTTCAAGGAGCTAATATTCTACTCTGAAGGCTATGTGAATAGAGGAGATCAGAAGCCTAAATTGCAACGGATAGTGAGCTCTCCAAAGTGAGGTATGAGGTAGGCCTGTAGGCTGCCTGGATTTCCATGGACTCACTATAAGGCAACAGTCTGAAAGAAGAGGACCATGCAGAAGTCGGCCTTCAATAAAACCCATAGGAATATGACAGAATAATGTTTTCTTCAGGAAAAAAAAAACCACACCTGTTGAATATGATGAAACTTTTCTGGTCTTTGTAACTTGCAGAATGTCAGAGATGTATTTTGGAAACCCTGAAGACCATTGACTAGCCTTTTTGCTATTAAAGGGCATTTTGCTCTGTCTTTCTAAAACACTAGACATGATTATAATGAGTATCATTTAAAAAGCACCGTAAGCTTTCCAAAAAACAAGCTGTATCTCACAATTGCCTGGGGCAAGGAACATAAAATTTATGTTCAGTTCAATTGAGGACAGAGTAGATACCCCAAGACGTCACAAGTCAGCTTCAGGAAAGAGGATGGCTTGGAGTTGGGCTAGAAAGCCCCCATGTGATAGTTTCTCTTTTGGGTTAATTATTCTTGTCAAATAAGTTCTGAGCTCAGTTCTTTTTATACCGCTAGAGACTAAAACTTTTCTTAATGACCCCTTTAAATTTAAGCAGCACCCTTAGACAAAGGTTCATTCATTTCATTCAGTAATAGCTCCATCTCAGAACAAATCAACGAGGCAGCTAATATGAGTACCCAGCCAGTCTTCTAAAATTATAGAATCGCACCTGGAATAGCCCATTGAGATTCAAAGGACTTCCTTATTTCAGAGATGAGTGAACTGAGACACAAATATATACAGTGACTTCTCCAATGTCATGGAGTTAATTAGTGGCAGAAACAGGACTAGAACCCAGGCCTGGACTGCTAATCCAAGTGCTCCTTATGACTATGTCATGGGGCAGCTAGGTGTCAAAGTGGATAAAGCACAGGGACTGAAGGTTGGGAGGACCTGAATTCAAATCTCACCTCAGACACTTATAAGCTGTGTGATCCTGGAGCAAGTCACTTAACCCTGATTGCCTCAAACATCCAAGGCCATTTCCAGTCATCCTGATATATATCTTGCCACTGAACTCAGCTGGCTCTGAAGGAGAGAGTGAGGTTGGTGACCTTGCACTGCCCTCACTCACTTAAATCCAATTCGTTGCAAGTCATGACAACACCCTGATGTCATGGTCCTCTTTGAGAATGAAGGACAAACAACAGCAACAACTATGTCACACAGCTTATGTGAATCACTACTATTTCAACTGTTTTCTTTCATGTAAGAGGCTCCTGTGGCTTTGAAAATCAGTTAGTGAATCAACACACATTTATTTAACACTGATGACAATGTGCCAAACACTGTGTTAGGCACTGAAGATAAAAAGTAAGACAAAAAACAGTCACTGTCCTCAAGAGCTTTACCATATGATGCGAAAAACAACATTAACATAGATAGATGCATAAGAGAATAAATACATAAGATATATAAAAGAATAAAAGGAATAAATACCAAATAGAAGCAAGTGATGGGGTAGAAGGAGAGGAAGAAGGTCACTACTGACTGGTGGTTGAAAGACCTTATGTGGAAGGGGATGCTTGAGCTGAGTCAGGAAAGGGTGCTGAGAGAGAGAAGGGAAGTAGGTACATGGTGGGGAAAGTATAGGCATGGGAAACAGAAAACGTCAAAGACAGAGATGGGAAATGAAGGTCAAACATCAGAGATGGCTTTTACGGCAGGAAGAATGCTTGCCCAGGAAGGAGAAGACCTGGATTTTACCTACCACTCATATGCTACCTAAGTGGGCACACTTAGGGACATGATTTTCTCTCTCTTGGTCTTTGTTTCCTTATCCATAAAATGGAAGAGGTTGAATGGAGGACCTCTCTGATGCTTTCCTTCTCTTACATTCTCAGTTCTGTGAACTTATTCATCCACATAGCTCTGTGAAAGCAAGGGAAGGCAAGTAGGCCTCCACTTTACGGTAAAGAAATTGAGGGGAGAAAACAAAATGACTTGTCTCGGGCCACACAGAGAGTTTTATGTGTAATGAGGATGAGCACTTATGTCCAAGGACAAGCCACCCCATACTCTAAGAACTAAACTGTATCCCCAATTAAGGTTAGCTTTCACATTGCTTTGAAGTATATCTGGGTGAGCTGAAGAATTGAGTGCATAATGCACAGATTCACCAAGAAAGAATGATCACTTAATGTAACAAAAATCACTGTAAGTAGGAATAATGGTAGGAAATTGTGGGAAGGTAAAAATGCAGGGAGAATACCAAAAAAAAAGAAAGTAAAAAAGCCATCTTGATAGTGAGGGTTTGTCCAATGTCATGTGCCTTTTCAAAGGCAGTTGCAGGTTGTCTGAAGCAGGACAAGTAAATATCTTGGTACTTTGCAGTACCAAGGAATGCAGGAAGAAACCAAGTCTGTCGCGTCTAGGGGCATCATGGTGACCCCTTCAGGAATTCCTAGGGAGGCAAAGAACTTCAATCAGTGGAACTAGGAGGCAGGTTCTGTGAGAACAACCCATCAAACACTGAAAAGGAATCTGAATGTGAGAATGCCAGGGATGTTTGAGTGAACAAGATGGATCAGAGTACTTATGGTACAGCAAGAGAAGTTAGAAAATACACAGGCAGAAAAATTCTGTTGTTAGATAAGTCAAGTCTGAGAAGAGCCTGACATGGCTGCAGTCAGCCATTTCAGGGACTGATGGGCAAAAATACCACTGGCCTTGCCTACAAGCCCATGTCTAGCCATCTATCTAACTTTAGACAAATTTAATTAATCAATAAATATACATTAAGTGTCTAATATGTGCCAGGCACTAAGCTTAGCACTGGGATACAAAGAAGCATAGGGCAGTGCCTGCCCTCAAGGAACTCACCATCTGATGGGGGAGGCAACATGCCAACAAATACCCACAAAGAAAGCTGTACAGAGGATTGATAGGAAATAATAGAAAGAAAGTACTAGAATTAGGAGTGGTTGAGGAAGGTTTTCAGTAAAAGATGTGAATACAATTGGGACTTAAAGGAATAAAAGTAAGCCTGTAAGTAGAGGGGAGGAAGGAGCGGGTTTCAGACATGGAGGACAGCCAGAGAGAATGCCCAGAGCTGAGAACAGCCTGGAGGCCAGTATCATGGGATCAAAGACTACATGGTAGAAAACAAGGTGTAGAAAGACTGGAAAAGTAGGATGGGGCCAGGTTTGGAAGGTTATTGAATGTCTAACAGAGCATTTTGCATTTGATTCTGGAGGCAAAAGGGAGCCACTGGAGTTTTATGAGTGTGTGTGTGTGTGTGTGTGTGTGTGTGTGTGTGTGTATAGGAGGAAAAATGTGTGGGTGTGACGTGATCAGACCTGTGCTTTAGGAAAATCAATTCAATGACTGAATGAAGGATGTATTTAGGGTGGGGAGAGACTTGAGACAGGCAGAACCACCAGCAGAACCACCAACAGAATTGTTACTCTCCTTCTACCTCAGTTTCTCCATCTGAAAAATAAGGATATTAGACTAGATGATCCTTTAAATCAGGGGTTCTTGAGCTTTTATTGTGCCATGAACCTCTTTCCTTTGTCCATCCAGTGAAGCCTATCAATCCCTTTTGAGAATAATGTTTTTTAATCCATAAAATAACATACAAAGGAGACCAATTATATTGAAATAAAATACATTTTTTCAAAAATCCACATACTTCCCATTAAGAGCCCTTTCCTTCTGGACCACTGCTTTGCCAACTATACTTCCCCCACTCTTGCATATTTCCTAGAGGCACATGCAGAAGATTGGACACAATCTAATGTTTTTCTGTTTGGATGGATGTGATTCTGAAAATTCACTTTTACAAGTTCATGGGTTTAAATATTTCATCCTCCTTGCCAGTAGTAATACATTAACAAAATAAAGCAATGTGTACAGAGAAAAGGATCCTTGACTGGAGAAAAGACAGACTTAAATGCTCTGTGGTTATGGAAACTGGCTTCTGCTTCAGGGCCAAAGGAATTAATTTGCATAGAAACCTATAGGTAAAATATTTCAAATATGCCTTATGTTAACAGAAGAGGAAATGACCAAATTGTACGGAACCTGTATTTGGGGCACTTTCTTTGAGAGAGGTCTTTTTCATGCTAATTAACAGCCTAGGTAAGTGGCTAGTCTTAAATGCTGACTGCAGCTTGCTTGTCAAAGTCCCAGCAGTTGGTATTTGTATGAATGCTTAAATAAGTAAAAGCATCAAAATTCAGTAAAGATTAGGAGAAGCCCTGGCTTCCAGTTCCAACTACCCCAGGCAGCAACTGGCTATTTACCAAGTCACCTGTAGGGTAATATATATACTTTGTACTTTGGGAATGGATGGAAATGAAGGGGATGGAGAAAGAATTTGGGGATATGGACAGAGATTGATTGACAAGCAATTGTGGTTCTTTTTCCCTGGAGAATTTGTTTAATGGCCAGCCATTGTGAGAGGAACTGAGCTATGATGAGATGAGGCCAGGGTTGCCAATTGAGTGCCAGAACATGGAAAGTCAGTAAAGAAGTATATACTTATTGTGGGAGATAAGAGTAGGCAGAACTTGGGGAATTCAGGTATCAAGCCATAGTATGAAATCACAGTCATATGGAATTAGATTTGAGAAAAACTATAGAAGTCATCTAGTCCAATCTCATTTTACAGATGAGAAAACTCAGGCATAGAGATATTGAAGGACTTGTTAAGATCACACAGGGACAACATGACAAGAGCCATCCATCTGTTTATCCATTCACCCATTCAACCATCATTATTATGAATGCACAGTACCCAATGACATTTTAGATATATTTTGTCTATGCCTAAATATGTACAACTGTACAACTTTCTCTACAAGAGCACAAGCTCCTTGAGGGCAGGGATTGTTTTTACTTTTAAATTTCTATTCCCCATAACAAGCATAGAACCAGGTATTTAATAGTCTTAGCAAATACTCATTAAACACTGTTGATTGCTAAGAGGCAAGATATGAAAATAAATAAGATTTGGTTGTGTAGCCTACTTAGAAACTGAGGATCCATATCTCAACTTGCACTTTCAAAGATCAACCAAGACCCTGGACAAGGCAACATCTCTCAGAATTCTGGAAGTATCCCTGAATGGTTTGGAGGTATCTTTCTTTCGTTTATCTCAACTCAAACTTTCATAGATACCCTCCTTCAGGATTCTAGAAGGACTCCTTAAGGTATTGAAGCAGAATTTCAGTACCTCAAAAGAATGAGTCACACAAATTTTGTTTTGTTTTGTTTTGGTTTTGGTTTTGGTTTTTGGTGGGGCAATGAGGGTTAAGTGACTTGCCCAGGGTCACACAACTAGTAAGTGTCAAGTGTCTGAGACCATGTTGAAACTCAGGTCCTCCTGAATCCAGGGCCAGTGCTCTATCCACTGTACCACCTAGCTGCCCCAAGTCACAAAAATTTAGAGTCATCTCCTATCCCTTTTACAGTATGTACCCTTTAGCATTGGTGTCCTAATATCATTTAGCTTTTACAGTGGGATAAGTACTGAGAAGATAAAGCAAAAACAGAAATACAAATGTTTCTCTCCCATACTCAGAGGCACACTCACTACATCTTGGTCACCTGGGAGAGTGGGTTCAAACTTAAAGTAGTTTCTACAAAGCACTGACCCATCAACTTGACTGCTGAATTTTATGTCACTAATGTATGAGTATCTATTACTCCCATTTGACTACCTTCAGTATATTTCTATATAAGGTCTAGCTAGTCACTGGTATCTTTATTCCTCCCTGTGATAGGCTGTCTGCAAAATCTGGCATGGATTCTGACTCCAAAACCTTTGACAGTTTGCTCTCCTGACTTTTCAAAGTTCACAAAGTCAGAGCTTAGTCTAATACTACTTAATCTTAAAAGAGGAAAGGAAAAAATGCAAAGAGAAAAAAACAAACAGGTCACAAGTCAGTCCAGCTGAGGAGGGACAATACTTCTCCCTGCACAGAGGCTTAGAGCAATCCAGCCCACTCTATTGCAGCCAGCGAGGAAAAAGGAATTATCTCAGCCAGTTAGTACCTTTTATAAGTATTTTCAGTTCCAGCTCAGCAGCGTCAAAGTTCCTCTACTTCACATGATAAATAGACCAGAAATAATACCTGCACAAGCTCTGAAGTCTACGTGGGAACACTAGAAATGATCATAAGGGTTGGACTTAATGGTCAACACCTCTATTATGATTGACATCCCTATGGAGGGGGAGGAAGTTTGAAACACAATTAGGGTACTGTAATTCGAAATTAGAATCAAGGAAGCAGAGACTGTTAGAGTTGAAAAGGATCACACATGGGGCAGCTAGGTGGCTCAGTGGATAAAGCACTGACCCAGGATTCAGGAGGACCTGAGTTCAAATCTGACCTCAGACACTTTACACACTTACTAGCTGTGTGACCCTGGGCAAGTCACTTAACCCCAATTGCCTCACCAAAAAAAAACAAAAAACAAAAAAAACTTGAGTTTCCTAAAAAAAAAAATCATTAAATAAATGAAAAGGATCACACAGAGTATTCAGTCCCTTCATTTTATATAAAAGGAAACTGAAGCTCACTAGGGGATGTGACTGTCCCAAAGTTACATTGTAAATTGATGGCAAAGTCAGTGCCTGGATCATACTTAAAATTTAACAAATGCTTACTAAGACTCAGATTTTTTTATCCCAGTCTAGTGCTATTTTTATTATGATAGCACGCTGCTTCTCTTAATAATAATAATAATAATAATAATAATAATAATGGCTCACATTTATATTGTGCTTTAAAGTATGCAAAGTATGATTATATACACATATAGCACTGTGTAAATATATGTGCATATATGTGTGTATATACATATATGTATATGTGTATATATACATGTATGTATATGTGTGTATATTTTTATATATGTGTATATATATAAAGATATAGATATACTAGCAAAGTTCTATGTTGATTTGTTGGTTGGTTGGTTGTTGTCCTTTGTTCTCAAAGAGGACCAAAATGGCATCATTATGTTGGGGTCAAGGAACAGTATGTCTGACTCTGGCTGATCAGACCAACATGGGCTCAGAAGACTACCAGAAGTTGGGAACAAATAGTCCACATGAAGATTTGGAGTGGAAATATCTCTAAATTTGTATCTCATTCTTTTGAGCTACTGCTTTGTTCATAGAGCATATTGCCTTCTTGAATATTCACATGCCATGCTAGGTAGTTCTGTACCAGGGTCTCTTTAGTCACCCAATTGATTCTAAAGTTCTTCAGAGAGATATTGAGAGTGTCCTTGTATTGCTTCTTCTAAATCTTCATGTGAGTATTCTTGTCTTATGTAAGTGCCCCATAAAAGAGTCTTTTAGGAAAATGTACTTTTGGCATTTGGAAAACATGGTCATCCCATTGGAGTTGTGCTCTCTGCAGCAGAGTTGGAATGCTTGGCAGTTCAGCTTAAGAAAGGACCTCAGTTTCTAGTACCTTTTCTTGTCAGGTGATCAAGACAATTCAAATGGAAGCAATTCAGTTTCTTGGCATGGTACTCTATACTATCTAGGTTTCACAGGCATATAGCAATGAGGTCAGCACAATAGCTCTGTAGATCTTCAATTTGGTAGTCAGACTAATACTTCTCTCCCACATTTTCCTTTGGAGCCTCCCAAACACTGAGCTACCTCTGGCAATGCATGTGTCAGCCTCATCATCTATGTGTATATCCCTTGAAAGTGCATGTGAAGGTAAGTGAACTTATCCACAGCATTCAAAATTTTCTCCATTTGCTATAATTTATGATTCCACATATGAATGGTACAGTACTGACTAGTGGAGAACCTCTGTTTCCTTGGTGTTAATTGCTAGGCCAAATTAGCACAAGCAATGAGAATTGATCCATACTTTGTTGCATTCAGCTTCAGAGGCTACATTGAATGCACAATCATCTTCAAACAGAAAGTCATGCAGCAACTCTCCCTCCACTTATCTTGACTTGTAGCCTTTTCAAGTTAGTTTACCATCAAAGCAGTAGTAACTTTGATATTGTTTTCATCTACATTGAAGGCAGATATCTGACAAAATCCCAGAAAACACTATGCTAAAAAGCATGGAAGCAACCACACAGCTCTGCTTCACTCCATTAGTGACTGGGAAAGTGCAAGACTCTTGTCCATTATCTAGAACCCAGGAAAGTGTGCCATCATGAAACTGACATACAATACCAATGAACTTCTCCAGGCAACCAAATTTTGCCATAATTTTCCACAAGCTCTCACGGCTGACACTGTGAAAGGCCTTCTTTAGATGAATGAACATTTTACACAGACCTCTGTTCTGTTTCTGGCTTTTCTCCTGGAGTTGCCAAGCAACAAACACCATATTGATTGTTCCTTGACCCTTTCTGAAGCCATCTACACTGGCACTCAGGTAGATGGCCATCTTCTTCTATATGAAAACTAATCTATTAAGGAGGATTCTGAAAGGAATCTTTCAAGCAATGACTAAGAGAGAGACCTCCTTGTGATTGCCACAAGACAACTATTACCCTTTCCTTTATAGAAATGGACAATGGTGGCATTGTTGAAATCCTGGGAGATAACATGCTCTCACCATTTAACCTGAAAATGCTATGTCAGTTTTCATATGAGCAATGGATCCCCTGCTTTGTAAATTTCAGCTGGAATAGAATCAGCACCAGGCACTTTGCCAGAGGAGCCTAATGGCATTCAAAACCTCTTCTTTAGTTGGAATTTTGGCAAGAGAGGGATTAACTTCAACCTGTGTTATATTCAATGGCTTTAACATTGATTGATTATGGTCTGTTGAGAACTCTTCAGTATCATGTCTTTATCACAAATCAATGTGGTTACATCAGCACCATAGGTCTTTGACCTATAAATAACCTTCAGGGCATCATAAAAGCACTTTGGAGTATTGCTATCAGTGTAAAACTGAAATTCATTTGCATTCTTACTGAGCCAAGAATCCTGCATTTCTCTGAACTTTGCTTTGTACTTTACTTTTGCTGGAGTTAAATACTGCCTTCTTAATGTTGGATGAACTACCCTGATGGTAAACCCTGTGGAGTCCTTGTTTTTCATTTAGCAGCTTCTGAATTTCCCCATCACTTTCATCATACCAATCTTGCTGTTTGTGAGTGATCTGGCCCAGATGAGTAAATGCAGTGCTGTACACCAAATCCCTGAAAGCTGCCCACTCCTTTTCTGCTCCACTTTTGCCAACCATGTATTGGCTTGTCTTTCCCTCCAACTTAGCAACAAACAATTCACCCACTGAGAAGCATTCTAATCTGTTGATATTAAGTCTTCTGGTAGTTATCTCGTCTTGGGAGCTCTGCATTCATGTAGTTTTATTGCATTTAGCTAAAGAGAAGATAGTTTTAGTGATAATAAAGTCATGAGAGGCATAAGTCTTCAGTACTAAGCGACCACTGTTTTGCTATTTCTGACTCCATTCCTCCCAAGGACTCCCTGCAATGTCTTATAGTTCGTGCCTACTCTGGACTTAAAGTCACCCAGAATTATAAACTTATCCTCTTTCACCACATTCATGGTAAGGGTCTCCAGGTCTTCATAAAATTTTCCTTTGACCTTATCAGGGTTCATCATGATGGGAGCATATACACTGATGATGGAGGTGTGGTGCTTTCCTGCAAATGACAATAACATTGGCAGGAGCCTGTCATTCACTTTTCGGTAGGCATACAAATTGGTTGATTAGATTAGTTTGGATTGTGAAAGCTATAGCAGCTTCACAGTGTTCCCCATCATTGCAGTCACTCCAGAAAAACATGTATCTAGTTCCAACTTCAGTAAGCTAACCTTCATCTTCCAGCCTTGTTTTACTCAGAACTGCTATTTGGGTAATAACTGCTGAGTTCTCTTGCAACAAGAGCTGGTTTTCTTTCAGGTCTACTGAATTTTTTGCTGTCCAGAACTGTGTGCACATTCTATAAACTGATGGTGAGTTTAATCATCTTTGCAAAAGTTTTTGAACTTTTTTGTGTAGGATCCTGCCTGCTGTGGCAAACATGCTAGGGTTGGGTGAAACAGATCATTTTTAGAGCACCTTTTCTAGCCTCTTCCTCATGCCAGGAGGTGAGTGGTGTGGTCCTTTAAAAACGATGCTCAGTCACTCAGGGGGCTGCAGCTTCAGTCCAATGAGAAGACAACCCCATGGCCTAGGCTGTCTTATGTAGGGTTGTGACTACAGCTCCCATATCTGCTGCTTCATCACTTGCCTGTCACCGTAGGACTCTTGAGGAAGGTAAAAGTGGTAAAATGGCATGGGTAATATCTTTTGACTGACACATAAATTGGATTTAGGTGAGGCAGAATTTCATGGGGTCTAGGCCTCTCTCTTCCAGAATCATTGCAGTCCTGAAGCAAGACAAAAGTCAAGATGACTGGTAATAGCTCAGGATATAGTGGATGACCTTGGCATCATCAATGTCTCACCAGACTCTAAGCACTCCACCGCTCCTCCTTCTGCTGCCTTCATGGCTGTTGGAACAAACTGTTCTAATCTGCTCATTCTGCCAAGGAAAGTTTTCACATACTTAGGGTAGACACCTTCCAACTCACTGTTGAGTTTGAGATCCTTCAGTTACCCTCAACCTGGTTTAGCTCATCTTCCAAAATTGCTCTCCAGGGTATGGCTGTTACACAGGCAACAGCTTCTTAGAATCACAGGTAAGAGTTGGGTGATTCAGGTGGACACCAAGGGTAGAAAGGAGCTCTAAAAAGGACTCAACAGCCCTCATGCCAGAGGCACTATTCTTCCCTGAATACTCTATACTCCAACTTTCTTCTCCAACTCATTTTACAAATGAGAAAACTGAGGCAAACAGGATGAAGTGACTTGCCCAGGGTTACACAGCTAGTAAGTGTCTGAGCCAAGATTTGAACACAGGAAGATGAGTCTTCCTGACTCTAGGCCCATCGCTCTATCTACTGGTCCAAGCTGGTGCCCCCATATGTGTATATACACATATACCTACATATGTGTATATATGTACACACATAATTACCATTTGATCTTCACAAAAACCATATAAGTAGGTGCTATTATTTCCATTTTACAAATAAGAAAACTGAGGCAGAAAGGGTACACAGCCAGTAAGTGTAAGTGTCAGAAGTGGGATTTGAACTCAGGTCTTCCTAATTCTAATCCATGCATATGCTATCTATTTCCCTTTTTAAAATATTTTGCCTGGGTAGTGACTGATTAAAGGGCACAGGTAGATTGGGGACTTTAGATGCAGGTAAGTTCATGTATCTAACAAGGGGTTGGGTGGAGGTAATGGTAAATTCTGAAATGGGCTAGTTTCACATAAATAGGCCACTTGTGATTTGTGACAGAAAAGAGTCAGACTGCATCCAAAGTCAAGGGATTTACCAGTGTCACTATGTCCAATCTAGATGGGGTCGGGCTGCCACAAAGAGTTTGATAACTATGGGTATACCTACAACTAATACCATCCATATGACTGAGAACTTCTAGCAACATCTGTCACTAAGGAAAAGCAGTACAGTTTTGTTGCTAATAAACTAGGCCCACCTGCATGCCCCATCATTCTGCAGCACCATGTTACAATTCTGCTGCTTTGAGACTGATTGAGTAGCTGTGGAAATGTCCTGTGGAAATAACCATGTGGCCTATGGAAATGTCTCTATGGTTTCTTAGAAATACTGAGGTTTCCCAACCTCATTCAAGTGTTTCCTATGCCTCATTGACTGGGTTAGTCATCCATGACCTAAAAATCTTCAGCAGCTTTACCCTAGTTAAGATTCTACCAAGAGGAAATAAGCAAGAGAGACGAAAAGAAAAAAGGGGGCAGGGACTCAAAGGGAAGTTCAGCCACAATCATGGCACCATTGTACTGGCTGTGAAAATGGGTCATTAGCAATATGAGTTGTCTGGTGCTCAGTTCAAGTGCTTCACAAGCTCCACTATTCATCTATATCATCACAGAAGCCCTGACAATTGTAAATTCTTATAAGGCACAGAGATCCATGACACTGGAGTCTATTTAATTATTCCCTAATTCAGCATCTAACATTGACCTAGGGGCAGCCAAGTAGAACTGCAGTGGATAGAGCAATGGGCCTGGAATCAGGAAGACCTGAATTCTAATCCAGCCTTAGATACTTACTGCCTTTGTGACCCTAGGCAAATCACTTAACCCAGTTTGCCTCAGCTTTCTCATCTGTGAAATGAGCTGAAGAAGGAAATGGCAAATGATTCTAGTATCTTTGTTAAGGAGATTCCAAATTGGGTCATGGAGAGTTGGACATGGCTGATATGACTGAAGAAGAACAACATTGACCTTCACACAGTTTATCATCATAATTCATACAAAATCAAAGTACTCAGTCATAAATCTGGGCCCTGTTTTTTCTTATTTATGTCTTTTTGAACAAGCCATTTCATCAATTTGGGACTCAGTTTTCAGATCTGTAAAATTAGAGAATTAGATAACACAATATCTATGAGCAGGATTATACTAGTAAATGTTTAACAACTGGATTTATAAAAACACAGGATATGCTTTTATGTTTGATTTTCATTACTATATTCTCCATTGCTTTCTTAAATCTAGACAATTAACAAAATATTTCAAGCCCTGATTTGTATATTTGCCATTTTCTGAAGTGCAAATATTTGCTCACCCTGAAAATCTAATAGCTCTCAGGAGCTAGGGGCTGGTTTGAGCTGACTCCAGTACCCCACTGTATATAAAATTCTTTTCTCCTCTTAGTCCTATGACCTCATGACCTCCCTTAGTATAGGCTGTCACATATACTAAGCAAATTTCCCTTAGCAACTACAAGGGTCCCTCTTATTTCTTCCAACTGTTTTTTTTCCAGCACTGTACAGACAAGCATCAGTCATGAGCTGCTATTCTCCATTGTGTTCCCAATAGAAAGTACACTGGGATTGAAGTCAGAAGATTTGCAATCAAGTCGCTGCCATGCACTGTGACCATGGGTAAGTCATTTCACCTCTATAAATCTTGATTTAATTATCTTGAAAGAAAGAAAGGAAGGAAGGAAGGAAGAATTAATTCCCACACTGACAACCTCTTAGGATTGTTGTAAGAATTAAACATGACTATGTATAAAAAGTTCTTTGTCAAGGGCAGCTAGGTGGTGCAGTGGATAGAGCACCGGCCCTGGAGTCAGGAGTACCTGAGTTCAAATCCGGCCTCAGACACTTAACACTTACTAGCTGTGTGACCCTGGGCAAGTCACTTAACCCCAGTTGCCTCACTAAAAAAAAAAAGAAAAAAGTTCTTTGTCATAATAGATGGGGGCTATTTTCTCTGCTTCTTTCCTCATTGTATTGTGATACCAAGGCAAGATCTTGTAGTCAGAAGTCCTGAGTTTGAGCACCATTTCTTACTAGTCATGTGACATTGGGCATGTAACTTAATCTCTCTGTACCTCAGTTCCCTCTTATGTAAAGCAGGAATAATATAATTTACCATATGAATCTCACCAAGCCTTTGGGAGTATAAATTATTATAATTTTTTTATATTATTATTATTATTAAAGTACTATATAAAAATACATTGTTGCTGTTGTGATTACTGTCATTACCATCATCATCACCATTTGCTTTATCTACCATGCACAACACCATAGTCTCTGAAGAATTAAAACTCTCTGTGAACTAAAGAGCAAGAGAGAGGTATATAGTGCACATAAATAGGCTAGGGCCTATTTCTAACAATGACCTACATACAAGAAGGAACTTCAGGGATATCCAGGAAAGGGAAAAAGAGCTAGGTCAGTAGTAGAACACTGTATTATTACCCAGAAGGAAGGGAAAAAAACAGAGAAAGATTTTGGTAATGGTTGATAGGTCTCTATGGAGAATTTATGAGAGAATATGAATAAAAACTGATAGGATGAAAAAGCATATATGGATTGAAACCTGAACTCATCCAGATAAGATCCTGAAACCTTTGAAGCATATTAGTGACACTATAAACAAATTCTTTCAATTCTCATTAGCTCATTTCTTAAAATCGAAGTGTCTGAAGGCTTCATAATTTATTAACAAGAGTTACATTTGGTTTTGGGGTTTGGGGGGGAATTTTTTTGATCTTTGTTTTTGTTTTGCTGTGTTTCCAATATTTATGACAAGTAGAAAGGTACCAAAGAGTGGATTTGAATTATGACATCATTAGTAAATGCTACAGGCTCTGCTTTGCCATAGCAATGAACCCATGATAAAGCAATAAGCCTTGTCAGGAAAAGGAAGACAGACAGACAGACAGACAGACAGACAGACAGACAGACAGACAGACAGATAGATAGATAGATAGATAGATAGATAGATAGATAGATAGATAGATAGATAGATAGATAGAGGAAAATATGTAGATATATCTAGATATTGTGGGGACCAATTTTTAATTGGGGAGTATTGGCTAAGCAGCTCGCCACAATATTGGGGCAAGGAAGGAGACCAGCAGCCTCCCTCAAAATAGAATAGGATTTATTTTAACAAGAACGAACTTAAAAAAAAAAAAACACAAACAGGATCAGTAGGATTAAGGGAAAGGAAATAAAATGAGGAAAGGGAAATTATACAACCTGAAGAAATACCACCACCCAGGAATCAGCTGAGAATACACCGCAGAGCTCCTGTTGCCTTCCAGTGTCCAGCTAGAATGGCGAATTCTCCTCCCCTAATCCCAGAAACCCCACAGCCCCCAGTCAATTGGATGGCCGCTCTGACAGTCATATGACTGCCTTCACTAGGCTTCCAATCATTGTAATTTTGCCAGGCCCATGTAGGTGTCGGTAAGTGGTGATGATGTGAGGTGCCAGCGCCATGGCAACAGCTACAACCAGTGGGTGGAGCACTGTGGAGACCCAGGCCAGTGCTCACCAAGGCATAAAAACCTCAAATAACAATTAATTCTTTACAATATATAGAGATAGATATATATATATATATATACACACACATACATATATACATACATACACATATATTTTTTTTTAATTCCTTCTCAAGGAGATCACTGAGATTTTGATTTGAAGAACCATATTTATCAAAAGTGTTGCATACATGCTGGAACTTTTTAAAAAAATAACGCAAGCAATCAGTTACAATCATTTATTAAGTGCCTTCTATGTTCCAAACTTTGTAGTAGGTACTAACTAAAGTTAAAAAGTCAACCTCAAGCAGATTACATTTTGCTTTGGGGCATTAGCATATTCACAGAAAAATATATATACCAGATAGATTGATAGATAAAATACAGTTATTTGAAAGTAGAGAAAACTAACAACTGAAGAAATAAGCAAAGCCCTCCTGAAGAAATCCACAAATAAACTGAGTACTGAAAGGAGTTAGAGGTTCTAAGAGGCAGATGTGAGGAAGAAGAGCATTCCAGGCATGGGGGTAGACTGAGGAATGACACGGAGGTGGGATATGAAATGTTATGTCTGGGAAAAAGCAAGTATGATAGTTTGACTGTCACATAGCATGTGGGATGGGGAGGAATGTGGAATAAGTATAAAATGATAAACAGGATTCAGCTTGCGAAAAGTTTTTAAATGCAAGAAGAGCTTATATATATTTTTCCCCTAAAGGCAACTGGGAGCCATTGAAGCATGTAGAACAGAAGATTTTTGGCATGGTCAAACCTGAACCTTAGGAATATCAAGTAGAGAGTTGTAAAGAAGATAGATTAGAAAGTAAAGAGCAATAATGGGAGGAAGAAACCAATTAAGAGACTTACAATAGTCCAGGTAGGATGTAAAGAGGGTCTAGGGTATGGTGGGTATGGTTTGAGTAGAGAGAATGAATGCAAAAGATGTTGAGAAAGTGAAATCAACAAGATTTGGCAACTGATTGGGTAAGGAATGAAGAAGAATGAATTACACATGCCTGTTCTGCTTTGAGAAGTCTCTGAGATTTCTTCACCATACTCCAGCACTAGGTACTTCTCCTTCTCAATGCCCTATTTGTTAGCTTCCTTTTGTGTGTAGTCTTCCCCCATTAGATTATAAAGTCCTTGAGGGCAGGTATTGTCTTTCTTTTGTATTTGTATACTCAGAATTGACACACAATGGATGCTTAATAAATGTTTATTGACTATTAAGAATCTGAATAACTAAAAGAATGGGGATTCCATTGACACAAAATAGAAAAGTGGGGGAGAGGGAGTATAATTTTAGCTGGGGAGAGACAATGAGAGTTCTATTTCTGCCTATAGGACATTCAGGTAGAGATATACAGCAAACAGCCAGAAAGGCAGAAATAGAATTTAGGAGATAGATGAGCTAGATATGATGATTTAGAAGTTATCTATATAGAGAGGATAAGTGAATCATCTCTATCAAATATGCAGAAAGTGTAAATATGCAGAATATGGAAACAGGAGCAAGTAACCAGGAAGAATATAATTCAATTCAATAAGAATGTATTAAATGTCAACTCAGTGCTAAGCACTGAAAGTGTTTTCCTTCAAGGAATGTATATTCTGTTGTGGGGGAAATAATATGGAGAGAGAAAGAGAGAGATGAATAAATTAACCATTGTCCATCCTTGGAAAATTTCATTAAGAGACTGGATGTCTACTTGCCAGATGTTATATTGGGATTCCTTTCAGGTATAAATTGGATTAGATAAACACTGAGATTTCTTCCAACCCTTAATTCAATTATTTATTAAGCTCCTACCTCATGGCAGATACTATGCTAAGCACTGGGGATACAAATAAGAAAAAGAAAATGCCTGCCCTTAAGGAGTTTGCAATCTAATATGAGAAGACAGCCCACAAAAGGAAGTTGAAAGGGAGTGGGGTAGGGTACAACAGGGAGTATGCATTGTAGGTTGAAATAAGATGTTCCAAACCAAGCAGAGAGTTACCTGGAAAATTCTGAAAGTTCAGAAACCTCTCTAAAAGTAGGTTTTGGGAAAAGTTTAATGCTGCACCTTCAAGCCCTCCAATCAGAGGCCACTGAGAAACTGAGAAGGTGTTCAGTATCAAAAAATCAATAAGCATGATGATAATATTTCAAGTAACCAGTTTATCTTGGATGGGGCATCATGTTCCATAGATATATAAATGCTGTTATAGTGTGATTCTATGACTGTGAATCCATAGGAGCTGATGAGTCTAGTAAAAGTATAAAGAAAGAAAAGGAGAGCATAGAAGGCATACCCATGAACAGGGGTCTGGAAATGGATGATCAACCTGCAAAAAAGGATGACAAGATTTGGTTGAACAGGGAGAATATGAACCCTAAGAGAACACAGTGATGAAAAACCCAGAGAGGAGAGAGTATCCATGAAGAAAAAGTAGTCAAAAATGTAAAATGCTACATTGTTAAATTCCCCATGAGTTATGAGGGCTGAGCAAAAAAACAATTTATTTAGCAGTTAAGAGATCATTGGTGACCTTGTAGAAATCAACTTCAATTCAACAGTGGGGAGAGAATCAAGACTGAAAGGGGCTGAACAGTGAGTGGGATGTAAGAAAATGGACGTGTTAAATGTAGACTGTTTCACGATGAAAAAGGAGATAAAGAGATAGAGATAGGGCAAGGGCAAGAGCAAGAGTGAGAGAGACTGAGAGAGAGACAGAGACAGAGAGACAGAGACAGACAGAGACAGAGACACACACAGAGAGAGACAGACAGAGACACAGAGATGGCAACAGAGAGACAGAGAATGCATAATAACTTGAAGGAATGGTAAGGTCAAGTGAAGATTTTTTAAGGATGGAGAAAACCTAGGCATCTCTAATATACTATTGGCTTCTCCTGAATACTATTCAGTGAAGCTCCTCTTTATTCTCTTTCTACTTGTCTGAGTGTTCCTCAGCCTCCTTTGGTCATCATTCATTCCATGCCCTTTGACTGCATCCCAAAATTCTTTCCTAGTCCCTATTCTCTTCTTTCTATATACTGTCTTACCTCCTGACCTTATTTGATTACATGGGATTCATTATAATCTAGACATACCTCCCAAATCTATATATCCAGTGCTAATCTCTCTCCTGAGTTGCAGTGCTACATCAATTGCCTATTAAACTATATATCCTATAGATATCTCAAACCCAGCATGTCCAAAGTAGAACTCATTAGCTCTTCCCAAAAACTTACTTCTTGTCCAAACTCCCTCTTTTTGTCAAGCTCACCACCATCTGTCCAGAAAACCAGGTTTACTACCTGTCAATTTGACCCTTAACTCATCATTTACCATCACCCTACAGATTGAATCAGTTGTCTAATGTCACTTTTACCTTTATATCTCCTGCATCCATTCCCTTTTCTCTATTCACCCAGCCACTGTTCTAATTCAAGCCCACATCATCTCTCAGGTGGACTATCACAATAGCTTCCTAATTATTTTCCTTGTCCCAAGTCTCTCCTCACTCAATTCATCTTCCACACAGTTGTCAATGTGATTTCCCTAGAGTATGTCTTTCCATGTCACTCCCCTATTCAACAAACTCTCATAGCTACATTCACCTCCAGGATCCAATGTATCAAAATTCTTTACAACCTGCTTCCATTCAATTTTTCTGGCCTTATTGCATGGTATTCTCCTCACTTTGTTCATGAATGATATGTAAAATGCTCCTCTCTCCATCCCTTTTCACTGACTGTGTGCAGTGGCTTGAATGTTCTCTCTTCTAACTTCCACCATTAGAATCACTACTTTTCTTCAAGATGCAGCTCAGGCATTAACTTCTACATGAAGCCTTCCTAGAACTTCCTGGCTATTAGTTCCTCACATTCTATACATACAAAGAGGCAGTATGGAGGATCTAGTCTTGAAACCAAGCTGTGTTCATCTCCCACCTCTGATACTGGCTATGTAGCTCTTGGCAAGTCATTTAACCATTCAGTGTCTTAATCAAGGTTCTAAGACAATAAGTTGCAGGAATGGTGGCAATGTGCATGGTTAGAAGTAGTTTCCTTGCTAGAGAGTTTCCTATACTAATGAAATCTCAGATTCAGACCTTGTCCCAATCCTATTTTTCTCCCCCAAAAGAATGTAAACTTCTTGAGGGCAGAGGCTATTTTACTTTTGTCATTGTATCTCCTGTACCTAACATAATACCTGGTACATAGAAGACACTTAAATGCTTCTGGATTGATTGATTGACTTGAAGCATCAGGGATGAAACCATGCTAGATTATTCTAGATACTTCACAACAAGAAAGGGAAAGCAAAGAAGCATTTATATAATACCTGTGATGTGCCATGCACTATGTTAAGCAATTTACAAATATTATTTCATTTGGTCCTCACAACAACCCTGTGGGGTAGGTGCTATTATCTCCATTTTATAGAAGAGGAAACAGAGGCAAACAGACTTAAGTGACTTGATCAGAGTCACACAGCTAGTTAAGTATCTACAGTCAAATTTGAACTCAGGTCTTCTTGACTCTAGGACAAGTACTCTATTCACTGTGCTACTTAGATACACAAAACAATGTAATATACATGTCTCAAGTGAAAAAATATAAAAGGAGACTTTTATTCATAAGAGGAGCTATTTATTCCTTGTCAAATTGTCAGTTTTGTTTCATTATATAAAGAACAACCTTAAGTTTGTGCATTCACCTCTTGAATCATGTCATTTTCTTGACAAAAACCTCTAATAGTTTCCCAGTGTCTATAGGATAAAGTATAAATGTCTTATCTGGCATTCAACATCCAACACAGTCTTTATATTCTACTTCTCACTAACCTATACACTGCAACTCTAGCCATAATAAATACCTTCCTTTAAATGCATTATGTATAAATGGTCAAAGGATACAAACAGGCAGTTTTCAGACAAAGAAATCAAAGCTATCTATAATCATATGAAAAAATGCTCTAGATCACTATTGATTAGAGAAATGCAAATTAAAACAACTCTGAGGCATCACCTCACGCCTATCAGAGTAGCAAATATAACAAAAACAGGAAATATTGGATGTTGGAGGGGATGTGGGGAAAGTGGGATGCTAATCCACTGTTGGTGGAGTTGTGAATAGATCCAACCACTCTGGAGAGCTATTTGAAACTATGCCCAAAGGGCTTTGGAACTGTGCATACCCTTTGACCCACCAATACCACTGCAAAGTTTATATCCCAAAGACATTCCCCAAAAGAGAAAAAGACCTATTTGAACAAAAATATTTATAGCAGCTCTTTTTGTGGTGGCTAAGAATCAGAAATCAAAGGAATGACCATCAATTGTGGGATGGCTAAACAAATTGGATGATGGAATATTATTGTGCTACAAGAAATGACAAGCAGGCCTTTCAGAAAGTAGTGGAAAGACTTGTATGAACTGAAGTATGGTAAAGTGATCAGAACCAGGAGAATGTTGTGCATAGTGACAGCAATATCATTTGATGAAGAACTGTGAATGACAACAATTCTCAGCAATACAATGATCTGAGATAATCCCAAAGGACTACTGATGAAACATACTATACACCTCCAAAGGAAGAACTAATTGATGGAACACAGACTGAAGCATGCTATTTTTCACATTCATTTTTTCTTTTATTCAAGTTATCTTGTACAAAATGACTAATATGGTAATGTCTTATATAATCGTACATGTATAACCCATATCTGCTTACTGCCTGGGTGGGGGGGAGAGAGGGAAGAAGGGATAAAATGTGGAACCCCAAACTAAAAATAAAAATGTTTATTACTTAAGATAAAATAAAATAATAAAATGACCCAAAAATGAATCTTGTAAAGTCATTTTTAGCACTAAAATTCTATGATTTTATGATTTTCCACTTCACTTTTCCCTTACTCTTCTCATCTTACCTAGAATACTCTCCTCTCCAAAAACAGCTTTAAAAGCTCAGCTCAGATCCCACCACCTCTCTCAATACCCCAGCTCTCATCTCAGAATTATGGTAGTACACAATGGCTATCTTTTTGCCTGGACAAGCCTTATTTCCCCAACTAAACTATAATCTCCTTGGGGGAAGAATGGGATCTTGAACTTTTCTATGCATCCCATGTCACTCATCACTTGTTATTGTGCACAGATGGCATAAAATCATAATTTCTTGACTGACAAATTGTTCTCCTTTTGCTGCCATCTGACTAAATCTTTGCTGTGACTCACCCTGATTTTTCTTTCTTCCCCAAAAGAAGAAATCTTAAGTAAAGACCTTGAGACAAAAGTATAATAACTTATTGCATTTAGTGGTGTGTGTTTTTTTTTACCAATATGCTATTTGGGTTTTGTTTTTTTGTTGTTGTTAAATTAAGAATTAGTCTTCTCCTGATATGCCTTTACAGGCTAAACTAATCTGCTTCCCTCCCACACTCCAGTTGTGTTGTGACTGTGAACTATGGAGAATGAATTGGTAACATTTCAATCGAGGACAAAAACAACACCATTTAGCCTTGTGATCATGAATTCCATCCTTAGTAAAAACACATGAAATTATTAGGCTTTCAAAAGCTAGGAATCATTGCCTCTAGCAAAAAGTATTTTTTTCAGCTTGTTAATGAAAATAACAATGAGTTCTAAGGACCTTAAATTGGCCACAATACCAAACTTTCACCTTTATGATATTTAAACCAACAAAATATTGGAAAGAAATAAATATCAAGCATCAGGCATGGAGAAACCATAGTGTAATAAATACATGAAAAACATGAGTGATGTTTTCTATACTTCACACAAGATTTAAGTTTGAAATTATATATACATATAGCTATACATTTAGTGAGTTCTGGGATATTTTTGTCACCTAATTCCCTTTCCTATTTGAATAAAAGTCAAGATAAAGTGTGTCTTTGCTCAAAGGTAGCCATAAAGGTAGATGAGTATTATAGTTGAGAGAAACTGGAGAGGTTATAAGAAGTCAAGGGCTTGAATATGGCAGTAGAAAATGAGAGATTTATTTGGTTTGCCTTTCATATTACATGCCCTTTGATATTCAGTGATGTCAATGTGAAAATGGGCACAGTATAGCATGGCAAAAATAACTGGAACATATAGTTCAGGTTCAATAAATGAAAGAAGTCAGTGGTCTGTAGATGACTCATATGTCACATGTTTTTTTGTTTGTTTGTTTGTTTGTTTTTTAGTGAGGCAATTGGGGTTAAGTGACTTGCCCAAGGTCACACAGCTAATAAGTGTTAAGTATCTGAGGCTGGATTTGAACTTAGGTACTCCTGACTTCAGGGCCGGTGCTCTATCCACTGAGCCACCTAGCTGCCCCAAGCCACGTGCTTTTAAATCAGGAATATATTCTTTCAGAGGAAAGTTGCAAGACAACAGACATAGTATCTACCAAACATCACCCCAAAAATCTGAATACATCTTAAAATACTAATTACTAATGAAGGCATCATAGCAGAATTAGCTATACTTTTCCATATACCATCAGATCATCAACTAGAATAAAGTTTGAAATAAAAATCAAATCAGATCAGTTAAAATTAAAGAAGACTTGAGCAATTGAAAAAGCTTCAGTCTGATCTATGTATTCTCCCCCCCAAAAGAAACATGACAAAGATATTGACTTTGTCACATTTTCTACAGATATGTAACCAGTGCAAATAAATCAATACATAGAGGTGCCCTCCCTCCAAAAAAAAGTCCCAAATCTACTTTAGCTAGAAAAATCATGATGTCATTAACTAGTAGATAGCTGGTAGTCAAGGGTGAAACTGATTTGGAATATACCACAAATCAGAATGTTGGAAGTTTATGAGTAATCTTTTCATAGCCATAACTTGGGATTTCTGAATTCAGGGCAAATACAATTGATGTCCCAGAACAAGAAGAATGAAGTAGGCTATCAGTTGTTGAGAGTTTTTAATTATACTTTTTAGGGGGAAGACAGAATTCAAATATATGAAAGACAAGACAAAAACACCACAATAGCCAACAGCTGTGGGAAGGGTAAGGTGGGGCAGGAAAGGAATTCAATTCAGCCCTCCATCAGGCTGTTTCCTATATTAACAAATTAGATTTTTGTCATTTTAATACTGCTGAAGGAGTGTGAGTGTTGTCAATGCTCCTTAAATTTGGCATTCTCAAAATTCAGTTTGCTAGGATAAAGGCCCAATTATCCTGTCCTGATTAAAGCTGGATCACCTTACAAAATGCCAAAAACAATGAAAATGGAAAAATGTCTAAAGAAAAAAAAGAAACCTCAGCATGCGACCTAAATGAGCCACATCATCCTAAGAGCATTCATAGATTAAACTAGCAGGAGGTCAGCAAAGAGACATAAAATGGAGCAAATTTGTCCTCATTTCTATAATTACCTGTTTCCATCATCATTGACAGAGGACTCTAATGGCCCAGTCCCAAAAAAATGCTCTATGAAGAAGAAATGGTACCCAAAAAATATAGTTGGGGTGAGTGGCTAGAGAACATCAAATACAAACCAAGTAACTACATACTGCCTGCAACAGAAACTTAGAAGCATTGAGAAGTCATGTTATAAGATATATCAGGCAGGGTAAGATACCAAAAGATTTTTAGATGGCAAATACCCTAAAAAAGCAATCAAGAAAAAAAATCTATAACTCCCCACCCATTTTTCCATCATCATGAAATCTTTGTGAGAATGTTTATGTTCATATTAAGGGAATAATCAATAAAAATGTCAGAAAAACAGGTTTTAACAAATGATTCATTGATACAATCACAGGATTTTCTGAAAGATATCAAAAACTCTATGATCCCATGATGGTTTCCTGACAAATTCAACCACAGAGAAGTTTTGTTCAGTGGTCTCTGGTTTGCAAGTGATACATAAAGCAGGGAGACATGCTCAACAGCAGTGTTTGCCCCCATTATAGAGGCTGTGTGGTACAAAGTCCAGATGGAAGAAAGATACCTTATAGATGATGAGATCTTCCAAATTCTCCTATTTATAAGAGTTGCATTTAATTAATCAAGGCTCAGGACATTCCAGGAATTCTTAAAAGGGATTCATGGTTGTTGAAAATAAATCAGCCTAATATTTCATGTAGAAAAAGCTAAATGGATGGTGAAATGCTCATCATCCATATCAGGATGTGCACTTTGATGGTCAATCGTTGAGTTTATGCATCAATTAAAAAAGGTATTCCTGATGGTAGTGAATTGGGTCCAGAACTAAATAGGTGAAAATCATGATACATTGCATTTTGAAAATTGTGCTGTGTTTTAATGATCTCCAAGCCTCTTTCATAGTGCAAAGATTCATCTTTTCAACTTCAATGTTCTGGTGTTACTCTAAGGATGTAAATATTGGAATACCACCATCTATAAGTATTTAAAGTTACACATAACCCAACAGGTAGTAGAGAGATATATGGTGAATGGATGCTCAATATATACACAATGATAACCTAAACTCAAAAAGTGACATAAAGGATATCACTGAAAAAAATGTATCCTCAAAAAAGGAGGTGATACAGGCTTATGAAATACATTAGGGGAAAGATAAGCACGGTCTGAATATTCTATTAAAATATTCTTAAAACAAGAAAGACCTAGAGAAAACCTTCCCCTGTGTAAATGGATCTTCCATGGAGTATCTATAGAACAAAAACAAGAATCTCATAGCTAAGAGAGCATGCATGAGTTATGACTCTGCCAATGATCACACCAAGGAAATTTCAGATCCCTTAAAATATTGATGTGTGCTTACAAGTGTGGAACTATGGGTAACCATGTTACTGCCCCATTTTAGTCTCTTTGCCCAATGTTTTATTTGTATTATTTATCCATATAGGCACAAAGAGTACTGATAGATTCTTGGGGAACTTGTTTTGATTGAATTCTGATTGGATGGCGCATGACACTTGACTTCAGGATAAACTGCTCAGCTCTTCCAAAATGAGAAATGTAATCTCTGACTACAATGGCTATCTATGTATCTCAAGGCTATCTAAACCTAAGTTTTATTTGTCAAAATCAACAGGATAATCAGTATTGACTTAACTAAGGATTATTTCTTTCAAAACACACACACACACACACACACACACACACCCCTAGCACTTTGCAGAGTTGGGGTACCATGGGTCTAGAAGAGCATATATAAACTCTGGCAGGTTTTGATATGTTAGTTAGTTTTACTGAACTGCTTCTTTTTCCTTTTCTCTTTGTTATAAGGGGTAACTCTCTGGAAGCAGTTCAGGGAAGGATACATTGGACAATGTAAATGATATAAATGCGTACTATCGATAAAAATTATTTTTAAATTTAAAGAGAATACTGATACATAGGCAAAGTGGGCCATTGTAGTCCACTATAAGCAGCCACTTAGACTCTGTAAAATGAGGGTGCCTACAGGTGCAAAACAAAAACAAGAGAAAAACAGAACCCAAAATCTCACTGCATCGTTGAAGCACCTGAAATCACCACCATTAGACTCCCTCCTGTGAGTTAAGGCACAATCTGGAAAAAAAAAAAAAGACCTTTGATGAAATGTGCATATTACCTAAGCAAATTAAGGCAGAACTTTCTAAGGACCAGAACTGTTTAATAATGAAATGGGCTGCCTCATTAGATAGTGAGCTCTTTTGTCATTGAAGGTATTAGAGCCAGGCCGGGATATTGTAGAGGGAATTCTTGCATGGGGTAAGAAGCTGGATTAGATGACCTCTAAGGACCTTTTCAAGTCTTTGAGTCTTTGATTCATGAACGCATTACCAGCTATGATTATAGTTTCGCCTAGAAATGGCAACTGTTCATTGGATACCTGAAAAGTAGGAATTCATGAACCCTTTTAGAGGCATGCCAGATTCGAGGGCTATGAATGGTGCCAAAACCCAGAAAAGATTGAAACCATGTTCATATGTATGCTGCCAAGTCTCAACAGGGATCATTTAAGTGGGACTCGCAGTGAGCACCACCCAGGATAAAGTTGGAAAGGTGACCTCATATTTCCCCCCATCTAATAATGTTGCAATGTTTCAAAGGTAAATTACTGGATGGGGGCAGGGGGAAAGATTTATAACACATTAGGGAAACTGCCAAATTTACACAAAAAAATACCACCCACTGGTTTATTTCTTACCACCCAAACTGCTGTTCAATTTAACAGGAATGAAAAAGGCAAGGAGCAGGTGGATGGGAAGGGGAGGAGAATGGACAGGCAATCTAATTCAATCCCTCAATTAAAAAAGAAAAGTGGAGAAAGGTTTAAAGGCTATGAAGCAACAGGTTTTTCCATTCTTAACATTGAGAGCATTTCTTTCCAAGGATCCCCTAAAATGCCAACTGGCGGAGACTTAATAAATGCAGAAAAGGGAGCTAAGTTGGCAATCATATTCTGTCTTAACCCTGGAACCAGGTGATTTAGTTTCCATTTCACCTTCTAATGATGGGCTCTGATGAATCCCACTTAACTTTTCCAGGTACATATTGAAGATATCAATTTCAGAGTAAGGTAAAAACTGATTTTTACCTCTTTGATCTCCATTAAAAGTATTATAAATGATTTATTGACTTTGTAGAAATTAGAATAACTGGACGACTTGTCATCCTCTAAATACTGTTCTATGCTGTCACACTTCATACCTTCTCTATCATAATTCTCTCTTCCCAGAATGCCAGCCTTCTCTCCTCTGCATCGCTAACCTTTGAAATCTTACCCATTCTCTGAGACCCAAGTCAAATGCTGGAATCCTAAGATAATAAATTTAGAAACCATGTAGTTCAACTCCTTCAGTTTATACATGAAGACATTGTGCCCTGAGGAAAGGAAATGATTTGTCCAAAGTCAGCCAGGTATCAAGTGCCAGATGAAACCTGCTTTCATTCCTTTCCTCATTGCCTCCTCTCCTAACTCCAAACCCAGTTAGAATTAACCTTTTAGGATTTTCCTTTTCAGAACGCTCACAACTCATTGGTATTACTTTTTTCAATGTCACATTCCATTTTGCAATCTGTTCACTTGTATACATATCTTACTTCCCTCCTAGACAGTTCATGGAGGATAAGGACATGGTCTTCTATTCTTATGCCCCTGTTCAGCATAGGGACTGGACCTGTGATTTCATTGCTATAGGAAGTAGCACATTCTCTACAATTCATACTCTTGGAGAGAATTGCCTCTAACAGTGGCATCAAAGTCAAGTAGAAATGAGGGTCACTAAGGCATACTTCAGGCATCTATGTGGTGCAATAGATAGAGTCAATGGAAGGAGTCAAGAAGACATGAGTTCAAATCCTGCCTCATATACTGACTAGCTGTGTGACCCTAGGCAAGTCATTTTAACAAAGTCTGCCTCAGTTTCCTCATCTGTCAAATGAGGAGAAGGAAATGGCAAACCACTCCAGTGTCTTTGCCAAGAAAACCTCAAATAGGGTCACAAAGAGTCAGACGTGACTGAAAAACAACTGAACAACAATCTATACTTATCAATATGAATGTATGTTGATTTAGTTTTAAAATGTAAATTACAGAAGTTTTATTGTGTTTTTACTTATGTTGTTAAATAGTTTTCCATGGGCAGGTGGGATATTTGACATCTCTGACCTAGAAGAGTGAAAGGTTAAGTTCTTGCCCAGTGTTACACAGCTGGTATGTATTATAGGCAAAATTTGAATCTGAGTCTTCTTCCTGGCTCAGAGACTGGCTTTCTATCCAATGAATCAATATTTTGTTGAACTAAAAAGGCCATGAGATTGTAGGTTTTCCAAGAAAAGCAGGATAAGAACTTCATCTGATATCACCCCTGCCATTTCAATTCAATTCATTAAGCATTCATTAAGCACCTACTAAAGGCATTGGGCTAGACACTCCCAACCACAGAACCCACTTTGTTGCTCATTGAACCCTTTGTTCTTCCCCTGTTAGAATGAAAATTCTTCCTATTACAGAGACCACTGGAGTGGATCCTTCAGGAGAGAGGAGCCTAGTTTCTCTCCACTTTGGGAGCTTTTTGCCTGAAGTTTCATTTCCATGATAATGCATCCGTGGGTGGAATACATTTTTGCCAACAGTATCTTCTGATTAAAAATTAAGACCTTCTCTCAAATGAGTACCAGGATATTGCAGGGTAAACCCCTCCCCCATATTTCAAGGTTACTATATCCCTCTATACAGATATTTCCTTAGCCTAGCCACTCTGGTTGACTATCACAAGAACTGCATAGTGTTTTATCCCTAGCCCACATTTTTGATCTACTTTATTTAGCTGGGGGACAGGGGTGAATTAAGTACCATTTTCATATTTCTCCAGTTTACTACAATGCAGCTACTCCATCCTTAGGGAAAACAGTGGGATTAGTAATAAAAGCCAATTATTTTAGGACAATATACATGTTTACCTGGATAATTTCTCTCTCCTGGGGTGTTACAACCTTTTAGCAAATGAAACCTCCTTGGCTGCACATCTGAAAGATAGGATAAGCACAATTAACTATGAGCCTTAGGACTGGGTTTTCTGCAGACCTTGTTTCTGTGCTGGGTCAGGCTTCCAGAACATGAGGCCAGTGAAGTGGGATGAGCACCATCGGAATTTTACCCGAAATTACATTAAAAAAAAGTAAATAAAAGCCCTCTCCATTTCTAAAGAGAACAGCTGTACTCTTCAGCTGTAAAGTACTTGGTAATTAGAAATGTGTGTGTCAGGAGGAAAATGACAAAGTCGAAATTACTGAAAAATTGTTGGAGCCCAGGAATCCATCTCCAAATGTAGTCATTGCCTGGAGAGATTTAGTCATGGTGGTACTAAGAGTTAGATATTTTTTTTCCTAAAAATTGAAATAGTATCCTTCATCTATCAATGTTTCCAATTTAAACACAAGTGGAAACAAATCCTGCTTCACCTCCGAAAGTGTCTATGTTGATATGTTACAGTAGAAAGTATACTTATTAAATCCATAGAATAAAATTTTATTAAACTTAGTGGGATAGAAGCCCCAAGAGGGCTTAGACTTTTGTATATCACAGTGCCTAGCATTAGAAGAACTTAGTAGATGTTTATTGATTAATCAAGTGGTTATCTGTACAGCGGGGTATATAAAGCTAGATTTAGTGTTAGGGGAGGTAAGTTCAAATCCTGGTTCTGCCACTTGCAGCTTGTGTGACCTCAGACAAGTCACCCCAACCCCTCTGGCCTCAGTTACTGCACCAATAAAATGATAGGGTTTGTATAGATGATCTCTAAGTTCCCTTTCCACGATATTGGGAACACCAATTTACAAGGGTGACTGCACCATCCACAGTGATAGGATAGATAAGATGAATTCCAATTAAACCTGATAGAGCAATTGTTAGAATAAAAACAAATTGTACAAAATGCAAACATATAGGGTTATCACAGATCTATGAAAAAGTAGTCCTGGGTTCTAATTCTGACTGTCACCAATGTCTTTGGCCTGGAAATGGGACTAGCAGACTGCTGAGGCCTCTTCCAGATCTAACTTTTTATTGTTCTATGATTCTAAGCCTTTCTTGAAACAGGATTGTTTGTGGGTTGAGTTATCTATGTTGCCATTTTATTGGCAAGAGAATAAAGAAGTCATAAAGGAAACTTTGAACCAGATATGATAAGATTTGTAGGACAGGTTTGTATGTCTATCAAAAGTGCTTGAAGTATTATGGTCCAAATATGCTTATATGACAAAAACAAACAAACCATCAATGATGCCCAACAACTTTTAAAAACATAAAATCAGTGCCACTGTAATTAAAAATATTATCTAAATTAATTTGCTTATTCAGTGGCATACCAATCAAACTGCCAGGAGATTACTGCAAAGAACCAGAAAAGAAAAAGAATCTAGAAAAGAAAGTCTTCTGAAAGAACAAAGATCAAGATTCTCAAGAGAAAAAAATGAAAAAAGTCAGAAGGAAAGGGGATTTACAATGAGATCTCAAATTATATTTAAATGCAGCAATCATCAAAACTATCTGGTACAGGTTAAAAAATAGAAAGGTAGGTCAGCTGAACAGATTAGCTAAAGAATATTCAGAAGCAAAGGAACAAAATAACATAGTATTCAGTAAAGACCACACCTACTTCAGTAAGAACTCATTATTTAGCAAATACTGCTGGGAAAACCAGAATATAGTTTGACAGAATTAAGTTTAGACCAACATCTCACACCATATACAACAATAAATTCCAAACAGATACATGACCTAGATATATGAAGTCATATCCTAAACAAATCAGAGGAATAAGAAAGAAACTATCTTTTAGATCTATAGAAAACTATACAACTAGTCAAGGGATAAAGGTGATCATAGAAAGTAAAATCAGTAATATTATGTACACAAAGTTGAAAAAGTTTTTGTACAAAAAACCCCAATACAAGTAAATTGACTGGTCATCTATACTGCAGGGTAAATAAAGCTAGATTTGAAGGTGGGAATCTGGATCCAAACCCTGGTTAAATCTGTAAAATTTATGAGAAATTAATTCAAATATAAAAGAATAATAATTATTCCTTAATAGATAAATTGTCAAAGGATATGAACAGAAAGTTGTCAAAGGAAGAATGCCAAGCTATCAAAAGTTATATGGAAAAAATGTTCCAAATCACTAGTAATTAGAGAAATGCAAATTAAAACAACTCCAGAGGTTCAGCCTCAGTCAACATTCATTTATTAAGTACATAATATGGACCAGGAACTGTGTTAAATGCTGAGGATACAAATGAAGACAAAAATCATGTCTGCCCTCAAGAAGCTTGAGGGATGAAAGACTCAACATGAAAGGAAATAACTTTTTTTTTTTCCTTAAGTGAGGCAGTTAGGGTTAAGTAACTTGCCCAGGGTCACACAGCTAGTAAGTGTTAAGTGTCTAAGGTCGGATTTGACCTCAGGTCCTCCTGACTCCAGGGCCGGTGCTCTATCCACTGTGCCACCTAACTGCCCTGTGATGAAATAATGAGATTTAGCAGATACTCAAAGACCCACCTGGAGATTAATCTAGACTGATTGAATCAAGTGAGAGTGATTAACTGCTGATTAGCCTACTTCAAGTTAACTGGATTGTAATCACACCTTGAGAACACCTTCAGAACCAATGGATTTGGATGATGCCAACCAATCAGCTTGAAGCAGTGTGTAAAGACCGCCTCTGTTCCAGATCTATAAAAAGCTTCCACAATCAGTTTGCTGGAGAGAGTTTGTGATTGAAGCAGGCTTGTGACAGAGGACTTGAGGAAGAACCAGACCACACTGGAACTCTAGGCTAAATAGGCTTTTTTTCTTAACTTTCTGAACTCCATGGGAATATCTGTATGCTTTAATAAATGTTTAATGCCCAAGGACTGGTGCTAAAGCTTCTAATTTAAGGTGACCACAATTTATATTTTAAACATCACAGCCCCAAGGAAATAACTTTCAACTGTATAACTACCTTGCCACTAATAAAGTAACTCATTTTTAACTAACAAATAACATCCATTTGCATGGAAGAGGCAACACAAAAAGAACTAAGATATATCAAGAGAGGGAGAGAAAGAGACAAAGAGAGAGACAGAGAGACAGAGAAAGAGAAAAAGAGACAGAGAGACAGAGATAGAGACAGAGAAAGAGACAGAGAGACAGAGACAAAGAGAGAGACAGAGATAGACAGAGACAGAGAGACAGAGAAAGAGACAGAGAGAGAGACAGAGACAAAGAGAGAGACAGAGAGAGACAGAGAAAAAGAGACAGACAGAGAAACAGAGTGACAGAGAGAGAGAGATAGAGAGACAGAGAAGGAGAAAAAGGAACAGAGAAACAGAGAGTAACAGAGATAGACAGAGACCAAGAGAGACAGAGAAAGACAGAGAAAGAGCAAAAGAGACAGAGACAGGCAGAGAAAGAGAGACAGAGGAACAGAGAGTGACACAGAAAGAGAGAGAGAATGGAAGATATTTTGAGAGAAAGCATCGGTATTAGTAGCTGGGGGAAGGGGGAAGGGGTAAAAGAGGCCTCCAGCAGAAGACAGAGAAGGCCAAGTTTAATAGGCAGAACTTTCAAGGCATGGAGAGTAGCCAATGCAAGGGCACAAAAATGGAATGTTATATTTATGCTTTTTAAAGGAGTCAGCATTCCTGGATCTCAGAATGCATGAAGTAAAATGAAGTATGGTTGGAAAGGCAGTGGAGTCATGTTATGAAGAGCTTTAAATGCCTAACAATGACATTTGTTTATATTTGATGTTGAAGGTACTCAAGATCCTATTACCCTGGCAGCAGCTGAGTAGAAGATGGATTGGAGTAGGAGGAGACTTAAGACAATGAGACCAGGGAAAGGGGAGGGAAAAAGAGAAAGGGAATAAGCATTTCCATAGTGACTACTAAGTGCCTACAAATCATTTGATCCTCTCAACAGCCCTGCAAAATAGGTACTATTATTGTCCCCATTTGATATCTGAGGAAAGTGAGGCAAAGAGGTTGAGTAACTCAGAAAAGGTCACACAGTCAAGCCAAATTTGAACTCAGTTATCCCTTATTTCAGACCCAAAATTGTATCCACTGCCTGAGAAGTTAAAAGGCTGTTTCAATAGTCCAGATAAGAGGGAATGAGGGCTTGAACTAGAGTTGTATCTACATGAGTGGAGAGAAATAAGCACATACAGGAGATGTTGTAAAAGTAGAATTGGTGCTATTTGGCAACAGATTGGCTGTATGAGATGAATGAGAGTAAGGATTTGAGGATGACCCTGAGGTTGAAAGGCTGGGTTGCTAGGAGGACAGTGGGGCCCTCAATAGTACTGGGGAGTTCTGCTTTGGACAAATTGAGATTTAGATGCTTACAGGACATCCAGTCTGATATGTCCAAAAGGTAGTTGATGGTCTGTAACTAGTTCAGGAGGAAAGCCAAGACTGGGTAAAAAGATCTGGGCATCATATTTATAGAGATAATTAAACTCATAAGAGCTGATGAGATTACCAAGTAAGTGAGTAATGAGTAAAAAAAGAGGCCTCTTAGACCTATCAGATTGGCAAAGGTGACAAAAAGGAAAATAACAATTATTGGAGGAAGTCAAGGTCACTAGTGCACTACAAATGCAATTTAGAACTATATGACCAAAAATGTCACTAAACTGTATCTACTATTTGACTCAGAAATACCACAGCTAGGCCTATACCCTAAAAAAATCAAAGAAAGAGAAAAGATCTATATGTGAAAAAATATTTAAAAACAACTTTTTTCTTATAACAAATATAAGAAAAGAGAGTACTCAAAAATTAAGGAATGTCTGAACAAATTATAGCATATGAATGAACACAATAAAACACTGTATTGTATGAAGTCTCAAAAGGGGTCATTTCAGAAAAATCTGAAAAGACTGAGATGAGCTGATACTGTGCAAAAAAAATAGAACCAGGAGAAGATACATAGTAATAACATTATAAAAGAAAACAATTTTGAATAACTTTAGAATGACCAATGTAATAACCCACCATGATTCCAGAAAACTGATGAAGCATGCTACCTATCTCCTGGGACAAGGTAAGTGACAAAAGGTGCAGAAAGAGACATTTTTTGGATGTGACAAATATGTGGATTTGTTTTACTAAAATATGCTTGTTTATTAAAATATTTTTTTCCTTCCTTCCTTGCTTCCTTCCTTCCTTTCTTTTGGAGGAAAAGGATAAGGATGGAGTAATCTTGTCCCCCAAAAGAAGAAAAGAGTTAAGTATTTTTTGTCCTAACACAGAGAAGAGAAAGAAATTCAGAAGGAAACTCCAACAGGACATGTTTGAAAATAACATGTTGAATCTATTATAAACTTTTTTTAAAGGCAATTGGGGTTAAGTGACTTGTCCATGGTTACACAGCTGGATGTGAACTCAGATTCTCCTGACTCCAAGGCCAGTGTTCTTTCAACTGTAGCAACTAGCAGTCACTATAAACCTTTTTTTAAAGCAAATTATATATAGTAAAGATTTTCAGTTTCACATATAACACTCTTTTCCTATCATATTTGTATTCTTGATATTCATTCACTTCATAATTTAAAAAAAAAAAAAACTTTCCCCGACAAATGTAAAAGTCACTTAGGCTCTCTAAGCCCCAAGTTCCTCAGTAATAAAATGAGAGACTTGACCTGGGTCCCTCTCCAACTCAGATCCTATGGTTTTCTGGACAAAGTAAATATGTTTGTATTTGTACAAGGATTTGTAAATACTCCAGTTTACAGATGGGGAAACTAATGTTCAGAGAGGTTATGACTTACCACTAGATAACACAGCTTAATGGGTAGACCCAAGACGAGAACGAAGTCTTCATTGTTCTTTCCATAACACCAAATATCATGTTCAAGGTAGGTTAGACTCTCTATCTGGTTCTATAGCGATATTCCTCATAAAACCCAAATAGTGTATTTCAGTACAAGGCCTCCATAGAAAGGTGTTTAATACACAGCACTATTACAAATGACCTTAGGGTGAAGCCTATCATTTTGATAGGAAACAGCTTTTATAACACTATTGTAAATTATTCCAATTGTTCATAGTGAAATAACAGTCTACATGCAGTGCCTTCAATCTTGTACAACAGAGTTTTGTCGTTCAGTCTCTTGAGTTGGAGATGTAACTTATAAGAAAAGATCAGGAAGTATTGCAATGGTACCACATTTTTTATCTTTTGTCAACGTGGCCTGGAAAACCCATGTGTCTATATGCTACTTAGATTCAGCTTTTACAGTTATCTAATTAATATTTGTGGTCAAGTAGGAGAAGGTATTCAACCTGATCCCAAGGCACAGCATTCATTTTAATTTGGCAGCAAAGAACGGAAGAGAGAAAGGGAAAAATGGAAAGATTTCTGTACGCCTTTTTGATAGGGGTTATTTGAATGCCCCCACCAAAAAAATATTAGGGATATTGCTCCCAGGAAAAACTTTCATATAAAACAGTCCCAAAGAAATGAATCCTTTATCCAAGACTCTTAGAAATACATTACTGGAGTAATATAAGGACTTATTATCCAATCTAATCATTTTACTGGGGGTTAAGTAGGGATAGCAGAAAACAACAGGCTTCAGAAGAAGTTGCATTAACTACCTGCATTGTGGGCCTCTGGGCATGTAGTGAGGTGTTAGGTGCTTAGCATTTGAAAAAGGAAGTGAAAATAGATTCCCTTACCAGAATCCAGCTCAAGAGATTTATTTATCCTTGTTTTAATCTCCAATTGTCTACTGCAATAGAGTAGTGCAGATTGGAAGTTTGGGGTATCTTTATCAGCAAGCAGACAAATTTACTTATCACCTAAAGCAATTACTTCTAGCTCCTGAAAGCATAATGGTTTTGTGGGCTGTCCTGAGACAGAACTGTTAGATTATAATGGCTTTCATTCTGATTGTATTTCTAATGTCTTAGGACCCAGTTGTAAATATATATGAAGCCATGAATCTGCTAATTGCCAGCTTTCAAAGCAGCACAGGATTAACAGTTGGGAAGCTGAGGATGGGAGTAGTTTTGCTTAAAGCCACAGACTTTCTCAATGTGGTTAGAAACGATTTTCTTTTCTTTCTTTCTTTCCTTCTTTCTTTCTTTCTTTCTTTCTTTCTTTCTTTCTTTCTTTCTTTCTTTCTTTCTTTCTTTCTTTCTTTCTTTCTTTCTTTCTTTCTTTCTTTCTTTCTTTCTTTCTTTCTCTCTCTCTCTCTCTCTCTCTCTCTCTCTCTCTCTCTTCTCTCTCTTATTCTTTCTTACTTTCTTTTTGCAGGCTATGAGGGTTAAGTGACTTGCCCAGGGTCACACAGTGTCAAGTGTCTGAGGCCAAATTTGAACTCAGGTCCTCCTGAATCCAGGGCCAGTGCTCTATCCACTGTGCCACCTAACTGCCCCCCTTAATTGAAAATTACAAAAAAAAATTCTCTAAAAGACTTTTTAAATATGGTATAATGATGTTGAGATGTTTTACTAAAAATAGGTTGAAAAAATTATTTGATCTATGTTGCCTGATGAACTTAAAAATAAATTGATTGATGATCTGATTTAGGAGGGCCCCCAAAACATTTTTTTAAAAAACTGTTAGGTCTTCCCTCTATGTAATTTGAATGGATGTATCATTCTAGGGGTGGGACCTGGTAGACTGCAATTGTACCAAATATGCCTTCATTCAAGTCATTGATAAAAATGTTAGTGTAGAATCAAGGACAGGTCCGTGGGATACTACATGAGACATAAACAGGAGCTGACATTGACCCCATAATGACCCTCCAGTTTCAAAAGCACCTAAGTGAAATCTCAACCAGAATGTGATAATTTAGGTACTCCCTTATCATTTATTCACTTGTCTTGGGGGTCGGTACCCAATCATTTTTGTACTACACTTACTAGGCTGAAGAACATTCTCCTTGGCATAGAAAAGAGAAATAAAAAAGAATTATATATTGTTTCCTTAATCTTATCACCTGCTAAAAAGTGTTCCATCTTCCCATACCAGTGGTTCTACTCATTCCTTAATCTTCTTGCCCCCAAAATAACTTTTTTTTTTTTTTTGCAGGGCAATGAGGGCCAAGTGACTTGCCCAGGGTCACACAGCCAGTAAATATCAAGTGTCTGAGGCTAGATCTGAACTCAGGTCCTCCTAAATCCAGGGACAGTGCTTTATCCACTGTACCACCTAGCTGCCCCCCCCTGCCCCCGCAAATAACTTTTTAAAAGGAATTTTGTTGGCCTTAACATTCAGTATCAGTTTCAGTATATTCTGAGTTTTAGTGTTCCTTACCTATCTTGCAGGATCATTCTACTCTTTTATATTAATCCTTCGCTACCTGCTCTTCCTTCCATTATCAATATAGGTCTTAAATCAGGTTGGTGGATGAATCTTAGACAAACCCACATCAATCTCTTAGACAGTTTCCCCTTTCTTCCTCATCAGAATAATTTTTATTTGTGTCTTCAGTTTCATTATTGGGTGCTTCTCAAACTTCTCGAGCAAACTTCCTCTGTAAAATTTTAGGCCATGAAATCTTATAAATCCTTTTTAAAAGTTGACTTCTACTCTTTTCAAGTATAGAGTTAATTTCAGACTGCCTGGTTTTCCTCTCTTTTTCCATCACTGATTCTAATACAGAGTAGTCACTTCTGTTCAAGGCTCTCAACATTTCTACTTAAAGAACTACTACCTCTCCTTGTTGGCCATAACCACATCAAGAAAAAAATGGCTTCTCTGACTTTTGAAGAAAGAAATTATCCTAAAACATGACAAGAATTGAATTAATCTTAACATTACATTAGTCTTAAATGAGAGAACTCTCCAACCAATACCAAGATAGAGAATCATCACTATTACTAAATCTTGTTTATTGTGCAGGGCAAAGACTGGAAGCCTTGTTATAGACTATTACCGGTAATTAAGTCAAGAAATTTGGCCTAGAGGGAAGTGGTTCTGGAGAAGCAAGATCCAAACAGCTCTTGGCAATTTCTTGTAAGGGCAGCTTTGGCATGATCCTGAAGGATTAAAGGATGTCAGTTACAAGACTTTCTGACCCTGAGTTAAATAGAGCCTTGGGACAAGGGCATTGTTTATAATGAAAAAGAGGAAATAAAGTTCAAAGACAGGTTAAGTGACTATTAATTGCTACCTAGAGTACTAGCTGTTCTATGTTCTAAAAGAACCTGATCTTAGAAATGAAGATACTCCTAGAGAAGGGTTTTTAACTGGCCTTCAGAAATTCATTTTTAACATTCTGATAACTATATTTCAACATATTTAGTTTCCTTTGTTATCTATATATTTTATTTTATGAGTTAAAAATCATTATTTTGAGAAAGGGCCCATAGCTTTCACCAGATTTCAAAATTAATCTAATACACACACACACACACACAGATTAAGAACCACTATGCTAAGAAAGAAAAAGTTGACAATAGTCAAGGTTTTTGGAACTAAGTGCCAGATTTCCATCTATGAGGCTAAAAGCAGTTGAGGCTTTTTTTACTCTAGTCTGATATTGGGTATTTGATGGGCCTTCCTCCTTTTTAGTCACTCATTTCTGAAGTTGCTACTTTATGCCAGGCAATATTCTAGGCGCTAGACAATAATGAAATAATCCTTGGTCTCAAGAAATTTATACTCCACATCATGGAAAATTACTTAAATGCATATAATTATTTCTAAATTATATCCAAAATAAAATTAAGGTAGATGTTAGGGGAACCCTAGGAGCTGGGGATACAAAGACAAAAATGGAAAATTCCTTGCTTTCAGGGACCTCACATTCTCATCTATTTCTTCCTTCTGTCTAGGTGGTCTGCAGAATATTTCCATGACAATATGTTTTTAATTTTCTCCTTCTTTTGATCTTCAATTAAATACTATCCACCACACTTCTCCACCCCCTAATATTTTCTTTTCTTTTTTTCTTTTTTTGGGGGGCAATGAGGGTAAAGTGACTTGCCCAGGATAACATAGCTAGTAAGTGTCAAGTGTCTGAGGCCATATTTGAACTCGGGTCCTCCTGAGTCCAGGGCAATGCTACTGTGCCACCTAGCTGTCCTTCCCCTCCCCCCCGCCAATCTTTTCCTAAATTTTCCTAAATTACTTCAACATACAGTGCTACTTTGCAATTCCTTGACAGAGATATGTAAAAACTTTTCTCTCTCCCTGTCCATTTCCAATTTAGAGTACTCTAGATAAAATCCACAGAACTTCAAGCAAATGCATTTTATTTGTCTTCATTAAATGCATTTCATCTCTGGCCTAGAAGATATCTTACATTTTGTTATGGTCCAGAAATCAAAATTCTCTTCTCAGACATCTACTTTTTTAAAAATAAGTTTTTATTGATGTCTTTTTTTTCTTATATTATCATCATTATCCAAAGTATCTTTTTTCCTTCCTCTCCCCATCCCAGAGAACCATCCCATGTAACAAATATTAATTTTAAGAGAGGAAAAATAAAATAGTACAACTAGCTAATACATTGAAAAAGTCTGAAAAACAGGCAATGTGTAACACCTGTGGACCTCTCATTGACATTAAAGGGTAGGTTAGGAGTGTCCTCTCAGCTGTTCATTAGAATCTTGTTTGATATTTATGATTTTATTACATTAATTTTTTATATTTTTACTGTGTAGTTCTTTAAATTTACACTGTTGTATTTATATTATATCTATTTTTTAATCTGCTTACTTCATTTGGCATCAATTAATATAGATATTTCTAGGTTTCTCTGTTTTCATCTCATACATCATTTATTATAGCACAACAATATTTCATTACATTCGCGCACTTCACTTTGTTTAGCTATTCTTCAACTGATGGTCATCTATGTTGGTTCCAATTCTTAAGCTATCACAAAAAGTGCTGAAAGAATTATTTTTGGAGTATATGAGGATTTTCTTGGCTTCCTTGGTGTATAAACCTAATAGTAGAGTCTCTGGATTAAAAGATATAAACAGGGGGCAGATAAGTAGTGCAGTGGATAAAGCACCGGCCCTAGATTCAGGAGGACCTGAGTTCAAATATGGCCTCAAACACTTGACACTTACTAATTGTGTGGGCAAGTTACTTAACCCTCATTGCCCCCCCCAAAAAAAAATGATATGAACATTTTAGTCCCTTTATTAGCATATTTCTAAATTCCTTTCCTAAATTGTTGTACCACATCACTGCTCCACCAAAAATGCATTAGTTGTTTATCCTTCCACAATCCCTCCACCATTGACTATTGCCATTTTTTCTTATTTTTGCCAATTTGCAGGATGTGAAGTGAAACCTAAGGGTTGTTTTGATTAGCATTTCTCTTATAAATGATTTAGTACATTCTTTCATGTAATTGTGAATATTTTGCAATTTTTTTGAGAACTGTTTGCTCATATTGTTCAAACACTTAGCTATTAGGAAAGGGCTGTTAGTTAGAGATAGAGACATAGATATGTGTTTGTATGTCTTGGGTACTAAATTCTTATGATGGAAATTTACACAAAAATTTTGTTTTCCCATGTGTACTTTCCTTCTTATCTGAGGTGCCTTAATTTTGTCTCTGCAGAAATTTTTCAGTTTTGAGTAATCAAATTTTCTCTTTTGAGTAATCAATTTTCTCTTTTATAGTTAACTCTTTCTCTTGTTAAGAAAATATCTACTATCCATAAATGTAAGAGGTATATGATCTGTTTCTCTTCTGGGTTTTTCTTAGTATTATGATCTTTAATACTGGATTCATATATCCATTTACAATGTATTGTGGTATATGATATAAAGCATTGATCTAAGGTTAATTTCTGCCAGACTGCTTTCCTGTTTTCCCAGCAGTGTGTATTAAATAAAGAGTTTTTTCCTGGGTAATTTATGTTTTCCATTTTATCAAACACTGGATTACTGAATTCTATTGTTTCTGATTCTCCATTGTATAGTCTAGTCTATTAATCTCTCATTTTTTAAACCATTATAAGATGGTTTTGATGACACCTATTTTATAATGTATTTTGAGCTATAGAATGCTATTCACCCTTTCACCTTACCTCTTTTTATCACTTATCCTGATAGTCTAGATCTTTTCTTTTTCCAAATGAATTTCATTATTTTATTAAGTTCCATAAAGTATCCCTTTGGTAATTTGATTATATAACATGAAAAGTATAATTTTGGTAGTATGTCATTTTATTATATTGGAATGACTTTGCCATGAGCAGTGAATATTTCTCCAGCTACATAAGTTGTTCTTTATTTCTTTAAGGAATATTTTTTGAAAACTACACTATAAATATATTTCTGAATTTTATTTTGACTACAAATTGAATCTGAATTAATCTTTTGCATGCTTTGGAAGAATGATTCCCAGATACTTTATAAATGTTGCAGTTATTTGAGATGGAAATTTCCTTTTCTATTATTTCTTCTGGCATTTTATTATATTTTTATCTAGATATTTATTATATACATGACATATGTCATGTAATGAATATATACTAAGCAATATATTCATTATATAATATACATTTAGATTTATTATCTAGAAATGCTATTGATTTTTGAGGATATATTTTGAAACCTACAATTTTGCTAAAGCTATTGTCTAAATTAGTATCTTTACTGCATCTAAAAAATGAATTGTGGTTTTTGATGTTTGGGTTTTGAATATGATTATGTTAATTTTTTCCTCATTTAACCATCCTTGTACCCCTGGTATTAATACCATTGGCATATAATAAATTATTTTTAGATAAACTACTGTAGCCTGACAAGATGTTGTTTCAAATATTTGAGTCATTGTTCATTAATAATATTGGCCTATGTTATTATGGTTTTTTTGGTCTTTCCCTAGTTGGAGTATTAAGAATATATGTCTCGGGGCAGCTAGGTGACGCAGTGGATAGAGCACCGGCCCTGGAGTCAGGAGTACCTGAGTTCAAATCCGGCCTCAGACACTTAACACTTACTAGCTGTGTGACCCTGGGCAAGTCACTTAACCCCACTTGCCTCACTAAAAAAAAAAAAAAAAAAAAAAAAAAAAGAATATATGTCTCAATAAATATTCAGATAGGGTGCTTCCTTTCTCAGCTTTTGAGAGTAATTTGTGAGGTATGGTTACTAACTATTTTTTATAACTTTGATAGATTTCTCCTGTGGATCCATCAGGAGCAAGAAATTTTTTTTCCTTTGATAGTTCCTTTACAATTAGGTCTATTTTCTTTTCAGATACTGTTATATAATATCTCTATCTAGTTTTCTGATAGTTTGGATATTTTATACTTTTGAAGGTATTACTTTATTACTTTTATATTCTTATTACTGTTAGTATATAACTGTGTAAAAAGTTCTGATTATTCTTTTTATTTCCCTGATTTTACTGTGATTTCATCTTCCTAATTTGCTATTTTATTGATTTGATTTTCCATTCTTTTCTTTCTAATCAGATTAGCTAAGCAGTTATCAGTTTTATTAGTCATTTAAAAGAATCAGCTCTTAGTTTTGTTTGTCATTTCTGTAGTTTTTTAATTCCTTCTAATTCTTAGTATTTCTTCTTTTGTTATTATTTTAGGTTTGTTTATAGGATTCCTAATTTCTTTTTTAAATGCATATTAAGGGGGCAGCTAGGTGGAGCAGTAGATAAAGCACCAGCCCTGGATTCAGGAGGACCTGAGTTCAAATCCAGCTTCAAACACTTGACGCTTACTAGCTGTGTGACCCTGGGCAAGTCACTTAACTCTCATTGTCCCACAAAAAAAAAAAAACAAATAAAATGCATAAGAAGCTCATATTTTGTTAATGGATGTTTATAAAATTATGATTTTTCCCTTAAGGATTGCATTAGCTGCATCACAGACATTTTATATTGTTATATCATTTTCATTTCCTTTTACATGGTTATTGTTTTTATGATTTGTTCTTTGATCTATTCATTATTTAGGATTGCTTTATTAAATCTCCAGTTAGGTCTGTATCTTTTGTTATACCTGAACCAATAATTTTTTTATTGCATTTTTTCTTTAACGGCTGGAGTAACTATTTTTCCTTTTTAAATTTTGTAAAATAATATCTTTGTTCCCAAATATATGGTCAGCTTTTGTAAAAGTTCTATGTGGTACTGAGAAATGTGTATATTCTTTTTCAGTCCCATTTAGAAAATGTCTTTTAACTCTACTTTCTCTAGCAATTTATTCAGTTCTATATTTTCCCTTAATCTTTCTATTAGATTTATCTAAAACTGAGATAGGGACATTTAAGTTTCCTATTACTATTGTGTTACTGTTTCTGTCTTCTTTTAGCTCAAATGTTTCCTTTATGAATTTGGGTGTTAAGACATACTTGTCTATGGCTTGTTTCACCATACTATATTTTTTCGTGTTTATCCATTTTTATTTTTTGAATATTCGTTTTTATTTTGTCAGAAAACATGATTGCAACTCCTGCTTTTTTGGATTTGTTTGATGCATAGTAAATTTTATTCCATCCCCTTAGTTTTATTTTGTATCTTTTTTTTAATTTCTTTTAAGAAACATATTGAAGATTTTTGTTTTTTTATCCACCTTTTCATTCTTTTATTGGATTTTAATTCATTCACATTTAAAGTTATGAGAGTTAGATTTATATTTTCTTCCATCTGACCCTAATATGAGTGTTTTTTTCCAAAGCTATGATTTTCCCTTTTATGCTGTAAACATGGTATTATATTCATTTATCTATCATTTATCTAATGTTTTTTTAAGGTGGCTCTGTTCCCTTTACCCTTAATTCCTTCCTCTTGTTTGTTACCCCTTCCCTTTGGGTTTGCTTTTGAGTGAGTTCCTTTTTCTGTCCTGATTTTATCTGGTTATATCATTCTTCCCTGCTTTTCCCTCTCAATCAACTAGATTTCCTCTACCTCTCTACCCCTTCAAGTAGGCCTATTCATTAGGTTTCCTTTTTTCATTTTTGTACCACTTTCCAAAACTTTCTCTCACTCTTCATTATCCATCCTATCCTCTCTTTCTGTCTACTCCAGACCCATATTTTCTAAATCATGACCCCTATAATTATCTGGTCATTCTATTTTCTCTGTATTTCTCATGAAGTCAACATTTCAAAGTTATCAATTCTAAGCTTTTCCCTCTAGGTGGATTCTGCCACTACCTTATAGATCCTTCCTTGTGAATTTTCCTTTTCCATTGTGTATTATTCTCAGAATAATGCCAATTATTGCAATTATCAAAAAATATATTGCCTCATGGTAGAGCCCTTCCCCAAATATGTCCCTGATTATGCAGCCCACCATTGATCTATACCATCCCCTAGTTAACTTTTTCCTCATTTTCTTCAAAATCATTTCTCTACATCCATGTACTCCTACTCCTTCAAGTGCCAATCATGCCCAGGAGCTTGAACTCCCCTTCACATACCCTGAGGTAGGATGAATAGACTTTTCAAAAACCAAATCGCCTAGATCACACCCAGTGCAAAGTCCCAGTGCAGTCTCCCTTCACAGACTCTCTGTTTATGCATACAAGCATTCATCAGAATCCCATTGTCCCACCACCAATGCAAGACCTTCTTTTCCCAAGTCCTTTTAAATCCTTTCCTTTTCCTCCTCATCCACTCCCCTGAAGGCTCTTCTCTTTTAAACACTTGATTTGACTCTGGCACATCACATGCTCCTCTCTATTTTTCATGTATCCTCCCATACAGTCCTACCAAAAAAAAAAAAAAAAAGGATTCATCTGTAGTTAAGGTATCATGAGGGGCTGTTCATAATGCCCTACATCGGTTTCTTTACTGTTTTACACAATGATTCCATCTAAAACTTGTCTCCTTGTGTACATTTAGAAAGAAGTCTCTTACAACTCTCTCTGTTGTCATTCTGCTGCTCTTGCTGTCCTTGGCTGCTGCATTTATTCACCCCTCCTCAATTTCTTCTGTTTGGGGTTTTCAAGATAAAAATAACCTCCTTTGTTCTGGCTTTCTTTCTTTAAAAATGTTTGAAAAACTCTTTATAATTAAATCTCCATCATTTTTTTCTCATTTATGGTTAAGCTCAGATTTACAGGATAGGTCACCTTGGGCTACATCCTGAATTCCATTGCTCTTCAGAACTCATTATTCCATTCCCTCCTAAATTTTCTGGTGGGTGCAGAATAGTCTTGCATTATTCAAATGTCTTTTCTTTGGATATGAAGCTCTTTCTAGTGATCACTTGCCGAACTTGTTGTTTTTTAAATTTGATTATTAAATTTAAATTTAACCCACTATGCATCTTAGAATTTGCAGCCTTTTCCCCCTTGAACCAATCTATGGATTCTTTCAATTGATATTTCATTTTCTATGTTCAGAAATTCTGGGCAGTTCTCTTCTGTTATTTTTCTGCATTATGGTGTTAAGGGTTTTTTGTCCTGCCATGTTTTTCAGGGACACCTATGATCCTTAGGTTGCCTCTACACATTCTGGCTTCAAAATCAGTAGAATGTGGTTTGGTTTGGTTGTTTTTTGTTTTGTTAGGGTTTTTGCATAATAAGTATATTTTATTTTAATGTTATCACTTTTTGTTTCTCTTCTTATAGATTGTTGTTCACATCTGTATATTTGCATTTCCAGTCTATTGTGTCTTCCTTTATCTTTTGGTGAGATTTGGCCATCACAGATTTCAGTTGTTGGGTTTTTCTATTCCACCTACTCCTTTGCTATACAAAATAATACTCTCACAATTCTCCCTTTTCTTTTGAACCATTCTGGAATAGAGTGTTATGGTTTATGTTTTCCTCAAACTCCACAGGGTCATCTCTTTTACATTCAATCATTTTCCTTTGTTTTTCAATATTTATTCATAGATGCCTGAATTCATATAATAGATCTAGAGGCCATATTCCCTTCATTTTAAACATTCCCATGTTTGTTTATCTGCTTATATTCATCTTTGAGTTTTTTCTTCCTAAGATTTTTGGTAATTTCAGTCTCTTTCCCCATGGTTGTCCTCTATTTTTTACTTTCTGACTGTCTCCTCTGAGAGTGTTTTCCTTGGTGGCTGGATCTTAGAGTGTCTCAACTTCTTCCCATCCTGGGCAAGTCACAGTTTACCAGTCTTTGGCCCAAGTGACTTTTGGGTGGACAGAATTGGTCCCAGTTGGATGCTGTGCTCTTTCTCTCAGAGAAAGCACAAGGAGTATCCTGTCCTAGTATCTTTTCCTGCTTCCTGTGTTCCTCAATTCTCAGGCCCAGCACTGGCAGTTCAGAGAGTTGCCACACTGGTGCTATTAGGTTGCCTGCTGCAGTGTTATCTGACTACTACAGCCCCCAGCAGTCTTCTGTGCTGCCTGACTAACTAGCTGGCCATCACAGCCAAGCAAATTTCTGCATCCTGAATCCAGGAGAAAGAAGGAAAGGGGACATGGTATGGGGTTGGGTTTTGGCTTTGTTGTTGGTGGTGGTGGTGGTGGTTTGGGGTTTTTTTTTGCAAGTCAAGGTGTCAGGTCCTTAAGTCTGCTAGTATAGCCTTGCTGACAGCAGTGTGGGAAGTTGGGGAGGGGTTTTGAGTGAGTTCAGGGTCAGTGAGCATCAATTTAGAAGGAAAGAAGGAAGGAAGGAAGGAAGGGAGGAAGGAGGAAGGGAGGGGAGGAAGAGAAGAGGGGGAGGGAAGGGGGAGAGAGAGGGAGGGAGGAAGGAAGGGGGGAAAAACAAAAATATGTTATAATATTCCATTTAAAATTACCATATCCTGGGGGACAGCTAGGTGGCACAGTAGATAAAGCACCAGCCCTGGATTCAGAAGGACCTGAGTTCAAATCCAGCCTCAAACACTTGACATTTACTAGCTGTGTGCCCCTGGGCAAGTCACTTAACCCTCATTGCCCCACCAAAAAACCAAAAAATTATCATCCTGGTCCTGGCCTTTTAGTTCACTAAGTAATGCCAGATTTCAGAGATCCATGCAACCAATTGCTATTTATTTGTAAGACAAGCTATCTATCCAGACATTGGAGGTATGCACAGAGAAGTACTGCCTGTGTGAGGCTATGACAAGTCACAGACTCCACAGTTGGGACAACTGTAGCCTTTGTTCAGTACTCCTATGAGACAAAGGAGGATGGATGCTGAGCAAACTAGGGAATCCTAGAGACAGCTCCCAGCAAACTTCCTCCTCTCTGTTTCATCAGATCACTCTGAGAACAGGGGCATGGGGACATGGATGGGGATGTGGTGGTAAGGGTTCAGTTAGAGATCTGCATATAACCTCTATCTTATAAAAAGATATAAAGATGAAATATCCAACACTCTAGGAGGACCTAAGAAAAAGAGTCCAAAACAAAATTACTTCAGCTCTAATTGCCAATTTGTACATGTCAGCATGACAGCCATTTCTAATTTCCTGTGCATAAGCAGCCCAGCAGAACACAGAAGGGCTAAACATGATAGAGGGCATGAAAGTTGCCAACAAATAAGCAGGAATGTCCACTGAGGCACCCACATGGTTGCTGGGAGTCTAAATGTGTACACTCTTGGAAACACAATCCTGTTTCTCATTTCACAGGGTTGTTGAGGATCAAATGAGATAAAGAATGACAAAGCACTTTCTAAACCCTAAAGCACAACACAAAGGAAAGTTATTATTCTATTTTATTAAAGGAATGAGGTCATCATAGCTAGAGCTGTAATTAGCAAGTAGCAAATTTGAAGAAGTTGGGAAAAGAAGTTTTGCCCTACATCACAAACATCTGGTGGGTAGGTCCCAGTTTAATGATTACATAGGTACATTCCCTCTTCCAGTGACCCCCCCCCCTCCTTCCACCTCAAGTCATAGCCATGAGATCATAGGATCAGAGCTTTAGAGATACAAGGGACCTTCAAGTTTATCTAGTCCAAGATTTGAAGAAATTGAAGGCCAAAAAGTGGCTTTGATTGCCCACAGTCCCACAAGCAGTAAATGGAAGAGCCAGGACTTAAATTCAATTCCTCTGAATCCAAATCTTTTTTTTCAGTAGCACTATGACAGTGGCTGATCCTGGTGTAGAGCCATCCTGGCTGCCTTGTCCACAACTCAGTTCAATTTGCCCCAGGTCAGGTTATACATAACAATGCCTCTGATTTTAGAAAATGTTCATGTCACCCAAATTTCAAAGAGAACATAAAGGTCTTTTTTTCTATTGATTACTATTCCTCTTCAAAAGCATTGCTTAAGAGGGAGTGAGCATAACACTCTAGAGAAAAAACATGGAGCTAGAAGTCAGGAAATGCAGGTGCTAATCTCCACTCTGTCAAAGCTAGCTATGGGACTTTGGAAAAGTCATTGGAGCTTTCTATCCAGGCCTCTGATTCCTTAGCTGCAAAATGAATAGTTGAATCTAAGATTTCTTCCAATTCTAAGATGCCATACTGTGGTCTTCTCATGGCATGATGCTGTGTGGCTTAGGCTTTCAGCAGTTGAAACAATTTTTGCTTTCTACTGCTGGCAAACAGAGCAGAAGGGTTGAAAGGGCATGAATTACATATAAATGTTTAATTAAAATTTGTCCCCTGGAAATAAAGGGGAAAAGTCACAGGGAGGCATCTATACCTCCTATCCATACATCATTTTTTTTTTTTGCAGGGCAATGGGAGTTAAGTGACTTGCCCAGGGTCACACAGCTAGTAAGTGTCAAGTGTCTGAGGCTGGATTTGAACTCAGGTACTCCTGAGTCCAGGGCCAGTGCTTTATCCACTGCGCCACCTAGCTGCCTGCCCATATCCATACATCTTTAACCCATCTTGCCTAACAGAAGGTCATGAAGTAAAGTTTGTAGCTCCTGCCAAGGGTTCAGCAAAGTAATAGAATAGCATTGAAAAACACTAGGGGAAATTTGGTGACTAAGATGATAATCTTACCAAAATAGAGTTGGCAGAATGTAAGTTACTTGAGGTTAGGTGCTATCTTTCCATTTTTGTCAGTTTCTCCAGTCCCTAAGGAAGTACCTTGCACAGAGTAGGCACCTAATAAATATTCTTTTAATTGAATTATTGAATTTGTATAAAATATTTCTTCCCTCCCAGACTTGCCAGAGCTTTAGCACTTCAGCAATAGGAATATTCCCAGAATAACAAAATCTCAGACATGAAAGGAAATCTAGATGTCTTCTATCCAACTTCTTTCCAAGTGTAGCAAGCACCCCTTCCACACATACTTACCATTCTCTATTTGATCAATTCCCTTCCCTGCCCTTCTCTTTCCTTCCTCTCTGGGTCCCGTCAATGAATGACAGCACTGTAACTTATCTATATATGATTAGGTAAATTATAGTTTTCCCATGATCATCAAACAGTTCTGGTTTCAATATTTCCCTAGCTATTAATCTAAAAATTCTCCAAATCTTTATGTGAAAATAACTGAAATAAATGTCTTCTCCACTCATTCCAGTATTATATAACAAGTCACATTCAAATAAGCAACTGATGCTTCAAAACTCTGAGTAGGATTTAATTTCAGTAAGATATTCTCTTGGAATTCTGAGAAGACCTATTCTCCAGACAATGTCAAGGCAGACAACTCAGCAGATGCTTTTCTCAGAAGTAGACTTGAGGCTTCAGAGAAGTGACTAGACTCCCTTAAGGGATCTTTTCCTTACACAATTAGAAGTCTTAATGCCCACCTCAAAGGCCTTATTGCTGACATGGATCTGATCTCAAAACTAGAAGATGCCTAAGGTTATCTAGTCTAACCCCTATATTTTACAAATTAAGAAACTGAAGCCCATAGAAATGAAATGGCATTCCCAAGATAAAATAACACATGTGGTGGAGCTGGGATGAGAACTGGCTCCAATTCCAGTGCCCTATTCAGGATACCTTACTATCTTCTACACTTACAGTCTTCTGCTAAGATCCTCAACTCTAGTATTGAATCTTCTTATAAGGACACTTATTTAGAGCCTAAGAATTACAAGGAAACATTCATAGATTACAAAACCATTGTGTTGGGGTAAGAAGTTATGACATGGAGGGGGGTGAGGGGGGAAGCATGCTGTTGTTTTGGGAAGGCAGGGAGGATACCCCCATCTCATTCCTGCTTTATCCAGGGTGGGCCTCTCTAATAGAAGATGAAGCTTAAAAGTGTCCTTAAGAGATAAGAGAGACAAGGTCCAAAAGGGGATAATAAATAGTATGAAAACAAATAGAAAGTTTGGGCCGGGGTGGGGGGGTGAGAGAATGGAAAGAATAGAAATAGAGGTGGGCAGGGAAGGAGAATTGGGGAAGTTATATAAGAAAGAGGATCCCAAGATTGTAGGATTTCACAGCTAAAAGGGATCTTATAGATCATTAAAGATCAACTGTTTGATTTTACAGATGAGGAAATAAAGCCCCAGCACATTTGAGTGATTTGGAAGGGAAAAGAATGAAAGAGAGGAGTATTTTGAAAATGAACAATGTGAAAAGAGGAAAAGTAATACCCTTCTTCTTATATGAAGACTCCCTAATCAGATCAACTTCATTAGCTCTGTGGGTAGTGTGTGTCAAAAGCTATAATTCCAGCCATGAGTTATTGTTTAATGATAATATCCTTTTTCCCACCCCATGAATTCTTCCTTTATTTTTTTTCTATAAGTTTATTAATGTCTCTGGACTCCTAATGCTAAGCATCATCTGATGCCTCTGTGTTTTTCTGCATCCCTAAGTATCAATAATGAGCTTGCACAAAGCCATGAGAATGGTAAATGCAATGTCACTTGAACCAAGATGTACTTTTCCACTGTCCCTTGATTATCTGAACTGGCAGCTCCTGCCATTTGTCACCACCATACCCCCCCCCAAAAAAATCCTGTAACTAGTAGATGAAAAGCACATCAGAGGAGCCCCAGTACACAAAGCATGCCAGTAGCAGCCAGACATCAAGAGCAGTGGATGCTTGCTTTGCTTTCCCCTGACTCTGCTACAGGGAGAATTCAGTCCACCAGAGAGCTATGTTGCAGAAAGACAACAGCCTCCCAATGAAGCTAGCTCATTACCAAAGCTGCAGCAACTCCTGATTAGAAGAGAGCCACAGCCCGGCTCCAGGAGTGGGTCCCTGTCCTCTCTCTTCTGTCTGCACCAAGAATTTATGGCTTTAATTTGATCTCCGCAATTCACACAATAGCTCGTATCCCGATCAGAATTGCCACTTGGTAAAAGATGTCAGAATCAAAAGATGGACCTTGGAGACAAATAGAAGTTAGAGCTGAGAGGTTTGCTCTGGTCCCTACCCTGTTGTTGCCTTTGGCTAGCCTAGAGTCCTCTCTGTGTGTCATTTGCAAATCGCCTATTAATAACAGCTATCATTGACATAGTGCTTTAAGCTTTACAAACCACTTAACATATGTTATCTTATTAGAATCTCATGGTAATAGGGGCACAGTTGTCCCCATTCTACTAGCAAAATAACTGACTTAGAGAAGTTAAAGATTTGTCCATGCTCACCCAGCTAACTTACTGTCAAAACCAAGTCTCCCAGCATTCTTTCTACCACACTGTGCTGCTCCACTGTGTCACCTAGGTGCCTCAAACTTTCTTCTATCACTTCCCCAAATTTCTGCCCACTGTGATTTCTCTTTCCTCTCAACTTTTATAGCATTTGTTATAATTGCAGTCGTGTGCCAGATATCATGACTTATCTTGTTATTTCTATGTGTCTTATTCCCTCAACTTCCTTGAAGACAGGGAAATTATTCTTATACAGCTAGGTTACAATTAGTATAAACAATGAATCCCCTGAAATGTTCATAAGTCTTTGAGTTTACACTATTTGAAAATATAATTATGTAAAATATGGTCATTGGTTTTATGGAAATGTGCAGTGCAAATTCAAATAATGCTACCACTTCAGGGATCTCATTGGCTGCATTCCAGAGAACCTAGCTATATTTTTCTTAGGTAACTAACACTGCTTGGCATATAGGACATGCTAAAAAGCAAGGATTGATCATATGACTTCATCTCATCATCTTACATTATCATCAATGCTACCTCACTTGATGAGGATGGATACAATCATCTTTTTTTTGTTTGTTTGTTTGTTTGTTTTAGTGAGGCAATTGGGGTTAAGTGACTTGCCCAGGGTCACACAGCTAGTAAGTGTTAAGTGTCTGAGGCCGGATTTGAACTCAGGTCCTCCTGACTCCAGGGCCGGTGCTCTATCCACTGCGCCATCTAGCTGCCCCAGATACAATCATCTTAAGAAATATTAGGCACAGTTGTAGTTGTAGTCTGTTAGTCTGGACTCTTTTTAGACCTACTTAGAAAATTTATGTCTGCTGCTCAATGTGCCTCTAGCACTGAGTGATCTCTGAACCGGCAGAGTCCCATCTAACTTTAGCAAAGTTAGTTTTTATCTGCCCTGGACAAGATGGTTTGATTTTTATTAAATTTATGGCCACTGTCCCCTTGGAAGGTGGAGAGAGAGGGGACCATTAGCATATGTGTTTCTTGAATATAGCAAAATGATAAATTATTCTTTGGCATTCTCCTTTGTTTCCAAGGGTGATTTAGGTTATCCTAATATTACTTTGCTATTCTACAAGTTCTTAGTATTAGTGGAGAATGAAATCAGGAGACCCACATATTCTAGTCTCAACTCTGTAACAATACTTAAGGAGATGGGTTTCCTCAACTGTGAAATGTGGGCCATAATATGCTACCTGTCTAATAGACCTATTGTGAGAATAAGATGAGAAGAGGGAAATGAAAGAATTTTAAGAGGTATAAAGTATATATAAAAATATATATGTGTATATATATATGTGTGTGTGTGTGTGCATGCACATATGTATGTATATATAATATACATATACATACAATACACACACACATAGCAGCTAAGTAGCAAAATAGAGAGAGTAGCACCCTAGAGCTAGCTAGAAGGACCTGAGTTCAAATTCAGCCTCATATACTTACTTGGGTAATCTTGGGCAAGTCACTTACCCCGTTGCTTCAGTTTCTCCTCTGTAAAATGAGCTAGAGAAGAAAATAGCAAACCACTCCAATATCTTTGCCAAGAAAACCCTAAATGGGGTCACAGAGTCAGACACAACTGAAACGACTCAACAACAACAATAAAGTATTCTATACATCAATTAGCCAAACTATTAGGTTTAGAAGGGACTGGCAAGGTAGCAATCATCTTGATCATTGATAGATATTCACTTCATCAAGTCCTTTCAAGGTCCAAAGGGCCTGTTTAGCTTCCATTTTTTTAAACTTCTGACTAGAATTTTTATTTTAAATGAATAAAAAGGTAAGAAATAGGCCATCCCCAAAAATAAGACTTGATTTTTGATATATATATATTTTTTTGATGGGGCAATGGGAGTTAAGTGACTTGCCCAGGGTCACACAAATAGTAAGTGTCAAGTGTCTGAGGCTGGATTTAAACTCAGGTCCTCCTGAATCCAGGGCCAGCGCTTTATCCACTGCACCACCTAACTGCCCCCTTGATATATCTTTTTTAATTTAGCAAATGCTTTTCTAGGTTTTTTCTCTGCTATGGAATTATTGAGGGAAAATTGAGCTTTTGTGAAATATCACAGTTAAAACTGAACCTGGTGAAATCACTCAAATAACTTGAGGGGATGACACATAGAAATTACAAGATAAGTCCCAATACCAGGCAGTGCATAGTTAAATGACTGCAGTTCTCTGCCTCCTAGTCTGAAGTCCTTTTTGAGCTTAAGGCCCAGGCTAAGCCCTCTGACAGGCTGTGTCACTGTCTGTATGCAACTTAAAGCCAGCCTTAAATGCTTCTTTGTGATCCAGAATAAAGTGGAGCTGATCAAAGGCAGCCATGAAAGCTTTTCAAAGCTGTGAGACACAAAGCTCTCTTTTTCTGCCCAGCAACTACTGGAGGTCATTGAGCTCAGCCTCCCCTACTTCCTGCACATCATGATGCCCTTTTAGGCAGGTCACCAATCTGAAGCTTGAGCAGCAAAGAGAATCAAAGGTATTTTCACTGCCCGTAGCAGCATAGTCATGCAAAAGTCGAGATCCTGCTGCAAATATCTGCATTACTTGGAGACCCCACTCCCAAAGGAGAAGAGTCCAGCATCAAAGGATGCAGGTTGAGAAGTGATGGGACCAGAGGGAGTGAAACAAGAAGAATCAGAAGAGCAAAACGCTGCCCTCTCTGCTGCAGAAAGTACACAAGATTGTCTTTGTCTTTTGGATAATAGCTTTCATAATCATGAATAAAAGAATTGAAAGTTCAGGGATGTGCAGGTACCTCACCTTTAAGAAAAGGAGAACAGTATCAGAACAGGAGAGGCAACTGACAGCCTGATGTCATTAGCACAGAGATTATTATTTTGAAAAAAGGAAAAAATTCTGTTGGAAAAGCCATGCATTTAGAGTCAGGAGAATGAGGTACTAGTCTTACTTCTGCCAGTGACTCACTGTGTGATTTTAAAATGTCATTTCACTTCTCTATAACTCAATTTCCTGATCTTAAAATGAGGGCAATAATCTCAGTCCTACCTACCATTCAGTAATAGAAATGGGTGGATGGATGGATGGATGGATGGATGGATGGATGGATGGATGGATGGATGGATGGATGGATGGATATACACACACACACACACACGTGTGTGTGTGTCTATCTACATATATTTATATAAATATAAGATTGGACAACAGCTCTGAACAAAGTTTTCAAATGGAAGTAATAATTATGATAAATTTTGTGTTGAAGATTTTTAAATCCATTCACAAAGGGTTAGACTCAGCTTTTTCATACAGTGATGTAGCTGATGATGATCAAACATACTGACCTCCCATTTAAACTTCAGCCATCCACAGATAATATTTCAAAGTAGACCTGATTGATCACCAAAAACTGTGTCACCTTTGTGGTCTTCAGCTCTGAAATTCTCTCTGATCATAATCTTCTGACATTGGATCATTGTTTTACTCTCCTTAACCCTGCTCTTCAATATCACTGTCACCTCTCAGGTCTCAATGCCTCCACCTTCTCCTAGTACATCTCTCCAGTTCTGACCTTACTTTCCTCCCTTCAAAGTTTTGATCCTGTAGTTAATCACTTTAACTATGCACTATTCATCTCCACAGTGAGACTATGCTACATAATAACCCATTCTTTCTTCTTTTGTTCTTATCTCAGAAGA